>NC_050589.1:32039204-32411704 GCF_013368585.1 Megalops cyprinoides
ACACACACAGACACAGACACAGACACAGACACAGACACACACACACAGACACACACACATACGCACACATACGCACACATACGCACACAGACACGCACACACACACACCCACACACAGACATGCATACAGACACTCAAACACACACACAGACACACACACACCTCACAGTGACTGCTCTATAAAGGGGCATGCGGCTTGCTGCATGCCCATCTTTCACTGGCTTGTGGTAATAAAATACACCAGTGTACACAGCTAAAAGAATGCAATCAAATAGAATGGCTGCGCTTCAGAAGGCAGAGCACATCTGCACATATCGAAATACAACCACATCATGCTGTATCATCAAAGGCTTTGCAAGTCACCCCTGACAGAGGACTGTGCCAAATGGCTAAGTACATTAAACAGTAATGCTCTGTGCTATGCTTGCTTCCGTAGCCCAGCATTTGACCCTATCTTAGCTGTTAACTACTGATGCAGATTTATGTGAGTGTGCACCCATAAATACACGTGAGCCTAGTAAAGCAGTCGACGGAGGATAATTGACTTGGGACCAGTGCAGAGCTGAGAGAGAGCGATTTCTCACTCCTACCGTAGTCGATGTATGAGATGGTCCGGAACAGCTTCTCAGGGAGCCGCTTTCCCTCCAGAGCCTGAGTCAGAGGCCTGTTCTCCTCCAGCACAACGTACCCTGAGAGACAACACAGAAAACACATCACAGACAGCCCTCCTACTCATCCACTGCGTTTCTAACGCAAAGTCCCCTTGTGCGCTCAAATTACGTCACGCGAGGGTCTTAGTCTTAGTGAAGTTGGCGAGCCTGGAAGTGATCATTCAGGCAACCACAGGTAATTAATATTCCTACAACCGTCAGCGGTTTCAATTTAAGAAAAAAGTGACATTTATGGTGGTAACTTATTGTATCTCTTTAGAAAAGAGAGCTATGTAACAAAGCTTCTGAGACAAATTTGAACCATCAATCCTGGCCTGCCAGGAAGAACCCTTAAAAACCGCTGTACACAGCAAGGATTAGAGAGCGAAATCGAAATATGAATAATAAAAATACCCAGTGCATTTTCTGGATGGAACCTAATTAGATTTTTTTCCATCCTTTCAGCATTTTGAGACAAATGTTTTAGCTGTGGAGCATACTTTTAAAAGAATTGTCAAGGAGTACCTCAGAACAGGTGGAAATGCACTCTATTAGGCTGTGAGACACAGTGTCTTTAAGCACCACTTTCATGCTTCTCTTTACTAGTTTATGAACAATTTCTTGCTTATACTCAGTGCGCATAATCCACCTTATAGACTAAAGCACAACCTGAGATGATGCTATTCAAAACCCAGAGGCTATGGGACCAAAACCAAACTTCCAAATTCAGACAGACACCCTGAATCTGAAAGCCTTTTCTGCACCCTTATCAGCAGTAGCCAGCAGTGTTGCTGGTCTGGTTTAAAAATCCCAAGCCAAGGTGACGTCATCCATTCACCAAAGATGCCAAAACCATGACATTACAAGGGCAAAATAAAAGCCAAAATCTCAAGTGCCTTCAACGACAATTGCTGCTGAAGAAGCCAAAAACAAGGACCTGCCAAACTGGCTTCCTACAAAAAACTACTTCGGGAAAATAAATATGAATGTTCCTGCTCAGGGACCAGTCCATCTGGCTATTCTACATCAAAATGTGTGTTTTTAATAAATTGATGCGATTCTTGGCAAATATGCTAGCTGGCTTATGGATCGCACAAGTCAGCTACAAAATCAATGATGGTTCAGCCAATTTGCCTGAAAAAGACAAACCTGGCATCCCTGATGGTGACTGAGCTACAAATAGGGGAGGAGGAGTTACTCTTCGTTCATGAAAATGGTTTTCTTGATTAACAAGCTTGCCAGTTTTAGCAAGGGTCACTGTTCAGCAGCTGATCCTTAAGTGCTTCATTGTGTTTAATGGGGAGGCCCCATCTCTGCACACTTCACAGTAAATCATTTTGACTATATGAAAGAGATCAGGGTGCATTCAATCATTCTGATTAAAACAAAAAGATTGAAGATCACTTTTCCACTTAGTACCAAGTGTTTTTTTTCATTGTAACTAAAATGATTTCACAATGCAGAGAAACGCAGAGAGCCAAATTCAAATGTGTTAATGCAGAGTGTTAACATTCCATGCAAGGAGGTTATATCAAAATCAAGTGAAATTCAATCAAACAAAAGTTCAGGATTACATCAGATAAAGGTTCTATACCTACTCTATTTCTGGCTCACTCATAGCAACCACTGCCAGGGGGATAGGTTTTGCTCCTTTGTGCCCTTAAAAATATCCAATTTCCACTCAAGGTAAAGGTGGATGCCCTTGTCCTAGTAGTGGCTGATGAATTTGTCCAGGAAAATTCAATTTCCTGCCCCCAAATGAGTCTAATTTTTAAAAGGCAATTGCCGCTGCTTTCGACACAGTCAACCACCAGACACTAATATCAAAGCTGTCTGAGATGGGCATCTCTGGAACCGCCCTCTCCTAGTTCAAGTCCTATCTGACTGGTAGATCCTCCCAGATCTACTGGAAAGGCTCCACCTCTGCACCCACCCCCCTCACTACAGGAGTTCCACAGGGTTCAGTACTGGGACCCCTACTCTTCTCAATTTACATCAACTCTCTTGGCTCAAATCACATGGCTTCTCCTATCACTGCTACGCTGACGACATCCAACTCTTTTTCTCTTTCCCTCCTTCTACCTTCCAGGTCAACGAAAGAATCTGCATGCCTGGCTGACATCTCCAAATGGATGTCATCCCACCATCTAAAGCTGAACCTCAGAAAAACAGAACTGCTCTTCATCCCAGCCGGCCCTTCCCCCCTGCATGACCTCTCCATCACCGTCGATGGCACCACAATACCATCCGTTCAGTCAGCAAAGAGCTTGGGCGTCATCCTCGACAGCAACCTGGACTTCAAGAAGTACATTGCTTGCACGTCACAGGCCTGCCGATTCCTCCTCCACAACATCAGGAGGATTTGTCCGTTCCTGACAACATACACGACGCAGCTCCGTATCCAGGCCACAGTTCTCCCTCGACTGGACTACTGCAACACTCTCCTCGCAGGCCTCCCAGCCTGTACCACCTCTCCAGCTCATCCAGAATGCAGCTGCCCAACTAATCTTCAACCTCCCCAAATTCTGCCATGTTACTCCCCTGCTTAAATCCCTTAACTGGCTTCCTGTCGCTGCCAGGATCAGATTCAAGACCCTGACCCTCGCCTTCTCTGCAATCAACAGGACAGCCCCTGCCTACCTCCCAGAACTCATCCAGCCCTACATACCAGCCCGACCCCGGCGCTCAGCAGCAACTGGACGCCTCGCTCCTTGCATGGTCAAGGCAGGAGGTGCTCGTTCTGCCAGACATTGGCATTTCACCTACATTGCTCCCCAGTGGTGGAACGAACTCCCTGTCTCGCTGCGGACAGCTTCTTCACCCCATTCCTTCAGATGGGGCCTGAAGACGCACCTCTTCAGACTCTACCTGGACTGACCTAGCACACAATTGCTGCCCCCCCCCCCCCCCCCCCCCCAAAAATCAGTGCTGTTGTAAATTGTTGTGCTTTTTAAATTGTTTCTTGTTGCCGCCTTTACCCTGACGCTCATTGCGCCGTTTTAAGTTGTTGAAGTTTGCTGTTTGAAGGTGTATCGTATTAGTTGCCCTATACGCTGTAGTTGTACAAATCTGATAGTACTGTGTCCTCAAACAGACCTTGCTCTCAGCTGAGAACTGTCTCATTGTGGAACTGTACACATCCTGTCCCCGTACTGTCGCTATACTTACTGTATGCACTTTTGTAAGTTGCTTTGGATAAAAGCGTCTGCTAAATAAATAAATGTAAATGTAAATGTAAAACCTGACAAGTGGGCTCACAGGAGCATGGTGTCTGTTTCCAGGGCCACCCTCTAGTGGTCATAATAGAAAGTGCACAGTATTATTGAGTTCATCAGCGCAGGGCAGTAGAGCGTGAAATGTCACTCACTGTTAGGCTCATTTGTGCTGTGAACGGTCACCTTGGGGACACCAGGGCCTGAGGGGAAGAAAACAAAAAACGCTGCCATCAAACCCCACAAATACGGCATGAATAACAACACAGTACATGAACATATGACATGTAACTATGAATATAGTTAAATGCAGTACGCCGTAGACCCTGTAGACTCACCCAGGCAGTGGAGGATGAACTGAGTCTTGTTGGGGCTGAACTGGGCCTTGAAGAAGCTGCATCCCTCTATGAGATTGCAGGTAAGGCATTGTCGCTGGAATACTCCCCCAATGTCTGCGCTGGAAGAGACAGAGACAAGCAGTCCACACACAGTACTTCCATCTAATAAGATAAAACAAAATAAGAAAAAGTACAACGACTTTCGTCTTTTCGGTGAAAACCGCTGAGGTATTCAAATTCTTGACTTGGTGCAAAGGAATAGTTAAAAAAAAGATGAAATTAAGGTAAATTGACAAAGCTGGGACTTGAAAACAACGTTTTTTATTTCGACTAAACTCCGCTTATAAAGTTTGCATTAGACCATGTTCAGACGTATTATGCTGAGCAAAATAAAATCTAAATTGATTTTGATGACTACACAAAAAGTCATCAGAAAGTAATATTTCTCTGTCAAAAACAGAATCTGAGAATAAATCTGATGCCCGTATTACAGGCCAGGTAAGTGCTCACTTTCACAGGAACGTTCTGCACCCCTCCTCAACATGTGCCAAGTGCAATCCAGTTCTCATTAATAATTCTCACAAAGTCTCCCGCATAATGAAAGTTTGCCATACGCAGAGCAATGTCTGTCTGCCACTCAGAAGGTAGTGCAGAAAGGGGGTAGTGCAGAACGTAATGGCCCCCTTTGTAAAAACTTTACCTGAACCGTCACTGTTCAAGGGCTGTGACTTTGTTGCAGGCTTTTCACCCTCTAGTGGTAAAACATTGTTATAGTTACAGAAGTAACCTAATCTACCTCTGGGTACAAATAAAGTAACCTGAACCTGAACCTCATTAAGGCAGTCAGTGAGAGAGGGAGGTGGAAAGGCATAAGTGGGAGGCAGGGCTTCTATCCCAGAAGGCTGCTGGTTCACTTCATAGGTGGGGCACTGCTGTTGCACCCTTGACCAAGGCACTTAACCTGAATCACTTTAGAAAATATCCAGCTGTGTACCTGGATGACATGTTAGCTATATGAGGTGCTCTGGAAAAGGACACCTGATGGGCATATAATGTAATGTAATGGAATGGAAAGACAAGGTGAGGAACTTTACTGTGCCGTGAAGATACTGTAACCAATAAATCAGTTAATTATACGGGCAGCTTTCTCTTTTTTCCAGTTTTGATTGAGTGGCCCTCATGTGTAGCGCTGCAGCCACAGCGGTGTGAAATAAAACCGTAAAATCCCACAAACACAATAAGTTGGGGTTTGGATGCATTAGGCTCTGGTTGTAGATCACTCCGGTGTTACGCTGTGGTGAGTCATGCTGTAGTAAGTCCCCACACACTGAATTTCCCCTGACTGCAATAAAGGAATTAAGTGGCTGTTTGCCTGGGACTCGCTCAAGAGGAAAAACCCTCATCGGCAGCGGAGCAGCCATTCCTCTCATGCCATCATCCTGTTACTGCTGATGTGTGAAATGCAGAACTTTACTTTAACTGTAAAAACACACTATCTGTTCATGTACAAATCCAAAAATGCATATGTTTGGAACATTCAGGCTGTTACTGCATATGCATATATGTGATAGATAGACATAGATAGACAGATAGGTAGATAGATGGATGGATGGATAGATAGGTACATGCAAAGTGCATAAATAGGTGCTTTAAAACACTTCTCCCTCCTCAGTTGAGATGTAATTCTGTTTTCTGGTGTAAAACTGTCACCTCAGTTTGTGCTGGGAGGCGAATCAATATGTGGGCGACACAAAATGATCTTCCCACTCTCCACAAGATCAATATTCATGAGGAAGTTAATGATAGCGGAATTTTGCACCTTAAACATGTAATAAGAGTGGTAATATTTAGGGCCATATCTCCGCGATTTTTGAATTATTCGTACATCTTTGTATTGTGAATTGAGCAATAAAAGTTTGTAGAACTGGTTGGTTGGTTCCCGCAACAATATTCCCTAATAAAAGAAATCACTGCTCAGGGACTATTATATCTTATAGCTCCGAAACAAATAAAACCATTTGGGAGAAAAACTTAGCTGACATTCCATTTGTACCTTCATTCTGCAATTTTTATGTCCTTAAAAAGCTTTTGGGGTATGAAAGGAGTTTGTTGATGCACTTCCCACAGTGCACCACTCCGTCCGTGGGTGAACCCAGTATTGTGGTCACCAGCAACAGTCCAGCTTGGTTTCTGAACATGGACAGCAAATCTATTTTTTTAAAAAATCATGTCAAAATATGAAAAACTATAAAAACATTTTAAAAATCCCATATGAAATACAAAATATTTCAGGAATCTGGAAAAATTTAGTCACAAAATACTGACAATATCACGCTGCTGATGAACATTCATGCAGAAAGGATCACAGTACTGGTAAGGTATTCAATAATGCATGGAGGGCCACAGCATTGATGAAGTAGTCAATTACGTAGGAAACGCCTCAGGTGTTTTCAAGCACCAGCCTTACCTGTATAAGTGTCTGCTTTGTCTGGATTCCTCAGTGCTAAGGAAATATCTGCAAATTGACAGGAGAAACAAGGATGCCTTTTCTTACACATGGCCCAGATCATGTGTACAACCTGCTTAGATAATTTAGGTGCAGGACACCAAAGAGGAATGCAGCTAACACTCGTCTGCTAATATCTCAGAGCTTCTGTGCTCTTCCATTGCAGGTCCTGAAACAGCTAGTGACATCAAGCACATACACATACAAGGGTTCCGAAAAATATGATCCTGTTGCATCATGGTAAATGAAGTCTTATCGAAGTCTTATTGCATTTTCTGCTGCTGTGTGAAGTGCATGCAGGAAGCTCATGGTCTGCTGCTGTGCGCCGTGGACATTCTCGTACATTTTCCCACTTTCCTCGTCCAGGGCACAGAGCGTCGTGACGTCCCAGTTTCCCGACGTCAGGAATCGAGGAGGGACAGAGGGCACCGCAGGCTTACAAGAGCAGGGCAGAGACAGAGAGAGGGATTCGGAGAGAGGTATGGGGACGGGAAAGACAAGAAAAATTAAGGATGCCAGCAAAGAGGGCACATCTTGTAGAGGACGTGTTGTAACAGCAGTGTTGTTAGCATTATTTACGTCCCTTTCCCGGTTACCCTCCCAGGCCACCTCAATGCATTATAAACACAGGAAAAAGCACTAGTTCATCTGCAAGGCCTTCAACAGAGGTCACCACACCATTAAAGAGGGATGAGAGAAATCTGACATCAGCTGCACTTTTGTATTTGACTGAAAACAGAGCTGACAGAGAGAGTAGTCCAGCTGAACTATGTTGTCAGCTGAACTGGAATTTGTGCAGTCATATTTTGTTTAATGCCCTTTCGCACGACAGGCCCCATCAGGATGACATATTTCACTTTGGCTCCTGGCTGACCTGGATGGGCAGAGCAGCGATGTGCTGGAATTCTCCGCGAGCACCTTGCTTGGCAGGTAGAGTCAGGTAGAACATAGAGCCGTCTCCAGCAAACAGCGGCTCCTCCTGTTGGAGGGACAACGTAAACACAGTCAATGCCGCTCCTTGCTGTCAATAGCCAGCAATCAATACATTCCCTTTGTTTTGATGAACCACAGTCCAAATCCCTTGAAGCACAGGAGAAGACAGCTAATAGATAAAAAGGTGACGGGATGAAATATAATCATACTGACCCCAAAACTACAACACCTAACAGGAAATACTGAATCATTGAGTCTCATTTACACAATGAAATTACTCAGAAAACTAAATTAATTATTAAACCAAAAACTTCTGTCTTCAGCAGTAATTAATGTCACCACAGACTCATTGTGAATGGGTTCAATTTCTCTGTGCTGTTATGAAATGGTGCTTCTCTGCAGAACGGGAGAGTAACGATTACCTGTCGCTGGTCCTGCCAGACGTCCATGGCCATTTTGTGTTTCTGGAGGGTAGAGAACAGAACGGGGTCATATGCCACACGCAGAGCCCCCGCAGAACGAAAACGATCACGGAACTTTCAGGACTGAAGATGGATGGGACATGAATCCCCCCTTCCACCCCGCTGTATTGATAGAGAGTGCAGATCCATAATCCCTGCAAGCACCTAAAGGCTGAATCAATCCCAGGGTGCAGCTATCGAAGGGCCGCTGCGGACCGGCCTTTGACCTCTTACCTCTAAACACGCCCCGGTTGTGGCCTCGCACACGGAGAGCACTGATTGGTTCTGGGGCCGGTTTAACCAGCGCACCACAAGCTGAGTGCTGCTGATCCATTTCACCATGGATATGTAGTAGTTCCTGCACAGAGGGGCAGAGGCTGAGACTAGTACTCTCTCAGAATGTGAAGTGCACGAGATATATTGAAAAATATTCAGTTATTTATGTTCACCTGCATATTCTCACTCCACCTATAACAATAATTATGAACTGTAATTACACTACACTCCAAATATACAGCAAAAGGCAACACCATCACTTTGTTATCAAGCTCAGAGAGCAAAAAAATTTTATGAGAAGTACTGAAGGGCATTATCTCTGTCTGGGGAAATAAATACTGGGACAAAGCAATTGCCAGGAAACAGCAATGTGGTGTTAGAGGCTTGAGGTTAGATTTGGGGAGCACTGCCTGGTCTTATAGGGAATGTGATTGCGGCTCATAGATTCAGGTTTTGAGTCATGTAGAGGAGAGGAGGGGAGGTGGTGAGGGGGAGGTACCTTGTTCTGAAGGAGTCTGGGGGAATCATCTCCAAAGTATGTGCTGGCCCATAGAGATTCACAACAAAGAGGCTCACTATAGGGATATTGGTGCCAGCCTAGCAGAGGGCACAAGCAAAGAGCATCAGTCAGAGAAGAAACTTCCCAATTTCAAAACTTCAAAACTTCTGCAAATCATTCTTCAGTCCCCGTACATTCCATCTGCAGATTCCAGGGTTACACTTGGAATTGTACTTATTGTACATAATTTTAAAAATTGCAACCTGCCATACCAATTTTACTCTGTAAACTTCTTCCATGAAAGCCTTGGAGACTCTTTTCTAAATCCTGATATAAATTCAAAACTTAAAAACTACATTAGAGAAATATTTCTCGTAACTTTGATCCTGGATGACTCCAAATCAAAAAGAGTTAAACAGACTCAGCAATGGAAAAACAACCATGCTGTTAACCGGTAGAATCAGATCAAAAATTGTTTACCTCAAGCTGAGTGTTTGAAGCAGTTAAAGCAAGTCTATGATCTTCTGATCAAATCTGTGCTCACCTTGGGGTAAGGGTAGAACATGTTGGAGGGATAAGCCCCTCCAAGGAAGTGATGTATCTCCATAAAGGGCGTGGCTGAGTTGTTGATGGTGAGGTAAGCCAATCTCGCACCATCTCCAGACCACCAGTGAGCAGGATATGTCTGCAGCACTTCCTCTGTTGATTTAGACAATTTGGGATTAAAAAGAGGCATAATTATAGGTAAAAACGTCTTTCTCGATGTTCCAGAACTTAGCATATTTACTTTTTGCATATCATTCATTCCCAAAGGGAAATTAAAACAAGAAATACAACGCAGCAGTGACAAGCACATTTTTTTTAACTTCTCATTAAAACAGCTAAGACAGTTACGTCAAATATTTTCTAAATGGCACCGCATTGATCCAAAGCAAAAGCTGCACTTAATTAGCAGGTCTGAGAGAAACTGGGATCAGACCTGAATTGATTGGAAACTGACAGAAAAAAATCCTCTAAACCTTCCTCACCCCCATAGATCCAGTCAGTGACCCCGTTGACAACCAGCCCCTCCCTGCCTGTGGAGGTAAGCCGCAGGCCACTGCTGGACACCTCCGATTGGTAGAAGATGTTGTTTTCAAAAACATAGGCCTGGTACCCGCAGAAATAGAGGGTCAGTGAGCATCCCGTAATGCAAGTGGATGGCGAGATAAGGATAAGACGGGCAGATAAGGCAGGCAGGGAAGGTTAACTAACAGTGGAGCACAAGTACACAGAATCATCAGCCAAGCTCTGTGCTGCTCAGATATTTATCAAAGTCAGCACAGGAAAATGCATCCGTTCTACCGGACTATTATATTAAGTGTATTTCATGGATAAAAATGTTCGTTCAGTCAAATTTACTAACCAAAGCCAATATGCTCATAAAATGAGCTCTCAAATGCAAGAAGCATGGAACAAGCAGAATCTTTGATAATACACTTTACCAAATACAACTCCTCCAAAGGCCAGAGTATAGAAGGAGGAGGAAACACACACAAAAACAGAGGATACACAGATACACAGATGGTGGTGGTGGGGGTATGGAGTTAAGGACCATGAAAAGGAGCCGTCAATGAACACAAGCACATAGACAGAGAGCTATGAGGACACCGTCTGTAAGAGAGGTGAGGGGACTGTGTTACCAGCTGGTTCCCTTGGGGTCCCCAGGCTGCATACTGCAACTCCGCAGCCTCCACCTCCGGGGGGTTGAGTGTCGACAACTCCCTAGAACACATTGACCCGCACACACGCTTTCAGTGAGCAGGGACCGGCTACCTCAGAGGAACAGAGGCGACTTTGAGGCAAGGGGATTCACAATCGATCCATACCAGACCTTGAGTACCTTAATGCCCTCAAAGGAAGGGGGTGCAAAATGCAAAATGATCAGAGAATGGGGATGGACCATGGAACCATGCAAAGGGTGAGAATCGCAGTCAGTGCTTTGGGACACGACCGTAACCCCCCAGCAGACACAGGCAAACAGGGGGTCACTGCATATCCAGCTGCAAGACATTCTGAGAGGTTTCGTTTCTGATCACGGAACACTGACGGGGGGACCACTGTCCCCTAGAACAGGCAGGGGGTTCAGTTGCAGGCAGTGGCAGTCACCCACTTACAGGTCGGGCAAAGGCCTTCATCCATGAACAGGCGGCGAGCGTCGTAAGGGACAACCCAGACAGGACAAGGACTTCCGGCTACAGACTTCCGAGTGAAACAGGAAATAAAAAAAGAAACACGGCCCTACACCAGTGTGAAATTTACAAACCTGAAACCTGGCGTCGGATCGGCACACCTCTCCTTGGGAGGCATGGAGACCTACCATCGAAGACTGGGGTTCGAATGGAGGGAATGCTGGGAGGTATGAATGGAGCATGTCCACCTGGAGGCCCGTTCCGTTTTTTGCAAGTGCACATGCCTAGGAAAGGGCTGGACGAGCCCCTGGCTCTACCTACCCGGTGCCCACATTGTAGATGGCATAGGAGGCTGTGTAGGACTGTGAGAACACCTGCAGGAGCAGAGCACAGTGTGGACACAGTCGTCCCTGAGTCAGAGGCAGGCTAGCGGTGGCTGCCCCGTCCCGCGCACACCCACCTCCCCCACCAAAGGCACGCACCCCGGCCGGGCGCCCCCAGGGGGGTGACGGCACCAGACCGGGCGAGAACTACGGCCTCTTTTCAATCTAACATAATGTGCTTTGTCCTTAACCTTGAGCGATGAAGTTGAGAAGGTATGAAGCTGTTTTCTGTATTTCTTACACAGCATTTTGAGGTTGCTAGCTGCTGAAGACAAAGGGAAATTTTCATTTCTGTGCCTTTCAGTTTAGTAGGAATGCATATTGTAAAGCTTGGAGCCTGTCTCACAGCGGAGAAAACTCAATTTTCTTCCAAAAGAATCGTATGCAAAGAGATCACTGTATAACATTCTTATTCACTGACACATAAGTACTAAATGGACAGTTGATTTCTTGTTCCCTGAAACAGGTTGCTATTTCTGATCTCCATATGCGCCTGAAAAGCCTGCATAGGCAGATGTTCTGAGCCATTTAAGGCGTGTACTTATATATTTGAGTTTTTAGGGATTTTTCAATATCAATGCCAGCTACAGCAAATGAAAGGAATGAAAAAATAAACCTGATATGCGAGACTCAAATTTACTCAAATTTAAGGAGTAAGCACACTGAAGTTAGGTTGAATAGAAGTCTCACCCCTATTAACAGCTACCCCTTTCTCAGAGCGAACAAAAAACACAGCCTGTAAGGTCACAATACATAATTCAAGCATACACAGGTACAGGGTGCAACACATCTGCAGCTGATCATCTGATCATTCCTCTCACTAGGGAGCACACCACCATAATCCATTCATACAGACCTCAACTGTGATTCATTTCACCAGTCCAATGATTCAGGATGAAGCAATCAAAGTAGCTCAGAAATAATTAGTAATCGACATCCTGATCAATTATGGACCTCCTCCCAGGACCGAGAATGGAGCCAGCATTGTAGCAGAGGGGAGAGGACACTAGCGGGAGGGCTGTCCCAGCTCGATGGCGTAATTACAGTTAATCTTCCTCCAAATGAGCAAGACGCGGTGTGGCACCTCGGCTCCGCAGCGGACGGTGAAGGAAACCAGGCCATTGGGGGTAGAGGGGAGATCAATGCAGCTCTCATGAATGCCTCAGTGAGCTACTCGTGCTTTTAAGAGAGAAGGTGGATGCGTTGCGTGTCCCTCGGGTCCCGTCAATTAGCCGGGGGATGATCATACAAAATAAAGGCTATCGATCCCGGGCCCTGTCTGTAGCGGTGAGCGTCAGCCTCGAAAGTAAGCCCACGGCCACTCAGCTGTGAATGCTGCCCTCCGGAAAAGAATCCGGTTCGGGTGGTCCGTCTGTTACGAGAAATGAGGCCGCAGCCTCCGTAGCATACTAAACAGTGACGGATTAGATTCCCCCCCCTCCTGCCGCAGCCCACAGCATGGTTTGGGAAGAGCAGGGCATTCAGCCATGTTGCTGAGACTGCTGATCCACATAGATCTCCAGTCTGTGAGATTAATGGGCTGGTTAGAGTTTACAGGACTGTGTGCTTTCCCGCCTCCCCGTCAGGGGACCGGGGGACGGACAAGGGTGATCTGCTCTCTGATGGCCACCCAAACAAAGCCATCCATTACCGGACCGGGCGTCTCTTGCATCTGTCAGGAAGGCGGTGGCGTTCACAGCTTAATGCAGTGCAGACGTCCCAACCCCAGTCACAGAGTTCTGGATCATAGCTGTCATAGCAGTGGCTCTGCTCCCACTACACACCACGCAGTGTTCCAGCTTCTGAGGGGGTATGTTTCAAAGGAGAGTGAAACGTGAGTCTTCACTTTTTGTGGCTCGTGGTGACAGTGTGACAGCCAAGGATATTTAAGAGACACTTAAACTGATAATAATGGTCATAAAGAACTCCTATCGTTAACTAGATAAATTGAGAGATGTCTTTCTCAGATACACCTCAAAACACAATCCCACGTAAGTCAGGGACACACGGCACACCCCTGCATTTTTAGGAATAATCACCGTGAAACCTGGCAGGGAGGGAGTCTGTGGCTGCAGAACCAACTCTGCACCAGCAAACTTAGGAACCCCAAGAGGAGCCATGCCAATGGCAATACTATTATGGGATAACACACTGGGTCCGTAGAGAAATGGCAGTAGCTATTATACTGACGAGAGTGAGTGACACTGCGAAGAGGCTGAATTTGAGTCAGGTAGGAGACTGCTTTTTAGGAGCCCAAAGGAAAAGCATGGAACTCATCATGTCCCGGGCTGGAGGGCTGGCGTGTCCTCAGCTCTGAATTTAATTAGGTCTTTAGGATTTGTCAACAGTTGTGGCTCTGGCTCATAACTTATCATTAAGAGAGCGTGTCTGGAACCCTGGAGAAGGGGATTAATTTTGATGCGCCCGCACGTTGCGTGGAAATTCGCAAATCCTGCCTTTGTGTCTCAGCAGAACAGTCAGTTC
This sequence comes from Megalops cyprinoides, assembly GCF_013368585.1. Taxonomy (NCBI): domain Eukaryota; kingdom Metazoa; phylum Chordata; class Actinopteri; order Elopiformes; family Megalopidae; genus Megalops; species Megalops cyprinoides. The sequence goes on from NC_050589.1 coordinate 32,053,118, forward strand.
TTCTCGCAATTCACATTTTCCCTCCCCGAAAGAAAAAAAAACCGGGTCAGACTGTATACAGAACATAACAAAATATTCAAACAGAAATGACAATGCTATGACAGTAAAGAGACGATTACACAAGTTGTACAAAAAGCCGTTTAGCAGTCTGATTAACAATACTCTCTGCATAATATAGGAAAACTAGAGCGGTTCAAGGACATAAGTGATCACTGTCACATGTTACCATTATAGCACTTTTATATTTCTTTTGTCTCCCTGAAGGTTTCTTTGATAGCAACATTATAATTCCCACCCCCCCCCCCCCCCCACAGGCCCGCTGTGTCTTTTCTTGATCTCCCTAATAATGCATTCTTTAGTTTTCAATCATCTCCACCTGCCGCTCTCTCTCTCTCTTGCTCCCTCCCTCCTCCCCCTCCCTCCCTCTGCGTTGCACACCTGTGCAATTCCAATGCTTTCACCCCATATAACCCCCTCTTCTCTCACCACAAGTGCAAGGTGTACCCTATCCCGAGAGCCCCTCCTCTCTGCTCTTCAATTCTCTCCTCCTCAGATTCATTTCTCTTCCTCGCCCACAAATCACCAGCCTTCCAAAAGCCTCCACGTTTGATGCCGATTCCAGAAGAAAAGGCTTTCAATTTACACCCGGCCCACTCATCTCTCTCTCTCCCTCTCTCGCTCCGCGCCCGTCCCTTTCCCAGCACACCCCTCTGTTTCGCCCCACTTTGATTGATACAGGTTGGACAACTGGCATGTATCGAATCATTTTTCATCCCTGTGCACTGCTCTCTGCCATCTTGAGCACTGTGCCCCCCCACACCCCCCACACCCAATGAGGCAGCCAGCGCTCTGCACAAACTGCTTCAGTCAGCAAAAACTCCCCACAGAGACGGAGAAAAACAGAGAAAGAGAGAGAAGCAAGAGAAGAGGGGGAAATGGGTAAAGCCAGCCTTTTCATACAGGAACACAGACAGATACACCTGCACATAAGTGACACACACACAGGTCACACACACGCACACACACACTTTTTGCATATCGCAATGGGATACTATCATAAATAACTGGAAAGACCAATGATATGGTTCTCTTCTTGATTAAATAAAATTGCACAACAGATGGCAAATGGTTGCTGTTTTATCTGAAGTGTAACAATGACACTGGGAGCAATACTACACTACCATTGGATTGGGCATGTAAAGGGCTTAAGAATGCACTATGCATCTAAAGCTAACTTCTGCAAACAGAAAAGCAGAAATGGATCTCAACTGAAAAAAAAAAAAGAAAAACACATGTCCAGTCATAATCTCACTTCTTCGCTCTTTTATACACATACACATACACACACACGCGCGCGCGGACACACACACACACAGATGCAGATGCATGCACGCACGCGCTCACCCACGCGCTCACATACAATACCCTGGGAACTGCAATATATCAGCGCTGGGTTTTTAATAAGCAAAAATTTGTGCTGAGGGGATATATTTCCCTGATTATTATTGTTTTCTCTCTCTCTCTCTCTCTCTCTCTCGATCACTCCCTCATCTCCCTCTTCTGGGGAACGAGAAAAAATACTTATTCAACGTTCGGTTATTTACAGTTGGAGAGGGTCAGGGGAATATGGTTAGATAAAGAGATAAATCAGAAAAATGAACTTCTTCCTTTTGTTCACTGCCCGGTGCTATGAGGCGCCTAACCACCCGCGTGTGGATAATTTGCCCCGCGCTCCGGTGACAAAGCGCAGTAACACAGAGGGCGATCTGGCGAATCTGGCTCCGACTTTGTCATTGGAATCCCTCGTCTACCCCGCTCTTCCTGAGCAAACTGATCCCTCTCTCCGCTCTCAACGCCTCCGCCCCCCTCCCCCAGTTTGAATATTCAATTCCCCACACGTCTTCCCTGCGATTCGGCCGCAAATCGCAAGCAGAGCCACACACTGCTGCAGCGGTACCGGCAGTTCCCCTCCTTTGTCTGAGAAAAAGGGTTCCCCACTCCTCGCATCCGCTCGCCGGCTTCGCGGCTCTGCTGTGCGGTATGCCAGGACCACAAACAAGCCTATGGCTACCAGCGAGCAGCGTCGAGTAAAGTAAATATTGAATATAACAGTTGTTTTCGGGGTGGGCGCTCTAAACTTCAGCGTGTCTGCGTTTTGCAACCAAACTGGGGCAGCAGAAAGCTGAGGGGAAAACTGACTTTTTATGCAAATCGGCACCAGTCTCTGTGCTCCCCTTTCGCAGTCAGTGCCTCATCAGTATACAGTGCACGTGCATTAAGAATGTGATGATTAAAATAGATTAATTAGGGTGAGGATTCAGAAAGAGCAGGTCTGGTTCATGTTTTACCTCTCTGGCAGGTCTGTTGCTCTTAATACACTGTGACTGGAAAGAGCATAATTTCACTGATGCAAACATTACTCACCGGGTGCATGTTGTATGCCAGTAAAATGAACCTCTGGTCAGCAGAGACCCGGACCTTTACAGCTTTCAGGTCCTTGGAAAATAGGGAGAACGAGAGAGATCAGGTATTGGTCAAGCAATGACTGCTGCCCCTGAGGACCTGGGTCAGCTACCCTTCCCTGCCACTCCCATTCCGCAGTGCAGCTCCACAAATGGAACATGCTCTCTGTCCATGTCTGTGCCTGTGTGTGTGTGCATGTGCCTGTGTGTGTGTGTGTGTGTGTGCGTGTGTGTGTGGTTAAAAAGTAGAAGTGTATGTGGGATGAAAAGGGGGTGATATCAATGATGTGCGATGTGACACACGGGGGAGTTGCCGTGAAGAAAGATTCTCCATTTGACAAGGAGACTCGCGGAGCTGTGAGGCGGTGACCCACATAAGTCTCTCAGTATTGTAAGGAGGCTGTTTCAAAGCTTTGCCATCTCTCCACAATCTCTTTGAAGCCATATGTTGTGGCTTGATTTGGGAGCCAACCCCACGCTTTAAAGGGAAAGGAGATTAGCCAGCCAAAGCTCGGGTGTGGTGTACCCCTTTCTGTCTCCTGGAGGCGTCTCGCTGTGTAACAGCCATTCTGTATCTTGTCTGTCTACAGGTACAGCATCTCTGCACTGACAGCCTGCTTATCGAGCTTCCTCTATCTACACCTCAGTCGATGCTTAAATCTCTCTCCCTCTTTGCCCGTCCCTGCTGGCTGCTACTCACAATGGTGCTGTTGTCCAGTAGAGTGGTGCTGAGGTTGAGGTGGAGGCTGTGCTTGAGCACGTGACCTGCCCTGTTCCGCAGTACCACCTCGTTCTCTAAGACAGGAAACAGATCTTGGATCAGAGGGTAGCGGGAAGCAGTACAGAATGCTTAATTACAGTTTCAAAGATGTAAAGTTCAATTATGGTAATGATAATGAACAGTGCTTAGTACGTGCAATGGAGGTATATTTGCTGCATGTTTCAAACTGGGGTCTTTACTGTACACATAGAATGGCAAGATATATGCTTAGCTTGCGACCTAAGGGAGCTAACAGCACTATTGTTATGTGGATTGCATTCGTGTGCTCACTGGTGCCTGTACACTCTAATACATAAACCAAAACAAAGCTGGATGTAAATTTGCAAGGTCCTTAAATATAGACTGCAAAACACACATGTGTATGGAAGAGAATGAAAATATTTACTCTCCTGTTTTTGACTGAACTTTCCCCTGACAAGAGTCAGTTACAGGGACCTGTGTCAGTTCATCTTGGCTGTTCTTACCATTTAGCCAGGTTGCACACGGCTCATGAACTTTGAACACCTCACGCTCCAAGTCCTCCACAGTCAGAGGGGATAGCTGTAAGATGTGGGACTCGTCTGCAACACAGAGAGGGAAAGGGGGGGGGGGGGGGGGAAGAGGGGCGTGAGGCTAAATCATCAACTGTCTTACTTTCTTTCCAGTACTAAAGATCTGCCAGGTCAAGCTAATAAAATTCACACAGACTCAGCAGTTTGATGTCAGCTATCAATCAGCCCTCAGCAGGCCACCAAAAATAGTTTTTATATTTTTACTCTGTGTGTGTGTGTGTGTGTGCAAATCCATCTTTTGTTTGGATCCGTTTATTGTCTATTAATTGCCAATGTCTACCTCATTATCGGTCTGTTGGCAGGCTTACTGTGTATAGTCTTGCTCCTCTCACTATCATTTCTTTCCACTACCTCCATCCATCCCCTCCTTTGCTCCCTCCCTCCCTTACCAGGGGTCAGCAGGACGATGGAGAGGATGACCAGAGACAGGACCGCCAGGATCACCACCATCGCGATCCCGATGCCCTTCCAGTTCCGCGGGGGACCCCCTGTACTTCCCAGGTCCTGTCCAAGAATAAAACACACGCAGCCAGACGTGCGCACGCACACACACAAACACACACACACACATGCACAGACACATACAAACGCTGCTGTCAGCTCACCAAGCGCTGGGAAAGAGTCTCGGCCGACGCTGCGAAGAGCACATCAGTGCCGCTTCATTTGCAGAGCCTCGCTGGGGGGATTCGTTCTGAGACATGACAATCAGTGCAGAGAGCGTCTGGAGGGAAGAGTGCTCTGTGACTGAAATCTGTGTAATTTATAGTGCTCCTCCTTTAAGGGGGAGAAAAGTTTTCAAGCGTTTAATGAGAAATTAATTGCTGCATATATACATATATATATATATATATATATATATATATATATATATATGCGTGTGTGTGTGTGTGTAAGACTCATTCTGTCACCGCTGTCAGCTCATTTCACCTGCTGTAAGACACTTAATGGGGCATAGGGATCTTTCTGTGGAAAAAATGTTCAAATCCTTAAAGCCTATCAAATATTCTAATCTGTAATGTGCCCTTTATGGGTGTTTTTAATTGTGACTAATGCAAAACAATTCTGCTGCTAATTAAGCTAATCACTGAAATGGCATTAAAAAATGAAATGAAGAGAGAATTGTAGAAAACTGTTAAACGTGGAATCGCAGCGTTGTGTGTTCCTGCTTAGTCTGAAATAAATATGAAAGAACTGCTTGTCAGTGGGGCTCGAAAGTCCAGGCAGTCACAGCAACAGTCACAGCATGCCTGCTGCCTGAGCAGGGGCTCCAAGGCATTACTCACAATCAGAAACAATCATGGGTCTTCTCAAAGGCAATCTAAAATCCCTTGTAATGATTGCCCGGGCCATGATTCCGGGCTGGCTCAGAGGCGGCGGGGGCCAGGGTATGAGAGCTCAATCACAGGGCACCGCCATAAAACACAGCCTTCATTATCACCGGCTCCAAACGACGCTGAGCTACAGCCTCCCCTCTCACCTCCCCCCCCAAGGGGAACGCATCTATCTGGCGCGGTCCACAACTGCCTGCCTGCCTGCCAAGCACCCCTGTGTGTCACCAGCTGCCAGGGAGCTGAGGCAGAATGAAGCAGGGCCGTGGTCTGGCACACACACAAACACACACACACACACACACACACACACACACACACACACACACACACACACACACACACACGTACACACACAGATACACACGTATGCTCACATAAACACACGCTCATTAGCATGCATGCTGCCATACATACATACGCTCACAAATGCACACAGACGTAAACACACACACACGCATTCTCACACACTCATACACCCACACAGACTCACAAACACACACCAGATAACCATGCTCTCTCTGTCGCATATCAGCTATGGCTATGCTTCACAAGTCCCACTGATTTCATTGCTGGGGGAGTTCATATCAAAAGAGGCCCGTAGGACCAAAAGGGGATGAGATTACCTCATAAATCTATAGGCCCAAGGCCTGATCGTCAAGCATAAAGCTAGTTGTGAGCGGCTAAATGTGTCTCTCATAAGAGAGTAACGCTCCCCCTGCTATTAGCCAGCAGGTTTCCTGTGATTCAAGGATGCCATTATGTGACCAGCACTATCCACAATCTTATTTGTGTAGGTAGCAAATTTATTAATTGCTGGGGCCGACACGGGCAGATCTGGTATCAATAGTTTCTCAATTTATTTTCTATCACATTTATAGGTCTTTACATATTGGAACAAGAAACTCAATTTCAAAATTGCAATGTTTAATACCTGTTTGATGCCATGGTAATTAAACCGAACGATACAAATCTGCCATATGTTCTGAGAATATGCCCCGCCTCCCAGCCCATATTCTTCTCCAACAGCTACGGCGCAGGAGAGGAGCCGCTGGAGAATGCAGGCATGTGGACTGCATGCTTTGAAATGATTCAGCCATCATTTCTGAGGAAATCAGCCGTTTGCAATGACAGCAACTTGACGGTACAAAAAAAAGCAAAAAGGCAACAAAAAAATGTGTAAAATTGAGAAATAGAGTGATCACCCATGGGACCGGGGGAAGGTAGGGATGATGGTGAGTGTGAGTGAGAGTTTAGGGGAACCAAAGACTGACATTTGCCGCAGGCCCGACTCACTTGTGCCATTATGCTGAAAAGCAGCTGTCACCTTTGCACCTCAGGTTCTTAAAATTTGTGGCCAGAAATTTCTTGTTGAATTCATCACATAAATGGGTAGCTCTGTATTGCACTTCATTTTTTAAAAGTTCTGAGGGAAAAAAAATCATGCGTCCTGCCACATGGACTCCGGCCAAAACCTTATCTTTAATAGCTGTCCCCGGCACCAGAGTTATAACATCTTCAAATTAAAACCACCAAGCCCCGGCCAACGGGGACACCTTATAAGTGCTGTTCCTGCGCGTGGGAAGTCATCTACAGATTGATGGGCTTGAGTCGGCGTCATCAGGGGGTTATCTGGAAAGAACTTCCACACAGCAACAAGCAATTACGCATATCTTTTGTCTTTTTTTTCAGTTTATCTTTTTATTGCTGCTATCAGATCTACACGGTTAGCCTCGCCACCTTTTCAAAAGATACTCGCGAGAGACGCAAAGGCGCTCTGTGGAGCGTGTCCCAGCTCAATTAATGTAATTTGTTCGGTCAGCTGATCTCAGCCCAGACTCCTGTGTTTTTATTTCAGAGTTGTCTCCATAATTACGGTGTGCCCGGATAATGTTGAAACTTCCCTAATGGGATTAATGGCGGCGCAGATTCCATCATCCCCCTGAGTTGACTACATTCCTAATTTAAAACGGCGCTGTATTACGGTGGGGATCCGGCCAAAGAGGACGCTAATCGCATCTACAGATGACGCACAAGACCCCCGGAACAGCGGATTTTGTGCCCGAGCGCGGAGCCACTTCGGGCTGAAAATCTGGTGGTGCTGACGGAAGCAACTACTCACCAACGACAATAAGAGGCGAGCGCATCACTTTCTAGAAGTGCATTGATTTGGAAAGACACTGCGGGGTCCGCACTACAACAGATATTTTGATGGATCAATTAGACCGTCAGAAATGCTTAAGTGAGCTGCAATGCAGAAGTGAGCCGGTGTGGGCGACAGTTTTTTTTTCAAATCCCTCCGAGAAGAAGAGCGGTGGCTGCTCTTTTGCGGGCACGGGCTGTTTCAACGCAGTGTTGGGTTTCACGCTAGGGAATGGTGCCATAGCCAACGGCGCTGGGCGAGTTTAATACATCTAAATGAGAGTGGATCAATACAGAGAACGGTCCAAAGGTTCCAGAGGGAAACAATTAATTGCAAGAACACACTACCCTACTGAAACAGAGAAGCAGAGTTTCGGTAGACATGCCTCTAGGGCACTTTTTCCTCTGCAAAGTTTAACAATTTTCCCCTGTGGTTTTAAGACCTCTCCATATCTCTTACTCTCTGGAAAAAAAACCTCGATGTACCCGAGACATAGTTTCTCATTGCGCAAAATCCACATTATCAAAGAAGCATTAGTGTAGATCAAAAGTGGTGAAGAGAAGAAGAAACTGCGTTTGAAACCAAATGCAATCATTCAGTCAATTGCCAATGCGCGGAGGTCAGTTTCAGTAGATTCTGTGAGGTCTAAACAACTGAGCCAATTCATAAATTAGGCTCTAGGGATATCTTGCAGAAATCGGCATAAACAACGTAATCAATCATTTTCAGAATACTCGCTGCAGGTGTTGCAAAGGCCAGTGGGTATGATATGCCAGTTTGCATAAACTTATACAGCCACTTCATGTAACGTGGCCGAAACACTATTTATTTGTAAAAGTCACATCAACGTCATAATCCAACGTTAAGACGTGGTCATGAACATTTCAAAGACAGCTCCTGTCTAAAGAACCCATTATCATTATGATGACAGTTACCGAAAGCAGACCGTATGGCAATAAATACAGTAAACACACAAACTATACATGATCTTTTTGTGCCTCAGCATAAGCGAATAAGTCGTGCTAATACCGTCAGACATAATCCAATACTTGCTCCTGAAACATGACTGCAGTCTCAGGTCCAGCGCTTAACAACAGAAGAAATACCTGCACACCTTATGCCAGCAAATTGGACCTCTCAGCCTTTTTACTCATTTTAAATGAAATGAAATCCCCTTCACCGTTGTCATCAACATCATCCTTTACCACATTCAATGCACTAACACCCAGCAAAAATGAATTTTCACTGATGTATTTCAGGTTGGGTTAGGTTTCCAAGGTTACAATCACAGAGCACCACCGGGGAGCTGAAACAGCAAGTTGTGGACTCCAAGCCCAGCTTTTTAACCACTATGCCTCACTGCCACTGTGCCGCCGGCAAGTGTTTGATTAAAAAAAAGAAAAACTATCACAGTTAACTGTATGATTAGCTGTCACCATAATATTACTGACTATTGTCACTTTTGTTTCACACAGTGAAGGCATCTGAGGAGCTTGTAGCTTCCGATGTGCTTGTAAAGCATAAATTAATTGTCCTTGTTGCTGATAGCAGCTGCTGAGAAATGTACTTTCAAGCATACGGTGAATTTCCTGTCCTTTGTTCATTAAGTAGACTGCGTTTCTCATAATTACACACTCAACTGAGACAGCAAGATTTAATTTATCAGAAATTGCCAAAAACACTACCCAAAAAACAGGCTTGCAGGTTTAGAATAGTTTCAAAGCGTTTTTGACATCAGCATCAGTTTTTGACAAAGCATCTTGTGCTCATAAAATTGAGCACAAGATGCTTTTTCGAATCCCTGCAAGGTAATGTGATGAGAACGTGGCTAAGTGATTCCGCCTTCACCTTTCGAGCCCTTTTGTACTGAAGGGAAAGGCAGCGGAAGGCGGTGGCACACGGGGAACACGCAGGGATTTACCCCAAGGATAGCCAAACAATGCGGCTGCCGCTTCAGCTATGTGAAAACCCACGGCCCGAGCACTCTCCCTCTCCAAGCCTCGCTTATTCTCCTCTCTTTCATGCATTTCCCCAGCCGCGCAGCATGTCAAAAGCTCCCCCCCCCCACCACAGTCACATCACTAGTTCTCATCCAACCCAACCCCCTCCAGCCAAAAAGAGGGAGGCGGTCTTCAGAGTCCCCTTTCATCCTGCATCCCGTTCTGCTTCTGCCCTGATTCACCAGCTCCTCACAGACAGGGACTCCCTCTGATCGCCCTTGCCCGCATCCCAGCTGCCACAGAATCGGACCGAAGAGGGGCTCCCGTCCCAGCAGAAAAGCCCCTATTCTGCATGGATTGCTCAGACGCTGCAAAGGAGCAGGTCGTGATGAGAGCTGGTGGTGGGGGGTTGGGGAGGGGGGATCTAGAGTTGCAATGCAGTCTGCTCATTCGTTCTAATGATCCCCTGCTCTCCATTCTGAAAAACTAGAGCACTCCGTCTGCATTGGTAGTGACGGTGGGAACATCATTAGTGTGAGCGACGACAGTCCAAGGACTGTTTCAGCTTCACTCGTGGCCCTCCGTGGGCACGCAGAACTTTGCGCAAGTCCCTGTGTATGTATGTGTGTGTGGGTGTGTGTGTGTGTGTGTGTGTGTGTCCTACACTGCCTGGATAGCTATGTAACTGGACCATCTGCTGAACATACAAGGCACATTTTGATAAATCGAATTAACAGCCATGCATGAAATTCCATGTGTGCCTGTGTGTGCATGAGTGTGTGTGTGTGCGCGTGGGTGTGTGTGTGCGTGTGTGTGTGTGTGTGTGTGTGTGTGTGTGTGTGTGTGTGGGTGTGTGTGTGCATGTGTGTGTGTGTGTGTGTGTGTGTGTGTGTGTGTATGTGTGTGTATGTATGTGTGTGGGCGTTTGGCGGGTGGGGTTTATTCGCTTCCTGTCTATCAGACCATCTGCAGGACAAGCACAGTGGATGTGTAAGGGCAGATGAGGTGACTGTTGCTCCTTGCTCTCTGACAGGGACAGCCCTGACAGCAGCATGTGTGCGGCACTTCTCTCTCTCCATCTCACAGGAGGCAAGGCACCCAAGCATCTGTGTGCCTTAGCGCAAGTGCTAACAAACTGTCACACATTATCCAATACCTGCCCCTGAAATGTGACCGCAATCTTAGGTTGAGAGTGCTCAACAACAGAGCAAATATGTCTGCACTGTAAAACACATCGCCCAAAACCTTTTCGCTGATTTGAAAAGAAAAGAAACGGTCACCTTAGCCATTTTCAATGAACAATTATCATATCAAATGTAATGAATAACAGCCAGCAAATAATGGAACCTACACCTACACCCACAACGCATGCACGCACACACACACACGCACACACACACACACACACACACACACACACACACACACACACAGACTCATAGTGTTCATTTTGTTTTTTCTTTTTTGAAGCCTGTTTTGAAGCCTGCAATGATACAGTTGCTTAGACATGCAATTAATGATTGTATATCAAGCAAAGAAAGGTAATGCAGTGAACTTTTCAAAGTGACAGGGGTGTAGCACTGTAGGAGCTATACATAATGAGATGGAGGTTAGATATTTTTTGAGCCACAATCTTCTGAAGGAAAGACAGTCTGCCTAATAGTACCATTAACAAACGTAAAGTAAACATGTAATGAAATAAACATAATGTATGTCAGATTAAGAATGATTAAACTAAGTTACAATCGTAAAAATAGTTACACAAAGCACAAAGTGGATTTGTGGATTTTGTTTAGCTTTACACATCTTAGCCAAGAAACAGACGAGACAGTTCTTCATCGATTACATTTACATATTCATTAACTGCTCCTTGTTCCTTTATGAATAATTTGAATTTCTTGTCTTATTCCAAATAGAATTACTTAGGCAAGAGTCAGAGTTTCGTGCTGATTCAGTATTTTTGAGTTCAGCTGGCAGCCCTTTGCCCATATTTTGGCACACAAATAACAGTTGCTCAGCATCTATGAACAGCACAAATGCCACTGACAGGAGGAGTGGACAGCACAGGACCCAGAATGCAACAGAGGGGTAGCAGATAGAGTTCAAGCAGCAAAATCTTTGCCACTCATCAGTGGCAACTGCAGGAGGACACCTCTCAGCTACTTAAGAAGCCATAACTTGGCTTTGAATAGGAGATACGTTAATGGAAAAACAATTATTTCTGTGCACCAACTACCCTGTTGCAGGATGAAAAATCAATGCTGCTTAATATGACCAGTTAACTGCGCTTCCTTGAAGCAATTTGCGGTCGCACGCTTAATCAGACATGAAGATACACCAGAGCTCTTGCCGTGCCGGTTTCTTCTATGATTGCATGACCAGCCTTGCATGAAAGTACTGACAAGCTGATGGATTGCTTTCAAACATAAATCAGCCACAAAATATACTGGATACAAATTAGGCTGCTTGATGAAACTCTGCATTCAAATTGGGAGGTACTTGGTGACATCAGAGACATAGGCGGTGCAACAACCAAGACAGAAAGTCTCAAAATTAACCTCTGCAGCCATGGAACCAGCAGCAAGAATGGAAAGCAAAGATATTGATCAAAGAGGGAAGCATGAAAGAGTTGCTGCCAGTTTTGACAAATGGCACTGAACACTGTAAATATAGTTGACTGAATGCATTGTTCAAATAGCCAAGTGCGATCGATACCACAATTGAAAAGGATAAATGATACATGCTAGAATATGAAAGGTATTAATAATCCAGGAAAATGATGGAGGGTTGTACCACATCTACCATATTTAAAATTCAATACCACTATGATCGAGAAGCCACATCTAATGGATGGAAACACTTAAAACAATTGGCATTTGGCTCCAGTGCTGTTGCATGGGGACTTTGGCTCTATTCTGAAGCCCATTTTGACAAATCTTATGAATACTCCCCCTCCCCAAATACATAGATGTAATGCCTTGTTAGATTTGTGTAAAAGATTGGAGTTACTGATTAATGTATGATTTTACCCATAGGACAGAGATTATACCTTACATTTCCATAGCTATTACTGAGGGACTGATTCTTTCTGGGTCATGCAAGACATTCTTTCATAATCTTTGTGAATCAAAAATCTGAAGTTTGGTGCATTCATTACATAATTTCCTAGAACAGAACACAGATATAAAATTAAAATGTAACATTAACTTGACCCAAACTAACGGCAGAGCCTATAAAGTGTTCCTTTAGAAGAATGAAATATCTGAATTATTTAGGATTAATTAATTAATTATTTTTACATTTTTAAAAGGGTCCTAGTTTAAAGTATATGTTTTGCCAAAATAATCAGAGGATACTCAGAGGCAATGGGATTTGCTTGCTTCTCTCCTGGGTGGAGTATATGCAAATAACTTATTTTGCCACAAATAACTTTCCTAAATAAAATCCTTCCACTCTCCTTTCAGTGGCCTTGCCTTTTTTTTAGCATAAAACCATTATTCAGGACATTTCTTTGGAAGGGGAACCATGAATCACCCATTTGAAGCTTTCCATGAAAAGGGATCAGTCTTCTAAACAGTGAAAAAAATCTGCAGTGTGCTTTATGCTAAATGTCCAATAAAGGGGCTTACATCAATAACACTGATTGAATAGAAATGATGCTTTACAACAAGAAGTAATAACAGGAAACAGGTATGGTATTAGCTGTATTAAGCTCTCAATATGGAGAATGTCAAGAGAATCCACTGGTGAAATATTCAGTTGAAACTGGCTTTTGCCTACAGAGCATCAAAGTCTGAAGCAGCCATCCTCCATTATGATTTAATGAAGGCATCATATGGATTAGAAAGCCTTTGAAAAATAACTGTTGAAAATTCAGAGGCATTGCTAAATTAATCTGTTTGAAGGTAAACCATAATGTAATTTTTAAGAGAAATGGAAATGCAAATTATTTTTGCACACACAGTAAGTAATAAACCTTGCCTAACTTAAAACTCAGTGGAGATGAGCTGTTGATCTACTAAATTCTAGCTCTCTGAGAAATAAACTACCACACTAAAAGATCGACCAAACCACATTTAAAACACAGAACTCAGTTTCATGAAGACAGTTATACCGGAGATGTGCCTAAATAGAATAAGGAACATGTATTACGTTATGTAGACTTGTTGAGAATTATTACAATGTTGGTCTGTGGTAATAAGTGCACTGTCAAAAACAATCAGGAGCGGACAGAAAGACGTTTTCAGATCTTTAGTTCATGGAATCCTTGACACTCGGGTGGCCTCCAGGAAATTTCAAAAGGTCTTAAACAAACAAATGTTGTAAATTAGCTTTAAATCACAAATTAGAAACAGTACATCTCTGCTGGCACTCTCTTTCAATAACATAATGAAATTATTATCGCAAAGGATAACAGCAGCTTTATCACTGCGACATAATACAAAATAATACTATTAGTAGTAAAGCTGCATCTCTGGGACCTGATATGCCTCTTTTCTCATGAATTATTTGAGCACTAATTTCCTGTCAGGGAAAACTCATACTAATTACTCCACATTGACTTTGCCGAATGCTTGTGCAGCATCGCCATCCTTTCAGTGCTGTGTGCAGTACATGTAAGCAGTGAATAAAAATGTCTCATGATCAGGAAATGAGAATGTGGGTGCCTGGATTGTGAGAGCTTGGGAACCTCTGCAATGGGAGATACCGGTGCGAGTCACTTCTCAAAAGAGTTTAATTACTGTGGGCTGAGGAATTGCAAAATGCCTTCCAGCCATGATAATGTAGAACATGACTCAGTTCATTTTAATGCATTACAAAATGGCCTTTAACATGGCCTGCAGATATTCTGTAAAGCATATCACTTAATTTGGAAATAAAACGCAAAAAATAATGAGACAATTTTATAATTGACTTTAGGGTGGATAGCCGAAAGCTGACATACTCCACTGCCAGGACAAACTTCTCATTCTTTCTTCTTTTTCTTCCCATTTCCTTCATAGCGCATCTACTTGCATTCGGGATTATGCAAATACATGTCTGTGCTCACGGTGTCATTTACCATCTTGTAAGAAACAGAGACAAATAAGATAAAGAATAATTAAAAAGCAAACATTTTGGCTCAACACAACACAATAAGGTTATGAGTATAAATCCTTACCCATTAAAGTTGTTAGGAATATCTGCACTATATGTCAATTACCCCAAAGTTGGAGGGAGCGTCCATTGGGTGGATAGTTTTTTGCCACTTGTCACAATAAAATAATAATGATAGCAATTAATTATTGCAGGATACATGTATTCTGAATATTCAAACGCATTCCTCTCTGCTACGATAGTTATTCCTCCTTGGCTCTGCTGAGAAACATACTTGGTTTCTTTAGAGTTAATTTAGCACAGCCGGGTACTTTTATGCAATAGTTGTCCTCGAGAACAAGCTGTGCACCTGCATTGTCATTCTCCTCCTTATTATTCCATGAGCACGCTAATGCGCAGCCAACTCCAGTAACTTTTCCCCATTTCCTGTGTGGCATGTTGATGTCTGTAGTGCAATAAGAGCAGATGACACAAGTCCCGTGGCATGCAAGCCAGTTATATATGAAAAGTGCTACGACTTCCCAATGTCAGATAATCATGTATTCATCATACCTTTGAGCCACAATATGCCAGACAAAATTCTGGACCAGGTTAGATATCCCTGAGCTAATGTTATGATACTACCTTTCACAATATGCTCTAATACAAACTGTGACTGGATTTTCTTTTGGAGAGGATTGCAAAAAAAAAACTACAAATGTGTTTCTGTATCCAGCTGCAGCCAGGATTTGTAATGTAATGTGACTGGAATGACATAAATTTAAGCTCATGCTTAATGCTCATGTTGACCAGCACCGCTTTGCAGTTCTGTAACTTGGTATCTTGCATTTCTAATTGCAAAAAAAAAAATGAATGACAACATCAAACATGTAATCTGTACATTTAAAACGTATTTAGTAAGGTAACCTGACATAGTAGTAGCCATGCATTGCAGAAAAATGCAAGCTTGGTGTGTGTGTGTGTGTGTGTGTGTGTGTCTATAAGCTACAGATGTTACATACTGTAACTCCAGCAGTCTCCATTTTAACCTGCTGCCACCTAACTACATCCAGTCTCCACCTCAGGGTGTAGTAGAAACTTTGCATTCTGGGTATTTAATGTCACTGAAAGATCTGAAGGATGGCAGTGTCAATTAATGCATGAGGCATAAGCAGTGGAAATTACATAACTAAATATTACAAATATTTTCCAGTAAGCACATTTTACACTTCATGTTTTCACATCTCCAAACAGAGTGCATTCTTGCATTAAGACCGGCATTAGGTGTTTCTGATGAAAAAGTCTGTTACAGCATCAATATTGAATATTTGAGTATGTAGAGCACATATTGAAGTGTCCAAATCACTATTATGAAAGGGCTATGTTCCCTGCAGATTATAGGTGTAATAGCACGCTGAGTTTGAACATTACACTTGAGTGGAGCTCTGTTTGATTATTGCAGATACAAATCATGTACGAATCTTTCCCATTTGACAATGACCGTCCCGTGCTTCACTACTCTGCATACAAATGAACGTGTAGGCTTTATGCATACAATCACGTCAGACCCCTAAATTCCAGAACTACAGTCGAATGGAACCTGATATGGCACGAGTTTCGCTGAACTTTAACGCAGTAATGGTCTTTATCACTACACTGGGAGATGAGACATGAATTTAATGGCAGGTCCTGTAGATATTTTCTCCTACAGCCTACTGTGATAACGGCTAAGAGCAGTACTATTACCAGCAAAGGAGAACAGCATCAAGTCAATGGATGTAATTCTCCGGCGAGCACTGCAGTGCACGGAGTGCAACTGACTACGGAGAAAAGAAGAGGGTGCTGATTGATTTTTAGGAAGTGTGAATGGGATCGAGAGGAGAGCGTGCAGAAGATGAATGGGTAGGGGCATTATAGTGACCAATGCATTATCGCGTGAGATTCAGCTGCAAACTGAAATAGACACCATACACTTCTAAATTTAAAAATAGTAATAACAATAAAAAATAATATTTAAACGCCGCATTCACCATGTGCCAGGGAAACGAGCCCCGCATCATTCCCACACACAAACAAGCACTTTTATACATCCACACACACGCACGCACACACACACCGGTGTGCTGCGGCCGGAGCGTTTGTGGATGCGATATAGTTCGCTCATGAAGTCCCAGTGAAGCGTTCCCTGAGTCGCGATTTAACACGATACAGTTCACCAGTTCGTTAAAAAAGACAAGCTCTCAGGTCACATGGATATTTATAATATTTAGCCTACATGTAGTTAATCACACACAACATGCTAAATTACAGCCCTGGAATGCATGCATTTTGGGTGAGTTTACCAGGTCTGTGGTCATATTTTGTTGCGTGGTCGCGATCATCCTTCCAGTTTTCAATTAGCGCCTTTTCTTCAAGTGTACAAACCCTCTGTCTTCCTGGTCCTTAAAACGGACCGTTTGATTTCTCGCTTGATCACCTAAACACCTCTGTCAGTAACCTCAGTACCGCGGGCTTTTGCTGTAACTTGCACAGCTACAAAACGTGAATCACTGGACTGGATACTTGTGTACCCCTTCTCTCTCTCTCTCTCTCTCTCTCTCTCTCTCTCTCTCTCTCTCTCTCCCCGTCTCCCCCCTCCTTCTCTCATTCCTTATACACAGAACATAGACGCTGAAGCGCGTACCAAGACTCCTTTCCCTTCTCGCCTTCTGCCAATATTATTGACCTGCTTGAAAATTAATCAAGACAACATGCCATTCCGGCTTTTCAGCGATATTCCGCCTGCGATCTTTCTTTTATCAAGTAGGTTACGTCCCCAAAGAGCGTCCCATTAACATAATAAGGCAATCATAACTTATATAATTGCTATTATTATTATTATTATTATTATTATTATTATTATACTTGAGAAATTATATTGTTATGTTATTATATCTTAGAGGTGGAAAGCAGAATATAACTGAGCAAAGCCAAAGATTCATTTAGACAATATAATAATAATAATAATAATAATTATCATCATCATCATCATCGTCGTCATGACCCATGGTCAGTCTAAACAAAGTACCATTGATATTTCCTGTTTATAGCCCAAAAATGGCATTGCACATTGCATGAGAATGTTTTAGAGGTCTACTGAGTCTTCTCACTGAGGTCACACTTAGTCATATGGTTGTCCATGGTCTTTCCTTGAAATCGAACCACTCAAAAAGCAAATACACACTTGCTGAAGTCTCCTTCATGTATATATTGCCAGCTAGTGGCCAAACCAGACATTGCCTGGGATGACATCACTGTGTTCTGGAGTACCCCCAACATCAGATGATCAGAGGATTTCAAGTCAGGTTTTGTTTATGAACAGAACAATGACGTGTCAATCACAGGGGCTTTGCGTACTTAACAGTTTGCCTGCATTTTTGCATACCCTGTGAACTGCAAGCCTCTCTGTTCTGTGCCCTGAATCAACTTTTCTTTTTTTTAATTAAAATGTCTGGGGCTACTATCCCTCCAGTTAATATGCCTACCCTCCCCACCGTTCCTATAGTCTGTGAGTTATGTGGTCATGTGGTCCCACATCCTAGCTCCTAAATAGCATCACACCTCTTGATTTGTACACAGAAGAAAAAATCAAGTAACAGGAATGAAGGCTTATCTCCGGGAGTTAGCCTTCAGCCTGATATGCGCCTTGAGTACACACAGTCATACATAAAAAATAATTTTCCTTAATCATCATTTTTGAGATAATTTAAGATTTGTACATCATACTAGCTAAATGTTATTAAAACATAAAATTATTGCTGTTGTCAAAATATTAATTGATACAACTATCGGTAGTGTCACAACAAAGTACTAGTCAGAAAATTGTGACATCATGTCTTGTAATGATTATTATATGAAGACTGTCTTACGCTGTATGTTATATGGAAATGTAACAGTGACTGTGACTTAAAACTTAGGCCTACAATGTTATACAGTGACTAGTTACATTTGAAAAAATAGCTCCATGCAATAGCCTAAGTTAAAAACAGCTCTAAAATGTCGAAATATTTAATAGAAAAGCTTTGTATTTAAACAACCCAGATAAGACAGTGCAAAACAACACGAGATGCCCATCAATCTACACCTCAAAGCAAAAAATGAGAGAAAAAGACAATTCGTCTTTTTGTCAATTTTTCCTTTGTAGGCATCTTGTACATTTCATGCTGTTTTAACGTATGGTCAAGGTGTTTTTCGTAGGAAGCTTTGATATTACGGCAACAATGTGTATTTGTAGCTGAATTAAGTTGAATTAAGTGCTTCTTAAGTAGGCTAAACACCAAACACGAACGTTGGTGTAAACTACAGCAACCTTCCAATCGTATTTTCAGTCAGCGGGAACCTTGAGGCACGTCTGGCCCCGCCCATTATACGTTACAGTCTCTGTTCAAGTGTACGTCGACGTGATGACGTTGCCGCAAATTCATTGGCTACCGGGTAAATTTGAAATGTAACTAAACTGCATGGAGGAGGAAACAAACAAGTAACTAGGCAAGGCAGCTTCAAACGGACAGACTATAACCACACTCTGAAATAATTTCGCATTTTTAAGGAGCGGAGCCGAAATATTCGGCAGGCGGGCAATACAATAAATCGGTAAGTTCGCATGCTTTTGCTGTTTGGTGGTCTGCAAGTTTGAATGCGCACTTGGTTGGCGAATTGGTTACTCAGCTAACAGTCACCTAACACCGCACGCCCAACAAACCGGCAAGGTTAGCTAACTGTATAGCTAGCTAGCAGTCCTTTTTACCATTATAAAGACTCATTTAGCTAGACTAGGTTGCTAGCTACGTTTCACCAAAGTGAAACCAGCTGATGGAGTTGTAGGTTGATGTATACCACTAACGTTAGCTCGATGTGATGTCTCGCTAACGACGATAGCCTTTTTTTGTTAACGTTAACTAGCATGGTGCATGGTGTAGCCACCTAATGTTAGTTAGCTAGCATGTCACCAAAATTATCTGAACATTTGCGTGTTACTTAAAGTAAGGCGGGAGACGGAAATGCTTTCATTAAGGAACGTTTTAAATGTTACATTTTACAGTAGTAAGACAACAAACGTGTATGGTTGGCTGTTGTTGACATTGGTTGCTAACACCTATATCATGGACCGTATGCTTAACATAGTGTATTTTGCCAGAAAAAAAAAGATTAAGAAATTTAAAAAAGATTACCACGAAACTGACTAAAAACACCATTTCACTTAATACGTATGTAAATTGTGTTGGAAGTTTGAACATTTTTGTACCTCTTCGGTTTGAGCAACATGACAATGATTGTCCCTAAGTGTACCAACTATCAATTCAACCACTGGGTCACCATCTGCAAAAACATTTTCTGCCTCAGGTCATGGAAGCCGCGACAGTGAACTTGCACAGCCTGTTTGATCATCTGCGGGCACACGTGGAGGTCCTGAGCGAAGGCATTGAGCCACGTAGGTAGCGATACTAGAAGTTGCCGAACTGGGTGGGTAAATAACATTTGAAAGCACATGACTTTCGCCTGACATCGCCACCTTTTCCCTCTGCAGAGTTCATACAGATGGCTCTGAACTTCGAGGAATGTCGGCGCAAGTGGCTCAAGCTGGAGCAGGAGCTGGGGTCCTGCAAGGAGGTGCTGGCCAAGGCGGAGACGGAGCGCGGAGCCTTGGAAGTCAAGCTCAAGCACGCTCGCAACCAGGTGGATGTTGAGATCCGCAGACGTCAGAGGGCTGAAGCGGATTGTGAAAAGCTGGTGCGTGCTCCTTCTTCACCGTCTGTCTTCAAGTCAAACGCTTTTTTACTGCCTTTTGGTGCCACTTTACAGTTCTAATCTTTGTGAGAAGGTCCTAAATATAACAGTACAAGAAATGCACACACATTCAAATTTGATTCATTTGCAAGGTGAATGGGGAAACCATGAGTGACACCATTTTACATGAGCGCTGAAGCTGGACTGATAAAGACCACAACGTTGAAAACCCCAGCTTGTTCAGTCCTGTAAAATTCAATAATATTTTGGAGCAACCTCTGTGAGTAATATGATTTCACAAGAATCTGAAATGTTCACATACAGGCTAATTCAACATTCAGTGGAAACTGCCTACAGGATCAGTGGTATGGTGGTGATCTTATAACAGCCTGTCCAACAGACACATTCATAATATAAGACACTTACTGAGTGGTGTGACTTTTCAGAGAAGCAGGCTAATTTAAACACAGAAAGCGCTTGAATCCAGTTGGCTAGAGTGAGGCATGCCCGGTAGAAATCCTCTCCAGGATCAAGGTGTGACACAGAGCCTGATAGAAGAGAATGAGCAGCTGCTGAGATGCTGATCTCGTGCCTCGCTGTGTGTTCGTCCCGCAGGACCGTCAGATCCAGCTGATCAGGGAGCTGCTGCTCACGGAGGGCTCCAGCAACAGCATCCATCTGAACGAGGAGCAGCGCTCGGCCCTGGCCTTCCTTAACGCCCGCTCACAGGCCTCCGCCAACCTCAACACCAGCCGACGGTGAGGGGCAGTGATTCTCAAGAGCCTCTGCCAGGCCCTAATTAATCTGTCCTGTAGTGGGTGGCGGATTAAGTGACAGCAGTGTCGAGGAGCACTGTGCCGCAATTAATTTAACCATGCCTCGATCTCCTTGATGTGCAGATTAACCACGATCGATGAGTCTGCCTCCAGCCTGTCAGACATCAGTTACGACCAGACGAATGACTCTTTGGTAAATGAATTCAATGCAAATTATCTGTGCCCATGAGGTAATGTGAGGTGTGAGACTCTGCATGTGTAGTTCTCCACATCCAAGTGTTACATCTAACACTTAACAAAAAACATAGCCTTTGTACATTAAAAGCAGGACCTGCCAAAGCACTCATACTTAACATCAGATTGTTTTAACATCAGATGACTGCTGTAAGAGTTACTGTGTTTTGTTGTTGGTGTGTTAGTAATTATCTGCTGCTGTTTGTTACTACTTGAAAGGACTGGGACTCGTCTCTGGTGAGGACAGTGAGGCTGAAGAAGAGACAGAAAAGAGTGAGTGACCTATCCTTTCAGAACCTGCCAGGCACTTTCGGCATTGGACTGATTGAAATGTTGACGCTATTAACACAAATCTCCCTGTTTTGTGCCATCAGCGCTCCTCCCGAAACCTCGTTGACGGCCCTCCTTGCGTTGCAAAGAGGTCTCGTTCTACAGGCCGCACTTCAGAGAAGGTATGGCATGCGGTGCTCATAGCAGGACATATAAGAATGCTTACGAAATGAGTCCCACCTCTGTAGATTTCTGTTCTATAGAATTCTATTTTGTTGAATGTCTGCAGGGGAATGAGTCCATTGTGGCAAAGACCACATTGACTGTGCCTGCTGGTGGAGGTCCCATTGAGGCTGTTTCCACTATAGAGACCATTCCCTATTGGACTCGGAGCAGAAGAAAGACTGGTGAGGGGTCTAAGTAATACAGGGTAGCCAGCTATAATTTTCTGGGTAAAAACCCATCAGAGTTTTGAGCTGTATGTTGCATGCACAAGCTGTTGTTGATAGCCTTCATTGGATCATTGATATATACTTGTGTGCTCAGTATTTTCCATTGGGATATTCCTGCTTCTTTTAATGCTTGTTCATTCCACCCTATGTTTAGCTACCCAAAGCTGGGACACCGATCCTGTCCAGGATGAGAATGTGCTCAAGCCACTCAACAAGCCAGAGAGGGACATTTTACCCGAGCCCAGCACCCCACAAGGCAACGGCGGAGTCCGTCTGCATGAGTTTGTCTCCAAAACGGTATGAGAGACACCCAAGGACTTGGCTTCCACAGGACAGTTTGAACCAGTCTGACACAACAACCTACCTCCTTCCAATATGCACACAATTAGGAAGATGCACTGTATGCATACTAGTATAGCTGTGTTTTTAGTTAATACTAATAATCGCTTTTTAGCATTTTTAATTGAAGTAAGTCTGGTAAATAGTTTATATAAAGAAACAATGTTTTCAGACCAGTGCAATATGTGAGTGAACAAACCCATAAATAATCTAGGAAAAGTATTGTGGAGAACATCTTAAACTGATGTGCACAGGTGTGGTGTGTTGAAAATGGCGACCCCATTGTGACCAAATAAAGCCAGTAAAGATCAGTAAATGTATAGCAAAGTAAATGTCGGCCTAGACAATGGAGGTATAGAGATTGATAAAAGTACTTAAACTGGTCAGCTAGTCAGTGAAAAGGAATGGACAGAAAGCTCAAACTGAATGATGGTGTGCGTGCATGTGTGACCAGGGCTGCTGTTTCCTGTGCAGGTAATCAAGCCCGAGTCATGCGTGCCCTGTGGGAAGCGCATCAAGTTTGGCAAGCTCTCCCTGAAATGTCGGGACTGCCGAGTGGTCACTCACCCTGAGTGTCGTGACCGATGCCCCCTGCCATGCATCCCTACTCTCGGAGGCACCCCTGTCAAGATCGGAGAGGTACTCGCCCCAGATTCACAAGCATCTTATTTCCTTATTGCTTTATTTGTGTGTTGAACTGATTCATTTAAATCTTTTAAACAAGTTCATAACAATTGTCCCTCACCATGTCCATAGGGTACCCTGGCGGACTACGTTCCTGTCACTTCTCCCATGATTCCCTCCTTGGTGGTACACTGTGTCAATGAGATTGAACAGAGGGGCCTGCATGAGGTGAGTGAGCATGTTTTTTTTTTTTGCTCTGACTAGAGGAGATGGCCCTTGAAACAGTAATTGTTACCTCCCTCAGTCCCTGAGTGACCAGCAGTAATGTTTTTTTTTTTACCACTGAAGACCTTGTTTAGGCAGCTAGAGCTGTTCTGGATTATGAGGAATTTACCTTACTTATTTAACATGGCATATTTGTGCTTGAAATTAGCCCATTTATATGTTATTAATTGAATGTACAAATCAGACCAGTTGCCAAATTAGACTTGTCAGTATTTGGGGCAATATGCCTTAATTTGGCCCCTGAGTTTCCCCCCCCCTACAGTTTCTAACTTGCTTTTAGTGGACACCACAAATGTTATTTTACCTGTTAGTGTTGAAAAAGTGGCTTTCACTTGTTAGATGACCTTGTCTGAACTGTCCATCCCCTCACAGACTGGATTGTACCGGCTCTCTGGCGTGGACCGCACCGTGAAGGAGCTGAAGGAGAAGTTCCTGCGAGGGAAGACGGTCCCGCTGCTCAGCAAAGTGGAAGACATTCATGCCATCTGCGGCCTCCTCAAGGACTTCCTCAGGAACCTCAAGGAGCCGCTGCTCACCTTCCGCCTCAACCGCAACTTCATGGAGGCTGCAGGTGGGTCTCAGCCAGGGGTCGGACCCAAGACACACACACCCCACTACGAGGACACGAGTTGATTGTGCCTTTAAAAAAAGGGATCATGTCTTGCTGATTGCATTCTTGCCATCAATGTTGAATGTTGATTCCAAAGGTGGAATCATGTCTTTCATCTGTTATCCACCGAGCTACAGCTAGGTTGATTAATTATTGAACATGAAAAGCTGAGGCGCAGTAGGTTAAGAATTGTGTTTTGCACATTCTTAGTCTGGGTCCAGCTCAAGCCTGCAGCGATGTAGGGCAGTGAAATGGCATTTTAATAAGAGGATGCTTTTAAATTATTCATGGCGCTCCATATGTTTAACTTTCAATTGCAAGATGTTTTCAACTTTGTAGAATTTGTAGGACCAGTTTGCTTGCCATGTATTGACATGGCTTTGCTTATTTTCCCAGAAATTCAGGATGATGACAACAGCATTGCCATGATGTACCAGACCATCAGTGATCTGCCTCAGGCCAATAGGGACACCCTGGCCTTCTTGATGATTCATCTCCAGAGGTAGGTAGCATCTCTGTCATACATTCATATGGGGGGGGGGGAAACGGTTCATCCTGTGTGTGTGTGTGTGTGTGTGTGTGTGTGTGTGTGTGTGTGTATACTTGTGTATATGGAAGCTGCTGGTTGACCTAAACTGGAACTGTGCCTCCAGGGTTGCACAGAGTTCGGACACAAAGATGGACATCACCAACCTGGCTCGAGTGTTTGGGCCAACCTTAGTTGGCCATGCAGTGCCTGACCCAGACCCAATGACCATTCTGCAGGACACGAAGCGACAGCCCAAGGTAGATTTTTCCTTGTACTAGTTCCGCTAGCCGTCATCTTGAAGAATTTTCCTGTCGATATCACACCTTACTGACTTAATGACCTTGGGTTTCCAATGATATATACAACCGTTGTGATATACATTTTATAATTTATGTGTGTGTGTGCGTGTGTATATATATATGTAATAATGAAATATTGTTTTAACTGAGGTGAAGCACAGTTTTTGAGTGCTTTGAACAGTTTACATTTTTAATAGGCTGTTCAATATGTAGTCTGTGGACAGACCCAATGCAGCTCTGGCAATATGCAACCTTGAGTAAATGTTGCTGGACAGGTGATTGAGCGTCTCTTGGGCCTCCCATTGGAGTACTGGAGCCAGTTCATGATGGTGGAAAATGACCATGCCCACCCCAACCACATGATCATCGAGAACGCCAACTGCTACGCAACCCCCGAGCATAAAGGTGAGCCCACATCCTCATGTATTAGCAGTAGCGCAAGATTGTAGCCTTCCTGCAATGGTTGCCGTGCTGAAGATGGTAAATTGTGAAATGGTGCTTTGGCCTCCTTCCAGGAAGGGTTCTAAAAATTCTTGAGCAGCGATTAGGTCGTGACCTGTGAATTATTAACGTATGTGAAATAGAGGCCTTATCTTTGTGTCCTTGGTTGTGTTTTAATGCCACAGTGAGCATGCTGGGTCCCCTGACCACTCCAGAGCACCAAATGAACAAAACTCCCTCCTCCAGCTCCCTGTCTCAGCGCATGAAGTCAACCCTGAGCAGGAACACTCCTAAGTAAGCAGACACTCTTCTTTGACACCTGATCAAACCAAATATTTACACCGACCTTCTCTACCACACATGACACCATGATTCTATGGGTTTTGCACTGGGCTAGTTAGCCTAATGCAAAGAGACCTTTGTACTCTGGACAAGTTAAGACAGTTAATCTTTCACTGTATTATATGGTTGAGCAGTGCCTTTCCCATGGAACCTGTGATCTGTCTGAAGCTTGATAAATCTCACTTTCATGCAGGCTAACTCTTTCAAGCGTTTCTGTCAAGGTCAGTTTTAATGGAGTTTGGTTTATGTAGAGAGGACTGACTTGGTCTTTAATATTTGGCTTTGGTTCATTTTCAGATTTGGAAGTAAAAGCAAGTCTGCAGTTGCTTTGGGTCAGCAACGCACCTTCTTCTCTCCGATCGTGTAGCGGCCCAAGGCAATCTCGGATCAGCCTCGTTCTTGTTACCTTGTGTGAGACTACAACTACATCTTTGCAATATATTTTATACTTATTTTATTGTATTTTAAAATCTTACAAAGCAATACTGAAACTGATGTTTTAGGTGTTCTTTACTAACTTTAATATAGTGATAAGATTTCATTTTAATGGTTTTTAACGTTTATACCAGTAACATATTTACAATCAAAGGGAAGGTTGAGCAAATAAGGCTTTACTCAGCATCTTGATATTTCTGTCTTCCCTGAACTCTGATTTACTTCAGTACTGAGGCATCCACAAGCGCTCGTTTATTTTAAGTTGTATAACCAAATTGTGGTTTAAACTCGGGTCTGGTATCAATTCATACCACCTATGCAAAGAGTGATATGACTTTTGCTACTGGCTCAAAACTTTGCACAAATTTGGCTCCTTTTACATTTTGTGTTTTGACTCACACTAATAAGCAGGCTAGATTGGTGAGATTGCCACTAAGCCATGCAGTCAAATGTAAAAGCAGATTATGTTTAAGAATCATTGTACAATTCAAAGACCAGCAATATACAAAGGTCGGTGGCAATACACATTGAGAAGGTGGATGTCAGTGCAGTTTTGAAAAGTGGAAAAAAAAATTGATCAAAAAAGGCATTTTATATATCTATAGGCCTGTACTGATTTTAAGGGATTCCTCTGTATGCGTAAAAAAGGAAGCCCTCTAAGCTTTCATTGTTGATCTTACACCACACTAATACTGGGTGTGATTTGTTTTCAGTTTTTATAAACACCTTTATATTGAAGAGGCCAACATTGCATGCTTATGTGTCAGTCAGTGTTAGTTTCGATGGGTATCAAAATTACATGGAAAGCAGATACTGTCATGATCAATACCTGTAAATATTTGAGTGGTTTCCATATGTGTACATGGACAGTAGATGCTTATGTATTGGGGAGGAGGATGAGCAGGGACCATGGTTCATCCGTTCTGTGTTTTGACCTCAACTTCAGACAAGTTTGATACAGTGCCAGTTTGAGACTATGTACTTCTCTTACTTTGCTGTGCCATGTCTCATCAAATGTCCCTGCACTTTACCTGCATTTGAGTACAGTCAGCATGTCAATGTGTTTCAGACCACTTTCTTCTCTCTCAGATGTATAGGTTTGGCAACCTGTATCAAACTTGTTTGTAATTTCCGGTACATGTATATAAATGCAAATGTATGTCTTCTGGATGAGTTAATATCAGTGTCTTTGGAACTGATCCGAAGTTCTTCTTTATCCAGAATGCCGATCATTTACTTAAATTCCATAAGATTAATTACCAAAGGAATTGATTGCTTCCCTTCCCCTGTGGGTATTGCTTATGGCTGTCTGTATTCAATAGAACACAGCAGTGACCTCTCACCACTTTAGGTCAAGGCTCACCCAGTGGGAGGAGGGTCTGCAATCTGTACTTGTTGCTTTTGGATTTGTATTGCTCCTTAGAAAGTTGAATCTTCAAGCACAATAATGAACACCGTCTTCCTTGTAAATCAAACGTGGCTGTGCACTCCAGGTGGTCATCAGCCTTTCTGTTCAAGGCTGAAGGTGCCATTGTGGTCTGTACCACAACAAGCGGCAGCTATCTGGCTTCAGTCACTGTATGCCCATAAAGGGTTATGAGATCTGGAAACTAATGCCACCCTTTGAGATTGAAGGAGAAAGAACCTGTTATATTTACTATGCATCCCCTAAGGTGAAATGGCTAATCAGCATTCTGACCAGCCACAACTTCTGTGTCTTGAACAATGTGCAGTTTTAGGGAAATTTGAGTGTGGTCTTTTTTGGGTCTGCATTTCTAAGTTGTATGTGGGTTTATAGCTGTTTGAATTCAAGAGTACATGTTGTGTGGTTGGACATGCTGTGCTGTTTCTCACAAATACAGTATACCTATGTAACAACACAAAACTTGTCTGTTTGATCTTTTCACAAACCTTTACTTAAGCTTGACAGCAGCTTGATGTTCTTTTGGCTGTATGAGCATAGTAACAAAAAGCTCCTTTAAGTCCATATTTATTCCAAATCAAACGTATCACAGTATAACAATAAGGATTTAACCCTCCCCTGTAAACAGTATGTGAAATGGAATACAGCCTTTTCCACTTTCAAGACTGCATGGGAATTTTGAACAATAAAGTTGAGGGTGACCAGACAGTGCCTGGCTCTGGTCTTACATCAGCAAAAACCTTAACCCTGACCCGAACATCTTTTTACCCTAAGGTAACCAATTCCACTGAGGTTAATTGGTGCAAAACTGTATGCACTCTTGAGCAATGATGGGTCTCATCTCTTGCACCTCGCTCATCTCTGGAGGAAGTGTGGTAAATTACTTTAACTTTAAACGAGGCCAGAGGAGGGGAGTGTTCTTGATGTAGTCCTGGAAAGCGGGGTCGGAGCCCCACCTCTTCAGCGCCTGCCTCTCCAGGATGGGGATTCCGCTAACGTGGCGCAGGAGGAACCAGAGGAAGAGGGGTGACGCCACGCTGAGGTACTGGGGTCCTCGCATCACCGAGGAGGCCGAGATGAAGAGCCCCGACCACTGCAGGATCTCGCCCAGGTAATTAGGGTGCCGGCTGTACGCCCACAGTCCACTCTGGATAAATTTGCCCTGAAATTTGAAACAACGATGCAGTGTATACTGTACAGTATTTTGGAACTGGTAATTGATGAAAATCTGTAGGGTTACAGAAAGTTTAAATGCTTGCATTTAGAATACCCTGAAGCCTTAATTTTAATTTTAAAACTGAATTTTGGCTGTAACTGTTAAAAAAAGACAGCAACTCTACCAAGGCATACCAAACTGAACTTGGACCCCCAATGAAACAGGAGAAACCTACAACATTATCAGGGTCCCGTTTGAAATTCCACTTCTGCTGATCTGCGATGGCCTCTGTGGCAAAGCCAAGGCCCCATAAGCCCCAGCCTACGTAGTCCCGAGGTCCCAAGGGCTCGTCCCGGCGCTCACCGTTCAGGATCAGGGTGGGCAGCAGTGTGACAAACACCCAGATTGCTGAGGGAGAGGACACAAGGTAACCATTTCTTTGTGGCTTTTAAGAGTGGCATTGCCAAACAAGTCCACATTCGCTGGGGTCACAGTACCTTGCACAGTCCAGTACACAAAGAAGGTTCCTGGGCTGTCTCTGACGTTGTTAAACCTTCGGTCGTGCCCATCTCTCATTATCCGCAAAAAGAGGAAGGTGCCCAACCTGGGAGGAATAAACACTAGGGTGTGACAAATTGAAAGGGTTTACAGCCTCTGGTCTGGTCCAAACTCTCACCCTCTGGAGGAGGCACACAAAACTGTAGAGGACATCCAGAGGACATTTTTATTCCCCTTACAATAGGAAATCCATCCCACACTTCGGTGACATTGACAGTTATAAGCAGCTGTGTGGAAAATGACCAAACATGCACAACAGCAGAAGAAACACACAAAAAGTTAAGTCTCCTGTGCACAAGCTAGAAAACATGCACCCTCCCTGACCCCAACTCCTGTTCTGTTCATATTTGGTCATTTATTGCCTTTAAGGGTGGGGATTAACAACTAAAAGGGGTTTTTAAAACTTCTTGGAAACTCACCTTAGTCCCCAGGCTGTCACAAGCCCAGTTTGCACATTCTGCCGCACATGACCAGTTCCTCCCCACATACGACTCAGGTGAGCTAGTAATATAAATGTACCGGACCCTATAAATATATGAAAGCAGAAATTACATACAGTATGTCATACGTTTTGCTCAGATTGTGAGCAGCACGATTAAGAGTGTAACGGCGTTGGAGTTGTCACTGTCCCACAGAGGAAGTATACCTGCTGCACAACCAGGCGTGTTGCAAGAAATATTTTACTCAAGAACATGCAGACCAAGGACCAAAGGTCAAGGGTAGGTTTCAAGTACACAGATCGGCAGGGGACTGTTCAGGGCGCACGGAGACTTGGAAGTTAAATTGTGGGACTTGGTTGTACTGGATTACATATTCCTTGAGACTATAAAGGAAATGCACATTCTGTATCCGAGGTAAGTAAAACAATAATTTCGCCGAGGACGGTTGGTTACTACTATATTATCATCATCAATACTATAAATCGATTCTGGCCAGAATGTCGCTTCACGCCTCTATACCAGACTGCTGGATTGTAAATTTAAGAGGAACACTTCAATTATGCACACAAACAATTGTTTACTCAGTGCATTCTTGTTAGTTGCGTATACGGGTGAAATTACACCGTAAATACGAACTGACAATTTTGGTTATTTTGAATCTTGAATAGCATACTTTACATTACATTACATTCATCATACGTAGGCTACTAGGTATCGCAACTGAGAATTTAACATAAAAACAGAGCCCATTATTGATGATTCCACCTTAGGGCATATTTTGTTCCGTTATTGATCTCTTAATTTTCCGTATGGTAGAGTGTAACATTTTTCCTCATTCAAAACTAAAGCCAACTCGCAGTTAAGCTGCAGTTGATCCCTGTCGGTTCCAATTATGTAGGCGGAGTTCCTTTCAGTCTTGTTTTCACAACGACAGCTCTGCTTAGATAATCGCCGTTTTGTAAGAGTGACCACATCAGTGATCAACAACTACTTTGGTAAAATACAACGGCTAAAGGACCGTATGACTCTAATTTGTTACAATGTATCAAATTAAATAAGCGGATGATTACAAATTGACTTTTGTAGAAGCAAGCAACAAGTTAAAAAAAAAAAAAAAAGTGAAGCGCTCATTGTGTCAAACGTTAGCCTGACATCAGACATTGTTTTGCTACACAGCCAACCACATTTACTTGTCCTAACTTTCTAACCGAGAACAATTAACTAGCTCCGAAAAACTCCTAAGCAGAGCAGCTCTTTGACACATTTTGACACATTACCATGCACCGATTTACCTGCTAAATCGTAGAACTTTTCCGTTCTCAAGGCGGCGGCAACTGCCCAGCCGACCCATTGAATCCCCAGGTCGGTAGCAGCACATTTCGCTAGCGTGCTCCCCATGAAAATATCCAACATATCTTGTAGAATCACAATATATTGTGACATAAACACTAACGACCTCGTAAGAGCCCCCCGCGGTTAAAGTTCAATTATATCGCATGGATTTCAGTGGAGCAAAAAGCGATCCGCCCCACAGCGGAACTCTTGGCGTCGCTAAGACTTATAGGGATTGTAGTTTTTCACGGGCATAGCACAAGGCTTGGTATATTACTTGAGAACCAGAAATCCGGGAATGAAGCTAATGAATAATAACTCAAAAGTCAAAACTGTTTCCTACTAAACTATAAAGAATGTAATCTAATGGTTTAACGCACTTGTTAGCTCTACCAGCTAGCTTGTACCTTGTCTGGCCAACCTTTGAAACCTGATCATGCAGCACTTCTAATATTGTTGACTCCTTATGGTTTTTTTCTTGTGTTGTACTCTACCTCACTTGTAGGTCGCTTTGGATAAAAGCGTCTGACAAATGAATAAATGTTAATGTAAATAATAACAAAGGAATGTCAGTCGATTACACTAAAAAAGAATCCTGGATCTCCAGGAACTTAAGAACATCGTAAATGCGCCACATGAACTGCAATTACAGTACTTAATATTGTTATGGCCACTCTGCACTCGAATGCCCGCATCACACCTGTTGTATGACACTAGGGTTGGATTTATTAATTTGGAGATTCTGGAGAACTTGCAGGTTCAGGTTATCAATCTCTGAAATGTGGCTCCAGCAGCACTTCTACGCAATGTTGTGCGACGCTTTGTTTTCTTAGCAAACCCCCTTGTTTAATTAGTGAGGGATGATTAAATGGCCAAGCATAGGGATGTCACCAGGTCACCAGGACTAGCAACCATATTCTTTGAACCAGTGGGTGTAAAACCAGACTCAACGACGACCAACGTCCGCTGAAAGTATCTCTTTTCTTTAAGAATTAAGGAGGCTATATTCGTACCACCACTAGATGGCAATAAGTGGTCAAGTGAAATGCGGTAAAGAGACCGATTGATAATTATCAAATACAGTAACTGTATAACTAGGTAGTGTCACTGTCAATATTTATTTCATCCAGCTCGATGATGGGGTTAATTCTGATATTTCATGGTAATACGTATGGAGTCTAGGCTTTGGAACTGAACCTGGCAGCAGAAGGCTGCAGTTTTCGCTCTGAGGGTGGATACTGTTAATGCAATGGAATAATACCCAACGTTGTCTAACAGCAACATTAATTACACACTCAAGCGAAAATTATACATTTACATGTTAACTGTAAACGTTCATCAAGATGATTACTATGTCCCATCCTCGTACATGTGTTCCTCTTCATTCTGGTGCTCTAAGAAGAGGAATATTCAAGATTTCTCACATGAAGGAATCTCACATAAAAGTATGATCTCATTCATGCCTTCCCATGAGGTGTTGCCATCACACTGTGTAGTAATAACTCATAGATGCAGATATGCATACATAATCCAACATCTACAGTACTGCAGTACCACATGAGTCAACCTGATTCATCACACTATATATATATGTATAATATATATGTTGTATATGTGTGTGTGTGTATATACATTTGTATACGCACTAAACTAGTGTTGTCTCATTACCAACATCCTCTCCCAACCCCCTTTGAAAGATATAAAAAGCTGTGACAGAGGCTCGCAAGAGGAAGCACATAAAAAGCGAAAAAAAGGGAAGAGATGGCAGAGGGCAAGTCGGGCAGCAGCTGCAACAGCAGTCCTGGAAGTGCTGGGGTTTTCGCCAAACGGGTCCAGAGGACACTGAGCCGGGCCCATGAGAAGGTAGGCCACTTGCATGAAACACTGGCTGGCTCACAGGTTAGGCAGCGGCTGTCAGCTTAAATAATTGTGTATCTCACAGAGTAAACAGAGGATTAATAAAGTATTTCTTATTCTTATTCTTATCCCGGTTTTCCAGCTTAAACTGTAGTTATCACTTATAACTCTCGTGGTTCTGCTCTGCACTCAGTCACTATTACACTGTGTCGATTTAATCCCATGATTTCACCACAAGAGCAAAAGCCTCACTTTTGATGTCTTGCCAATCCCACGTGAGCCTGCTCGTTCCAGTGGGACAGTAAGGCAGAGGGAAGCAGAGTTTCGGCTAGCCTGGGTGTCTTTGTTGATAACAGTTGTTGGTGCTAAAGAGATCCAGTACAGTTACATTCTTTTGTCTTCAGTGCCGCAGTAGCACCCTACCAGGAAGTGCTGGAGTGGGGACAGCGTATTGTATTTATATGCTTTTATGCTTTCTGTGTTGTTGTTTATGTCTGCAAAAGAGGAGAGATAAGGGAACACCCTGTTCAGCTCTATCTGGCTTCATCTGCACAGCATGCAATATATGCTGTTGTCATTAGCACTGTTGCTCATTCAGTTTGAATGGATACACTGCTGTTCTCTTGTGTTGGAAGTTACTCTGAATAAGCGTGTCTGCCTAATGAATGTAGTGTAATGTAATGTAAGGTAAGGTAATGCCGAAGTACATTGTGTTTGAGCCTATATGAGGTCCCTCTCTGTATAAGTGTTTTAAAAATATGTGAGTGTTCTATTTCACAGACATACTGAACCAAGTAAGACACTGTCTTATTCCCTTGTGTGAATCCAGCAACTGGATAGCAATGCTGATAGGAACACAGAGGTTATTCAGGACCAGCAGATATCAGGGATGTGTTTGCATTTGCTGCATGCTGTGGGACCGCTCCATCTGCATTCCAGCACAATTAAGACAGTGCTGCACACATTGGATTCCTTCATGGTTACGGCACACATGTGGTTTGGAATTACACCGCAGTAAAGAAGCTAATACTGTATCTGGGAGTGTAACAGACAAACTGTTCAGGGCGATACCCCCTCCTGTCCATAACCGAGTAAAGAGGAAAGATGTGACAGTCATAAGAAACAGACTAGTCCTGTGACTGCATTCGGAACAACTGAAGCGACTATGGATTTTGAGCGGCGACATTTTTGAGCCGCCCTCCTTTGAGCGTACCTGTGGCTACCGGCGTCACCTGCGTCCTTCCTCTTTTATGATTCTGGCTCTGTTCCCGGCACAAGTGTAAAAAAAAAAAGCACTCAGTATGGTTCTCTGAGAAAATGAGATTCATTTACTTCAAAATGCTTGTTGAGTTTTTCCTAAAAAAATCTAAAGTAAAAATGTAAAGTAATAGTATCTTTTCAAGTAGAGCCCTCAGCGCCAGTTCATAGAATTAATCTAACATCAAGGCAGTGGGCTTTCAGTCTGTTTAATTGTCTGTGTGACTGTTTGAAAGGTTATTGCAAGTGCTGGCCCTCTTGGATTACAGGGTTGAAGTTGAAAATGTTATCTGTAACTTCCCTTTACTCTGGTTTTAGTCAGACCCCAACTTCTGCTTTTGCCTCACCTGTGTCCTTTCACTCCGCAGTAGCATTAAAGAGAAGCATTTTCTGACGGTGCTCAAATTCACACATTATGCCAAATGTGGTCAACATCAGTTCAGTTCAGTGGATTGTAGGGTGTTCACTTCTATCACAGTTTAAATCAGTGTCCCCTCTTCAAGGAATGGTAGTAATGCAAGCCACTATTTCCTTTCTCCCCTTAGCCTCACTCAGAAAAGATCTCTGTAAGCTGATTCAGATTCATCCTGCAGAAACGTCTTTGTTACCCTATTCAGAGATATCATGCAGGCAACTGTGCGAATGCTGAGATGGAACATTGGTGTGTTGCAGACAATTGAGCTGACAGCTGTGCAAGCCAACAGCATCCTCTTCCTGTCTGCTGCCAGCTTCCTTGAGCTCACATCATCTATTTCCTGTCTGGGGTCTACTTCCTCTCCCATTGGCACTCATGGCAAGCAGCCTGAATGTTTCACAGAGTCGCTGAAAATATCTGCCATGAGTAGCAATGAGTACTCAGAAATAAGCTTCCATTACATGCTGCAGTGACCATCTTTCTCAGTATGTATGACCTCGCCCTGACAGGACGGTAACATGTGGATGCGGGGCTTTGATTTCAGGTCTTGCAGAAGCTGGGGAAGAATGAGGAGACCAAAGATGAACAGTTTGACCTGTGCGTCCAGAATCTTACCAAACAGCAGGTACACATCAAAATCCCACTTCCTCCACACTGTAGTTTTGTTACGCCCTCTGTCATGTTTTGTAAAAAAAAAATCACCTCTCATGATGTCTAGTTGTTTGGAAAACATTGCATTCCTTTCTACCCACAGATTGATGGGAGCAGATTATTCAAAGACCTGAAGGCGTACTACAATTCTGTGAAAGGTTCAGTCTGTTTTTCATACTTGTATCCATCAAATCACCTGGATTGAAAAATATGGATTGAAAAAAACTACATTGAAAAAAATGTAATCTAATGGTGTAACACACGCATTATCTCTACCAGCTAGCTTGTACCTTGTCTGGCCAACCATTGAAACCTGGTCATGCAGCACTTCTAATACTGTTGACCCGTTAAGGTTTTTTTTGCTTGTGTTGTACTCTGCCTCAATTGTAAGTTGATTTGGATAAAAGTGTCTGCCAAATGGATAAACGTAAATGTCATTTTCTGAGAGAGAGTAAAGGATAAATACATACTGACACGGAGGAAAGATTCTAAGCAGTCTGCATAGTAATTTTTTGTGACACATTATAGAGAACTGAAACCGCAACTCCCTCAGTGAACTGGCTGCTGTGTCTCCGTCCTGTTTCATAGTCATGCGTGACACCTCCAAACGTCTGTCCCAGACTTTGCTGGATATCTACGAACCTGATTGGGCAGGGGACGAGGACCTGCCTGCCATTGTGGAGGTGAGCCGCTGAGGCCCTGCTCACTTCACCCCCAGGGCTTAACCCCCAGGGCTTCTTCGTTGGGTGGAGAAAGACTGTAGGTCTCATATGTGTAGTGTAGGGCAGTGGTACCTTATCCTGGCAAATGAATGACCTCACTATCGCGCTAACTTACAACAGGGTGAAGACCTTCTATGGAGCGACTTTGAAGAGAAGCTGGCGGACCAAACAGTACGCACCATGGACACTTATATGAGCCAGTTTCCAGATGTCAAGGTTAGTCTTTCCAGCGCACACAAGTATTTTCACTATTTATTATGCCATGACCCCTTGAAGCACTGATATCAATGACCATTCATTCAAACAGAGGTAATTATTACAGAGAAGAAACAAATGCTGAGTTGAATCAGAATGCTGAGTTGAGACTGATTATAGGTGGATTCACTGTGTTTCAGTGCCACATGGTATTACTGAGTCTGTTTTCTCCTTCCCTCTCTCATCCCATTCTCTAAACTCTCCCAGGAGCGTGTGGCCAAACGTGGTAGGAAGCTGGTGGACTATGATTCTTCCCGCCACCACCTCGAGGCATTGCAGAACGCCAAAAAGAAAGACGAAGCCAAAATAGCCAAGGTTAGTCTGGAGACGTGCTCCTCCCTCTGTGTTCTTTTTTAACCTTGGTGGAGGACATTTGGTTGGGCAACTCTGGCCAGTTTCTGTTTGTTATTCCCGCTCAGGTCTCATGACAAAGTGTAATTAGAGTCTCAACCGAAGTCTCAGGAGTAAATATTGGGACATACGAGGAGCCTTGTCACCTGTTCAGCTCTGGCCTTATACGGCTGCTGTGAGGGTCTCTCCCACAGTGACAGACATTGCCAATCCAAATAAGGCATCTATAGACACTGTCATTTGCATTGCTCTGTGATGTGAATTGCACCTGGTGTGGTCTGGGGAGGGACTGAACCTGCAACTATTGCACTCACACAACACAACCCTGGAAAGCAGATGCAAATAGGTCACTGTGCAATAGACCTGTATCTTTACCCCATCGGGTGATGTCACTGTCCTTAGTGGACTCACATACATACTGAGACCAGCTACTCTCTATATAAATACAGATATTCTCTCTAACTGTCCTTTCCTCCTGTGCAGGCAGAGGAGGAATTCCAATACGCCCAGAGTGTGTTTGAGGAGATCAACACAGAGCTGAGGCAGGACCTCCCTGTCCTCTACCAAAGGTGACGTCATAACTGCCGACTGTGAAGTAAACAGCAGAGCCACACAGATGAGAACTGTTTACATCTCAGGTCAAAGGGCTTATATACATACACATTCAAGGATAACTTTCTGACTGACATACTCAACACGCCTGTAAATAACGTTTTCCTTTAATACGACGATTAACTGTCACCTGATAGTGGCTATACACAACAAGTGTAGCACATCTGACTCATCATTGGTGCTCTACACACTGTAGGCCTTAAATCACAAGCTCGCTTGTGTAATTTCCTCACATCTGTGAAAAATGTAATTTCTCTCAGAGCGGATGGTGAGATGGAGCATTTAATGGGCTTGCCTCTTAAGCTGATCAAGACAGATTTAATTCTTCTCACCATTAAATTATCTTTCAAGCCGCTCTCTAAAACATATCAATAGCTTACTTTATAATGATCAATTAACATGTATATCTTGCTAAATCTGAAAATTAATTTTATGTTAAAAAGGATTTGAAAAAGAGCCTCAGGTAAAGTGTTTAGTTGGATGTTTCAAGGCTTACATACTAATCCCTTAACAGATTGTTGAATGAAACACTTGCCCCAGGTTACCTTTAACATGGTTAAAATTGATGAGTTTGATAGCTACTAAATGTAACTGAAATGTTTTTTTCCTCCACCAACTCCCTTTAGTCGAATTGGATGCTATGTGACAGTCTTTCAGAACCTCTCCAATTTACGGGATGTTTTCTACAAAGAAATGAGCACGGTAAGACCAGCTGGCTATGTACTTTGCCAGGAACGTTATCTGGAACATAGAAAACCTTAAGTTTGAAAACTGTCCAGATTGCTCTAAACTGGATATGAAAGTAAAACTGATCTCATACTTTTGTGGTTAGGATGATTGTCCAACCTGTTCTCTGTGTCCAGCTCCTGTGAAGTCACCACACCAAATAGGAGTGAATGTATCTCGTTTAAATCCCAGCGACAAACCTGAAATTAAAGTCTAATAGGAAAAATGACCCTCGCTTACCAAACAGTAACCAATGAGAAGGCTCAACCCCCGAGCAACAGCAGGAGTGGTGACATCAGCTTCCCTTCTTCTGCCTCTGTTGTTTGAATGAGTATGATATCATTTGTTTCAGCTCAACAATGAACTCTATGGAATGATGAAGAATTTAGAGACTCAGCACTCGGAGAAGGTGTTCATTATCAAAGGACTGCAGCGGTATGTTTTTTGTATTCATTTTTGAAAGGTGGTTTACTGTCATTTTTGATTGATCATGTCAGTCTGTGCTGGACGTGCAACAGTAGTATGTGAAGATGTTATTATACGGGTCATGTAGGACCAAATTGTAAAAGACAATGGGATCAGCTTGATGATCATTGTACATTTTGTACATTTTGCCTTTCTCCTCTACCCAGGTCTGGTTCTAAAAACTCTAAAAAGAAACGATCCTTTAGGATTTCATCCCCAGTCCCACGCAACGCTGGCTTCCCTGGCTTTGAGCTGAGCATCAGCCCTGGGCCCACTGAGAAAAGAAAGGGCCGTCATGCCAGTGGTGACATTGAAGACCAGGATTTTCAGCCTTCCATCAGTGACCACGCAGACGAGTCCAAGACACCGCCCACTGATGATGTGACCGCTGAGGCCAGAGCTTCAGAGGAGAACCTCAGTGCCACCGTTGACCCCGGTGCAGAGGGAAAACCTGCGGTTTGGAGCTCAAGTGAGAAGCTAGGGCAGGAGGAGAAACAGGATGATGAAGAAATGGAGACAAAGGAGAAAGAGCAGGAACCTACTTCAGACCAAGCAGACCAGCACTCCACCCAGAACGGGTCCAGCGATGTGCCCCCATCCACAGAGATTCCCACTTCTGAGCCCCACAACATGCAACCAGCTCCAGAAGATTCCCCGGCATCCCCCGGGGACACTGAGCCAAGTGTAGTGGAGACAGGTGGGGCCTTCTATGGCACAGATGAAGCTCTTGACACCGAGGATGATGCCAACGGCCTCAAGGTGAAGTGAAGGAGCCTCAGTGTGGCAGAGTTAGAAGGAAGAGCTGTGATATAGTGTCTGCAGTGCCTGATGTAACTGGTGGTTCCAGCATTATTACCTCTGTGCCTTTGGGTTGGGGTGTGTTTCTCTGGGCAAATGTGAAATTAACCTGATCTGAATCTCACCCAGTGGGCCACTCCTCCTGTCTGATTTCTCATGTCTCAAGTGGAAAGAGTGACTTGGCATGTGTGACAGGGATTTTAACGAGGACACACTGATATGTGATGGAAGATTTTTCAGTTAGGCCCTCGATGTTAAAATTTAGTCAGTAAAAATGCAGTTGAGAATCTAGTTGAGAAACTGCTAACAGAAGTTTTTAGCCAGTGGGCAAGCAAGTTATGCTTTGTTGTGGTGGTTCTGTGTTATTCCTCATGGGAGTACTTGATGTAGAAAGCTATGATATTAAAGACTATGTTCGCAGACATGATCATTTTCCTCTGTATCAGCAAGCAAGTGAAGTGTTGTTTATGTCACGTAAAAAATTCAAAGCAGCAGTGCTTTTCATTTGCCAGTGCGAAAACAGAATGATTGCTGCACATGGTCAAAATCGGGGAGTGGCAAGAAGTGTTTGATTTAAGAGCTCATGACACTCTCAGTAAAAAATATCACTCTGAACTCTGAGACTCTCCCTAAGGGGGTTTGGCATGATACTGAGCGTGGTGTGGTTATACTGTTCCTAGAACAGTACACCACTGCTGACAAACTTAACTGTATGGCCGTATGGCCAGTATGGATCAGTCCAGTTTCCGTTTACTAGTCAAGGTTTATTCTTAGTTGTCCAATCGTGTCTAGCTAAACAGGACTACATTTAAAGACTTTATTATTTGGGGATCTACCGATCTGTAACTCAGTGTTGAAATCACATTTACATATTTTAATATGGATGTGTTTTTTATTAGTTTTGTGCCTGACTTTCAGGGAGAGGAGCATTTGTCTGAGCGAGCAGAGGAGCTGCAACTGCAGAAAGAAAAGGTCAGAATATTTTTAAATATAAAACTTCTCTTGGTATTCCATAGTCTGCCATTCTGTATTTCACCAACTGCTGTCATTTATTCTGGGTGTGATTGCAAAGGGTAGAGATGCCTAAGCAACAAAAATGAGCATGAAATAATAATTACTGTAATCAATTCTCATTCAGTCAATGCCATTTCCAGGGGTGCCTACAATACACTAAATCAAGGACAAAAAAAATCTAATATGAGAAAGAAAATATTTAATTAAATATTAAATTGGAATGAATTTAAGATGCAGCATGAACGGTGATGAAACTGGATAAATAAGCAATGCATTTAAAAGAGTTCTGGCTGAAAACAAACTACAAAACACTGAATTAATCAGCGCTCTCAGGCTATAGGGAATGGAATGGAATGGGAAGGGAGGGGAGGAGAGTTACAAACAAAACGATGAGAATAACTGTGCTGCTTCTGTTATTAAATTTCATGTGTTATGTTTTTTTTCCAGTCAGAGGATCGCCAGGATCACAGCGGGAAACTCCAGGAGTAAAAGGCTGAGGCTGTCACAGCAGAATAAATCCAAAGTCTTCCTGTGACCGCCTCCTCCTTTTGATACCAGAACTCGACTTCCAGAATACCAAGTCATCCAAAAGAAAGGGAGTGGAAGCAGCAAACCCATACATCAAGTCATCGCCGTGACAGCCTTCTTATGGACAGTTGGCTTTTTATTGTATTTTTATGGTTTCCATTATTATCCTCTGGCTGCCATTATTACCTCTGTTGTCCATAAATTTCACACTGACACAAGGAAGTATTTTTTCACACAGTTATTAATGCATAGAATAGTTTCCCATGACTAACACTGGAAGCAATGACCCTTGGATTGTCCAGGCTTACTGAATGCTAGATGCACTGTAGACCATAGACAAAATTACAGGATTGGGTGGGCAAAATGGCCTTTTCTCCTAATTAAACTTTCTTATGTTCTTATGTCCCACCTGACCAAAAATATCTGAATTATGTCTTCATAGAGGAATAACACACCGATCTCTTCAAGGGACACCTTCAGTGTTCCCAAAGAATTAGAGGAAAAAATTACAACTGCTGTGTCATTTGCTGAAGTGTGCTTGATTATATGGATTTAATCAAACCAACATTTGTTTAACTGGCTAATCACACATTGTTATACACAAATTAGAGATTTACAAATCAAACTGAAAGCTCTGTTTTGGTCACCAAAAATAAACAGGTACAGCTGCTTATTATTTTTCTTGAAGTTAATTAACACTGTCACAATCACATGTACATAGTTGTGATTTGTTCGGTCAATTTTTGGTATAAGAATGAATCGTAGACACTGACAGTACTTCAACCTAGTTCAGTACAGAAGAGGATGGAACTGCCTTAAACATCCCACTGAAGTAAATTGATACCATGTGCATTTTAAGGGGAGGCAGATGAGTAAATTAAATAAATTAAGTAAACATTTTCTGTGCAAATAAATGGGCTCTTGTAATGAAAGATTCAAAGGCATTTCTGTTAGCAACTTTTTTTTATGTTACTGATACCAACATTTTTGAAAATTTGTAATTATTTGTAGCTGAAACGAATTATGCATTTTAAAGTAAACGATTTTATAATTCACATAAACTGAAACATAAGGGGGATTTCTAGATTATTGTAGTTTTTCTCACAACTTTTTGACATTGGAGACCTCTCTGTTACACAGTCTGAATCACAATGAAGATATGTCTCATGCTAA
This sequence comes from Megalops cyprinoides, assembly GCF_013368585.1. Taxonomy (NCBI): domain Eukaryota; kingdom Metazoa; phylum Chordata; class Actinopteri; order Elopiformes; family Megalopidae; genus Megalops; species Megalops cyprinoides. The sequence goes on from NC_050589.1 coordinate 32,094,534, forward strand.
TAATCGTCTTCCAAAGTAACTAGCAAACACACATAATTAATCACCTGACGATGTAGCGCAGCATTTAGCTACAGACTGTAGCTCAGCTATTAAATGTATTACTCGGTCACCGAGAGGTAGGGTGCTTCGAGTTTCATGAATCGGGGTCATTGTGCTGTATTTTCCACGGGGACGAGCGCGCGAGGCGGAAGGCACGTGGACGCGCTTCCAATGAGACCGCGAGGCATGAGACGGGAAAGTTCAGTTGTCGGATGACTTGAGAAGTTTGGTGCGGTTAGTCAACGCAGGGCGGTTAGCTGGATTTGTTTGTTCATTTGATGCCATTAGTATTTTTAGTCTTAATTAGGTGTTTTAAAGAGAGCTAGCTATATTTCCAAGAGGCAGATAGCTAGCTAGCTAGCTAACTCCGGCTTCAAGCTCGCCCAGGTAAGCGTGTTCATAGTGCTGTGTGACTAACATCGGTTCCAAACGCAACAAAGCTCCTCGCAGCGTTAGCCGTATAGTGTGGAGGAGCGCGCTTTAGGTAGGTATCAGGTCTGAGCTAATTTATCTACTCAGTTAATTGAACAAAAAAAGCCTGATGAACTTGCACACCGATTCGAAACCTGACACTGCCGCCTTTGGTTTTAAATTAACGTTAGACTAACGAGGTAAGTGTTTTCTGCACTTGTAATGAACGTGCTGGGTTGCGCACGTATTGTTAGCGTCGCGGTCCATCAGCATGAAGAAAATGTCGAAATCTGGGGAACTGAAAGCGGCCAAAAAAATCGCCGCTGTCATGCCTTGTGATCCCAGCTTCTCTTAAGCAGCCGAGGGTGACCCATCATCGTGAAAGCTGTAGCTGACTAGTTAATTCACACGCTTTCTATTTACGTCAGCATTTCACTTATTTAAACAATGGTGCTGATATGAAAGAAAAAAAAAACTCGCTCTAGATTTGTGACTGTTTGTTTAATAGGCGGTGTAACGTTCAGCTCGCTTTTAAAAATAGAAGCCAGCAGCCCTCAGATATTTTCTGTACTATACCTCAGAAATATCAACACCAAAACTTACGATTCTTTAACATTTAGAAGTTGTTTTTTTTAATCAACGGGACGACAAAAAGTCATGCATTTACATACACACGTCAGCATGTCAGCCCTGCGTAGACTACTACAAAGCGTGTTGTTTAAGTAAGGAAAAGTTGCGTTACAGTCCCAGGTGTTGGTGGCGACAAGAATTTAAAACCAGAGCTTCTTATCTGCCGAGGAGCTTTCTGTGTTGCCCATCTACTGACGGTCGTTTCCCACCTGCCACACCTACCGAAGTGAAGCCTTATCATCCAGGCAGGGTGTACTATGTATTGAAATGACTCCTCTTTCATGGGCTTGCTGCGAGGTGCAGACAGTGCGTCTAACCGTTTTGCCTTTAAACTTTTAAAATATAGTATCGCATTGCTTATGGTCCTCAAAATGGACAGTTTGACAAAAGCACGTACCGCCCTTGTACGTAGATGTCCTGTGTTTGTGGCAAAATGTGTTTTTTTTTCTTTCAGATTTTGAAACAAACTACTGGCAGAAAACTTTGACCCATTCACCATGTCGGATGCTCCACCCTTTACAAGTAAGGGTGGCCAAAATGTCATTTTCAGTCAGAAAATATTTAATGAATGCTTCATATGCATTGTCATTTATATATTTATATAATTTCAGTGTTTTTACAGCAAACCTATTAGTATCAGGCCTCCATATTTATACCACGTGGCTGTAAATATTTGTGTCACAGTAATTGAATACTATTAGCAGACATGTGAGCTTATGTGCGTAATACAATAATTAGTCAGATTTGGTAAGGGCAGACAAGAATGAGGAGTGATGGACAGAGATTGTGCAAAACCTTTAGTGTGGTTGGATGAATCACTCCAGGGTGGTACCAACCTGACATGCGCATGAATGCAGTACAGAGGACCAGCTGCAGAAATGCTGACATTGTACCAAGCTGTTAACGTGGCTGCTAACAATAAATTATTCCATATTGCAGTCTGGCAGTAAAAAATGTTACTTCTGTCTTACTGGAAATTCCATTTTTATTTCCTGAGCTCCCCTGTTACAGTTGCGCTGAGTGTTCTATGAGAGATTTCAGTTTGGAAATGAAAAATGAATGCACAGAAGTGGTTCATACTGTAAGGGAAAGCTGTGCATTTCTTGTTTTTTGCAATTTCACAGTTTTTAATCTGATTACTGAATCACAGTACCACACAGATTTGTGCTGTGTGAGAAGATTATGCAATTCCTCAAGTTTGTACTAGTGTACGCAAAGTAGTTGTACAGGTTGAGCTATAGTAATGTATTTTGTTGTCTCTCCTTCAGCTCCAAGTGCAGTAAGGCCTACTACCGCTGTACCCACCCATACAGACTCTACTGTCATTGGAGGTAAACAGGAAGAAGTGATGAATACAACCTTAAAATTAATGTGCAAGCACTTCATATATACTCTACAGTGCCTTTCTTTATTGTAGATGATGCTGTGGTGCCACTATTGATCATCATGTGTTACACAGTGCTGCCTCAATATGAGACATGCTGGTGATGATCCAGAGGTGAAATGCACTATGCATGGCCACTCATTGGCCCAGGTGCTGGGGCCAGTGACAAGGATGAACAAAGTGATAGAATGCTGGGGCACTGCTTCACTCTTCCAAACATGCATTTCAATCAAAGCAATGACACTGTTCTGTGCTTTAATCGAAGTACATGCTTTGGAGTGTTTAGCAGTACGCGTTTTGTACATACTGACAGTGATGTGATACACACATCTCACCAAAGCCAAATAGAGCGTTTGGAGAGCTGGTACACCTCAGGTTGTGATTGCCTGAGCGTCTAATCCAGACGCATGAGGCTGATGTTAACTAAAGATGTTAACTCACTTGTAAGCTGCTTTGGATAAAAGTGTCAAATGAATAAATGTAAAGTAGAAATGTACACTACATATGCAGGATGGTCATCAATATATGTTTTCCCTGACAACAATTGTAGAAGGTGGGCTTCAAACTGAAGGTGCAATTGATTTTACATGATTGGCTTTAAATGAGAAACAGCCATAACTCTATGGTCTCGGTTGGAGTGACCGCTTGTGAATGTTGCTCGCACTTGCTCAGCCATTTTAAGGCAGCTGTTTTGCCCAGATGTAAGGCCTGTATTGTGAAGCCCGGTTAGTGTATTGGTGAAGTCCACTTATACCATAGCGTTGAGCCCTGTTAGTATAGCAGTGCTTCTCAGCCTGTTGACTGCTTTTTTCCAGTGGTGATCACACTGGTCCTGCTGACCATGGTGGGCCTGGGGTTCCTGCTCTATCGGTACCTCTGCCACAACAAGGGGGACTACAGGACCACGGGGGAGCCGGCCCCAGGAGAGGACGAGGAGCCGACTGACCCAGAGGACAAGAAAGAGTACTTCATCTGAACCCGACCAGGAAAAATGGAAGGAAGGATGGACCAGAGAGAGAGGGAGGGAGGGATGAAGGGAGGGAGGGAGGGAGCATGTTGAGTTAAAACACTGAACCCATGTCCAGGCCATGTGAAAGGAGTGGGAGCAGGGGAGCATGGTTTCAGGATGCCTAACCCGGGAGGTTTGAGGAAGAGGGGCAGGGAGGGCCACAGGGAGGTGCCAGAAGAATTGTGGAAGTGACAGATACAAGGCAGAGGGGTGGGTGGTGCTGGGAAGTTAGTCCCAGGGAGGGGTTGTGCAAACATCCACCCTGGTGAGGCCTGGGCCAGTGCGCCATAGCTAAGCCACCATGATCACTTCAACAGAAGGGATTTCCATCCACTCTTCTGTTTTTTGGTGAAGTGCTGACCTTCACCAAGTATTACCACTGGAGTGCTTCAGCAGTGGATATTTCCTTACAGCAAATACATGGACTGGTTATTCCAAGTAGTGTTCTGTCTTAAAGTCAAATTGCATTTTTGTGGCACCACTTACTGGTGATTTTATTTAAATTATAAATATTCTGGGAAGAAAAGTGGGCACACTACACCCAGTCATTTTGTTACCAGTATTTTCATACTCCTTTTTAAACTGCCTTAAATGTTTTTATTTTATTTTATGAACGTGTATACAGTGGCAACACTAGGTGTTACTAGGTACCTTTCTTGAAAGTATGGAGTGTGTAAAATTTTCCCTGAGTACCAAATAAGAATTTGTTCTAAAGCACAAGAAATTGGTTTCCTTAATTGTACCAAATGATTAACAAAATAAGGCCATATTTGACAAGTGGACTGACAAAGGCTTATCCAAAGGTTTTCCTTAAATGTACAATACTCATAATTCCTTCTGTTTTATCACACATGCCTTTTACAGCAAACAGTGTTCTGAAGTCACCATCATGGTCACTAGATGCTCACAAAATACATCTGCCTCAAGGTACTGCTTTTCCAAACATATTCCTTTTTAAGGGACAGGGTTGCTTAAGTGTTTTGCCTAAAGAGATTAATTCAGGTTTTACTGCTGCATGATGGAAAGTGAATCTGTATGCAGCACATAAAGAGCTGAGAGCTTCTTCACTTCCAGCCACAAGTAAATCCCTGTAATTTGGACATTGGTTTGGAGTAGCATGAACTTGGGACAGTGACCTGAAAGTTGTTCTGGCCATGCAAACCCCTTGATTTCCCAGTTTACCAATGTGTATAATAATGGTCTCAGCGCTGGGTATTTCAAGAAAATGTTTACAGCAGATCTTGAAGTTGAATCTCATGATTTCCAATGTATGAAAGGCCTGTTCACTCAAGTTTTATTTTCTTGGTCAAATTGTCATTTTATGGTCACCAGAATAAACTGTTCATTTGGCCCAATTATGCGTGCTTTTTTCCACATCTGTATTTGTAAACTGAAAGGGAATTTATTTTTTAAAGTGTTAGATGGTCTTCAGCTAAACGTAATATACACATAATAAGCATAAACATACAATATTTCGGTCCCTCCTTTCGCAGGCGCTACACAGCGAACATGCTTGCTACCTGTAACAGCATCATCCACATAGCTTTCTAAGAATAACATGGTTGTACAGTACAGTATATGGTATAATGAGTAGGTACAGTAATTTTAGCAACTTGAAAATAGTTTGTCATATACTTTATTAGTTCATCACTTCAGTCAGCCACAAGCAAGGTACAGTATGTTGTTCTCTCCTAATATGATGTTCAGCTAATGTGAATGGAATCACCACACCCAGTCACAACCCCAGCGGTGATGATGTGAAATGGTGACAAGCAAATATTTTGACAAGGGTGTTTTTTTTTCCCCTCAGAGAGCCTTAAATAACATCCGTTGAAAATGTTTACACAGCTGGATATCTGTTGGAACAGTTCAAGACAGTAAGCATCTCACTGAAGGGTGTATCAGTGTTTGCTGGATTTCCTTATTTTGCAGAGCGAATTTGTTTGCTGCCCACTACTTCACACTGCGTCTGGCCTTTGATTTATGATGCTAAATGAACTGTGGGAAGGTAACACTTACTTCTGTGAAATGCCAGCTGCTTTCCATGAATATTTTTACAGAAACTAAATACAGTAACAGAAAGGTGCTGTTCACTCAGTGGAAGGCATGTGTTGAGGCCTTACAGTGAACCAAATATTTTGTCCTAATACAAATTAAGTATAATACACTTCAAACCTGACATGCGGTGTGATGACAAAACCAAATATTAATTAGCCTTCAAAGTAAAGGGGGGCTAAAATTACCAGAAAGGCCATAATTTAACAAAAAAAATATGCTGCTTGCCGATGGGTAAATGAGCCTGTGTTTAAGCTTACTTTTTGCCTTGCCTGTTAAAACATGGACACTGATAAATTAGGCCTTCATTTATGACAGTAGGGGGGTAGCACTTACAGTGCATGTTAACGGTTTTGAGTCACTTCTGCTTTAATACAACAATTCTTCCTTAAAGGTTTATGAACAAAACCAGTGGGAGCAACAACTTCCAGCCTGCAGGGCAATGCCGACAGAAGTCTTTCAAAAACACTTCTCTTTTCATACTTTAAATTCAGGGTAGGGAAAGTGTCCCTGTTGGTTTTCCTTTTTTGCTGTGGAGTCTACAAGACACTGCAGTCTTAATGTACATTGGCCCCGATTCAAATTGTTCTCCGAATGTTCTCCCAGCAGTGTGCAGTGGGAAAAGAGCTAGGAGAGGGAGGACCCGAGCCAGGAGCGGAGGGTTAAAATGGCTGATCAGCAGGAATTCGCTCAATGTGTGAGCCAGATCTATGACTAACATCTGGCGCTGGTGTATTTTATAGCTACACGCAGTTAAATGAGTACACTCTAGTGAAATGGTGGGTGTTTCAAGTTATCCAGAAACATTCCAAAGCTGTAACTGTTTTTATTGTGAAAGCCCAGTTGGGCTGGTCTCTGTGGGCTTTTACATTGGCCTGAACAATTCACCTCTCAAGAGAACAAAGAGTGGCACACCTCAGGCAGAACAGAACTGTGCTCTACCCAGTTTCATTATAGATCAGCAACTTTATTTTTGTAAAGATGTTTCCCTTGAGAAAGAGTGCGATTTAAAGATGGTGTGCCAAATTAATTAGAGGGGTACATAAACAGCTTTTTATCAGATTAATTTGAGAGAATAAGGCCTCCCCCCCGTCCCCAAATGTCTGCTTTATGGGATCTTTAACAGCTGACCAAAAGCCAGTACTGGACAGACATACACCCCTTTTACTCTAATTAGAGGTTTACTTTGAATGTGATTTAAGATTTAACAACACATTGCACTGATTGGTGTGGGTGACTGCAATTGGGGCTGGAATGCAATTTATATATAGATACTGCAAACGTGAAATGCGTTGGTGGCTCTTTATGATTTCAATAACTTCACTGTGTGAAAGCAATTTACATTTTTCTGATTGAAAAAAAGTTCAGTCTGTGAAATAGAAAATAAAAAACAGAACAAGTGAATTCAGATTTCCAAAATAGTCATTTTATTCTAAATTTTAATTTTATTTTTTAAGTTTAGTATAAAAAAGTTAAGTGCACCACAGTTCCATTGCAAAGAGATCCTGTCCACTCTTAACAGTCTTCACACAGCAAACGAGACAGTGACACTTTGCTCCTTCTTAGTAACCTTAAAAGATAAAATATTCACCAGAATCCATCAAATCATTTTACTATATATCCTTATATAAAAATTTGAGAGAATCCCTGAACTGTTGATGTCCATAAATCCTAAACAGATTTATTTCACCTGACACGCTGATGGTTGGAGTGGCGTCGACTGGTTAAGTTGCTCATTGCTGGGATTAAACTGCTACAGTGTTGCACTGATACACATGACCTTCACAGAAACTGGTGGGAAATAGCTAAGAAACACAGATAAGAAATTACAAAAAACAAAAACAACATGAAACTAAACAAATGCAACACCGTAATTCCAGTTTAAATCCCAGGACTGGTTTGGAAGCTATGTCCCCTTTAACGTTAAACCAGTACATGTGATTACTACTTTGCATGCATCCCCCTTTTGCTTTTAACTTTGGAATTGCCAATTGAGCACCCAGCTCACCTCACTGTGGCAACTCGTGCATTTGTACAGGAAGCATTGAAGTGAGGTGAATGCAATCCTCCAATACGGTTGCCTGCATCCAATGGCTATTTAACATACTACAAATCCCACTGTGTACTGCAGGAGAGCCAACGCTGATTGGGGGGGTTGGCGTATCTCTCACTGAAAACAATTTAGTAACTTACAGGTGCACCCTTATTAGCTGCACTTTCATTCTCTTTCTAAGTTGGTCTGGTAAAAGTGACGCAACATAAATGTGAGGAGTCACTAGGAGGCGCTAATGTGCAGGTGTGACAAGAAACCCTGGCTGATGTAAGCCAGCTTTAGCCTAGCAAGCCAAAACCAATAATGTCACACCACTGTGGAGTCTTGTTTATGGTCAGGGAATGACAGGCCAGATTCTGAATAGTGATCTCTTGGCTATACTACTCAGCCTGCACTCAGAGTGAGTGCTTCTGGAATTCCTTTTTAACTGTTTCAATGTGGTCTATTCAATACCAGGTTAGGACCAAACACATTTAAAGCAGTATAAAACTTGGTGTGTTGAGCCTAAAATAAAATCCTGTAAGCCAAAGAGGCCAAATAAGCAGTAGAAATGTACTCCACATGGACAATATGATAGCCAAGAAGATGCCGGCAACTACTTAGACACGGGCCAAGGGGTTGGCAATAACTGAGAAATCAGTTTAAAGGATTCCCAATAACTACAAAAATGGACCTTTGTCTTGCCAGTTCATGAAACAATGCAGCGAAATTAAAATGTGGTCAAATTACCACATGAACTAGTTGGAATGCAACACAGTAGGAAAAAAAAAAACATTTGAGGAAGGACTAATTTCATGACAATGTGGGGGTAAGCACATCAAACCTTGTCGGATACCCAGTGTCAGCCCTGTGTAACTCACCATGGGATTAAAAGCAAAAGATTAACCACTAAATTTCTGTAGCTGGACAAAGCTAAATCCTGTATTCTGTAGACTTTTGAAGTGGTCTTTTGAGAGGATCAAGCTTTAGTATTCTGTACTATTAATTTTATTTATTATTTCAATATTTCCATAAAACAGTCAAATAAGCACCACAATAATGTTTTTATTAAAGAAGTAACATTCAGCAGGTATCAGAGTGTGAAACTGCATAATGTATCAAGTGCTGGGGGAAAAAAAGCAGTGCTCTGTGCTTCAGTGTGCTCACTAATGTATGTTAGTGTTAAAAAAAACTCTAATTGATAAAGTTGTATTCAAAAAGAAAGTGGACTGAACTGAAACCCTTGTGTTTGGTACAATCTTTGCAAAAGTGTAACCTTTTAAGGGCTGCATACATTGAAAGTGAAGATTCTGTCCACCTACTATCTGTCAGGACATTATGTATACTTTTTCATGCTGCAGTCATCATGAACTCAAACTATATGCATCCAACAGGGAGATACTTGCAGGTGTCTTGAAAAGCATGTCCGAACTACTCCATTAATTTAAGGTCAATTTTAATGAAGGTGCTTTATACTCACCCATGCAGGAAAATAACTGTCTGACACTGCACAATTTTTGTTAGAAAATATGAGTCAGAAGGGTCAACAGTGCATATAATTTTTTATACTAGGTTCTAAAATCACAATCATTATTCTGTAGTTAAATTCTAAAGTTAAAATTACAACTGTATTGAAAAAAAGTGCAAAAAGGCATGCAAAATAATCCAAAAGTTATCATTCAACATACACGCATGCTTTAATATCTTAATACTCATTAAAACATGGTTTTGGACACCTTTATTTTGAAGTGACTGAATGGGATTGGTGTGTTTCTGGTCCACTGCAAAATTAAGTCCACGTCTAGACCAGATCTTTGGTACAATGAGCTCCTTAGTTATAGATCAAAGTTAATTTATTTACCATGGCTGACATATGACAAAAATGAGTAATATTCAATGGAGAAAAAAATCAAAAGCTTATATATCCCTTAGTGTCTCCAGACTGGATGTTTTTTTAAGTAATGTATTTGTTATACTTTTTGGCCCTGTTTTCTCAGCAGTCAATGAGAATATGCTCGTCTCTCGCAAAATCAAACGCTGCAATCTGTACATCTGGGCATCCGACTCTGGACAGAAACAGAAAATCCACGCGCACGGACAGAAGTGTTTTGACGCCATCCAACCCTTCCAATCTGAGCTGGATCTTAGACCAGCCATCCGTTTCATTTCTCAATATTTGTAAGTTTCTTTGTTTTTTATTTAAAGTACTGGTGCTCGCAAAACTTTGGCACCCAATAAAATTCATCTACCATTGCCCTTGAGAGGTACAGTAACCCACCCTTTTGATGATTTCATGTTTAATACATTTTGCTTATTGTTCCAGTGCCTTTCATCTCTATAAATTTTGTCTTGAAGACTAAAACCACTCCCTTTCAATTTGGCACAGATTAATTATATCCCATCATTTACATGCCCTTCTAGGGGTTAATACTCAGACCTGTGCACAAGATTATGGCTGAAACCCAAATCATTAAACGACAGAAAGCAGAAATCATGATTACTCCGCAAATTTAAAATGGTGTTAATACAAAACCATCTGAAAGGTTTAACTGAGGGATACTGGAGTGGAAATGAACATGTAGCTGTAACTGACCCCAAAATCACAATTTCTCGTGTAGCATCAACTCGGCTGAAAATTAAACATGACAAAACCCGAGACGAACACTTCAGCTTTCCACAAGGGTGGCCGCTGTTGGAACATGTGACAGGTGGAATCCTGTGCTTTTTGGGCCGCTTCCAACCTCAGAAGTGAAATAATGCTCATGAAAAGATGGCCGAAAAGGAAACCTACAGGTTCACTGGATACTTTACATTAAAGAATAGTACTGCAGTGTGCTTTCTTTTTTATTTATAGATTTAAAGGTGCTTCCCCAAAAGCAGCAGTACTATCCAAGCGCAACAGAAAACAGAGGGCACCGAAGTGTCCATATTCCTCCCTGCAAGCGGGGAGGGCGGTGTCCAGCATAATTCTGACACCTGCTAGAGTGGAGTACTGTACCTTTAACCCTGGGCACTAGGATAATACATTCCGTTAGGTGATGTCAGTATTGTGGCATGGCAAGCTGCCTCAAGGGAAGGTGGGGGTGAGGGCGGGGAGCAGGGGTAGGGGGGGTTTAGATCAGAAGAAGGGGGCAGGGGAGGCCTGGGTGACGGCCACTGTTACCAGATGGTGTAGCCCCCGCCAGACCCGCCCATGAAGAAGTTGCTCTTGCGTTGTGTCATCATCACATTGGCGCCCTGCATGGCGGCGAGCTGGGCGGCATTGGGGAGGTGGCCAGGGGGAGGGGGCTGCAGACACGACAATGGTTATGACATGTTAGTGTGCACCAACACCTAATGACCACTGGCGATATTACTTACAAAAAAAAAAAAAAATTACAAAAATGTTCATTCATGACTATTCAAGATATTCAAAATTACATACATATGGTTCCTCTGTATGGGAAATCATTAGTGTACGTGATCTCCCCAACAAAGGCATAACATCATACATGATAATGTGTGTCAGAGTGCTCACTCACAGGGATGTTGGGGCTGTTGCCTGTTCCAAAGCGGGCCCCGGCATCAAAGCCTCCCTCTACCAGCACTGTGGAGCCTGGGGGATACAGAGCCCCCATGGGGTAGTACGCCATGGGAACACTGTGGCCCATCGGCCCCACCGGTATTGACTGTGGGAGGGGCATGTACATCTGAGTGCTGGGGTAGGCCGAGGACATCTGAGGTAGCTGCCCCGGGGCTGGGGATGGATGTATGTACCTGGGCTGATAGATCTGAAGAGAGATGGTGAAGGAGAGAGTACATAGGATTAAACCATCTTACAGAATGGTGCTTCATGATAACACACGTACGATTTGAGGCTAATTCTAATTTTACAGACACGCGGCGCGGTACCATCGTCTGTTCAATACTATTTAAGCCCTTGGATTTCAGTGTTCATTAGTGTGTTCCTTGTTACCTCAGAGTATGAAGGAGGGGCGTCCGCGTACGGGGGTGCCTGGGGAGACACCTGCATCGCCGTGGGATACAGGGCTGGGTTGGTCTGCGGGGGGTACACAGCTTGTGCTGGATACGCTGAAATGCACAAAATTACCCATTTTGTTTTGTCAGTGTGTTTCAGCCATTATTTAATGCATATTTTTGTGCTCAAATAAATTCTTCTTAAGCAGACACTGCAATATACAGATACTCTTACCATTTTAAATAAAACATGATTATTTAAATGTTTAAAAGTAAACCTGACAACAGCTCCTGTAGAAATACTTTGTATTTCCGGGAGAAATTGTTTGTATCACACCCATTTCTGGTATGTAACCCCCACTTGTGATTAACACACCGCCCACTTCATGTTTCCCAAATAGTTATATAACACTCGACAATACATTCACAATGACAAATACAGATAATCCACCCTCTGCGTGCCCCCTACAATGAAAATTCTCCACTTCCAATAGCAAAAGCAACAAATACAAGTTATAGTTTTACATATAACTCACTGGTGTTAAGCTGACAAACACGTACAAACGACACTAGTACCAATAGTGTAGCTGGATAGCTCCCTTAGTTTCACTTTACAATGACTAACTACTCGATTGCTTTTATACACGTCATTGATACTATATTTAGAATTTGTCACTTTAGTGTTCCGATTTTAAACTCCACTTCACTAAAATAAATAGCATTTTAATGGCGCAATGAAATTAGACCTGCCTAAAAAGAATTCGTGGACGCAGCATAAGTGAACATTGTTTTAGCTTATTGTGTTATAATGGAACTACCTAGTACTAAAAAGCCCGCACGTTCATGTCAGCAAAGTGGAAATACTGGGAAAAAGGTTAGGGAAATTTGTGCATTTCCTAGCAATGTAAACTTGCTTAACACTCACAACTACGACGCTAAAGAAACTGACAACCTTAAGGTGATGAAATATGTTAACGTTGTGTGGCTAGACTAGCTGCAGCTAGGGTAACTCGTTATAGGACAATGTAGTAAACTGTATTTTAAAAACGTCATAAAAGACAAATTAACTACCGCAACCGATAAACATTATCGGAAAATAATCAAAGTATCATAACTGTAACCCATACAGAACAAAAAGCTATTTCATCTACTTGACAAGAGAAACGCATTTCAGCTAGGCTAGCTAGCTAGCTATAACAGAGGAACTTGCCAAGCTTGCTAGGCCTAAAAAAATTAAACGCATAACTAGTTCCTGCGTTTTGAGGTTTACAACAACCCTGAGACCAAAGGGGGCGATTAAGTAGCCGGCTATATAGCTATGAAATTGAATTTCTTTATTTAAGAAGCTAGCTAGTTAGCCGTGTAAGCCAGCTAGCTGGATAACAATGACGTAGTACGACTTGGCTTGCAAACCTACATCACAGACGAGGATAATGCATTCACTGCTAGCTAGCAAGCTAATAAACGCAGCTAGCTAAAACGGCGTCATTTAATCCAGCACAGGCTGGTAAGAGACCTAGTCTGTTAAAAAGAAGTCGATGGTGATAGTCGTCGTACCTTTGTTGTTCATTGTCCCAAAATGTTCCGTACAAAAACAAATGCGCGACGTTCAGGCTGAATTTTGGCCTTTGCAATAACAAGTCAGGAGTGAATGGTGCCAAGTCTATCCAGCGACTTACACTTCCTTGTTTTCACCAGTCACGCAGTGTTTTGTCCGTGTTGTTGCGGTCAGTGTAGCTACCTACGTCAGCCCGTCGCTGTCCTCTGTCCCTGCGTCCACGGTTCCCTTCGCCCCCTCTCTTTTTTTCTCGAAATAATAAATATAATAAACACATATTGTGTGGATTATAATATTTATTTTATTTTAATAACAATACAATTATATTTTAAAGAACCGCACTATTATTATAAAGGACCGTCTGCTAAACAACAAAATAGTAAATGTAATCTAAATTATAATTCTTCTTATTAGTAGCAATAGTATTAATAGTCTACCACAACAACAACAAGAACAACAATAATAATACATTTTCCCACCATTATCAGCGGGCAATTGGGGACCCGTGAGTATCATAAATGGGGTTCTAAAAAATTCTTATAAAACACATCTATAGAATAGTTAACTATAGAATAGAATAATAGATATTATCTACTTCTGCTTCTACTGTCAATTAGATCTGTTGTGGTTTCATACAATGCATATCATGATGCACATCATGGTGCACATCATGGTGCATCCATGCATGGTGTATGCCATAACCTTTTCAGGCCTACAGGCATGAAATAAAGCAACATTTTCCACATTTTCACGACGGAAAATGTGTAAACGTGTACCCCATGTACACACCAGCTGATATGCTAATTAGTGACATGTTCAGACATTTGAAAGAATGCAGCTGTATTCCTGCTGCCATCTATTGGAAAACATCATAAAGTGTTCGCACCCATGTTTGACCTACCTGGCCTTGGCTTGTTGGTCTGTTTTAATCTATTCCTGTCAAATGACTATCAATGTAGACACAGAGCACATACAAAACTGAACAACATTCATCCTATTGGTCATAACTCAGTTATTTTCTCTGCCAACTCTACAGCTCATATTTTGCTGGTTTACCAGCAATCTAAGAAGGAAGAAGATGAGTTAATTCATTACATTTGATGGCAATGAGTCCTGGAATCCTCAACCACATGCATTGTGAAGTTAATGTACAAAATATATACACCATTTGCATAAAAGGCAGATAAAGGAGCTCTCTTGAGTATTGAGGGGATGGATAGTTTCGAGGAAGAGGTGGAAAGATAAGGGATTTGGGGATTTGTTTTGTTGCAATTATGAAAGATATCTTAATGAAACAGGCTAGTCTGTAGACACTGAGCAGAGATTGGCACCGGATGTGGAGCTAATTAAAGATTCAGCCGTATTCTGCAATCCCTGCTCCCTCTTTGAGCTCCATGGCAATAGGCTGCTTATGCATGCAAATAGAGTTTTCCAACTGACTTGAAAGCAATTTAAAGAACCCAAAAGGGAAACTATAACTGTATTACAAAATGGTGTGTAGAACTGGGAAATAACATATTTAAATTCATAATATATATATATTACTAGGATAGACATGATGGCATGTCATTGTGTTTATTCAGAATATCTTTTCATTGTTTTCACCTCTCAATAGCCCAGATAACCTCATCCAGTCATAGTGAAGGTGAGCCTCTTGTGTGTCTCCTCAATTCAAAATCAATGTGTTTTACATAAGAAAGAGAATTCATCATCTTATTTAGTTGCCCCTGAAAACTACCTAAAAAAAGGCCAGACTAGACTACAACATAGACATTGACATATAAACATAGAGTACACATTTGTTGTGTATAAACGATGGAATGTTAACAAAAATTGTTGGAATTCTGATGAAAGATATTTCTGTGCTATATTAAATTAAGATAAAATGCATTCATAAACAAAAAAGTTCAAGTCAGGCATAAATAATTAATAACAGTCATTATTAGAATGGAACAGACTAACCATTGAATCACTCTGTTTTAATTCATTTTACCCTTTCAGTTAATATGTTCTGTGATTATGACTTGGGGTTAGGTCTAATTGTGTTTAGGGGCAGCACACTGTCAAGTTTCAAGAACTTTTCCAGCATATGTACAGATTATTCTACAGTGTTAGGTTTCAGAACAAAAATGATCATTCATATATTAGCTGGTTCACAACTGCCCAAATGATAATGCTGAGCAATGAGTCCCTGGTGATTTAGGGGTTTGTAAATCTTATGACAATAGCACTGTTCGCCTCTCACATTCACTTCACCTGTGGTCTGTGGAATATGCATTAGTGAGAGGCGTGAGCAGACCTAACATGAAACATTTGTAAGGAACCCTGGACCTCATCCTGCTGATACATTCTTAGCCACAGATTTAGTCTGATTGTAATTTCCTTTGTCTTTAACTTGCAAAGATTAATAAATAAGTATTTCTGTTTTTCAGTTCTTTCACATATTTCATTCTGGGCTTTAGACAAAGTTTATGAAATATTTTGTACATTCCACAACAACTTTGAGCCAGTTGTAGTTTCCGTCAAGACACCGTGTCTAATAAATATTAATACTTGCCAGAGGCAAGAAATTAATATTCGTACGAGTGCCTCTTCTCCTTGAATCCCCTTTAAACACACGCGCACTCATCTCCCTGCCCTTCTCCACCTTTTGCTGCCATTCCTTTGGGGTCGAACACACTGCATTTTTGTTTACGCTTGAAACACAGTTTGACAAGTGCAGTCGCAGGTTTTTCTACAAAATCAACTCTGACTGTAAATACTACCGATCCCACGACTGCCAGCAGAGCTCCTTTGATAAGCGCAGTGATAACCGACCCAACACGCAACGTGGCTTCAAAACAACACTTTCTCTTTAAGACTGCCACAGCTCCCCCCTCAGTCGTGTGGCGGCGTTTTTTTCCATGCAATACTTGCCTTGCATAAATTATGTTCATGACGTAGTGCAAAAGGCCAATTTTGTATTAAATTTGCGGGACTTTTCTGCCGAAAGCCTTGATTTCGGTTTGCAGGAACGTGTTTGGTGTTCACCCGAGCTGCAGGTAACGGAGGAACCGTCATTAAATATTAAGAATAGGAGGTTCTACGTGCTTCCGACCCTGTTTATCAATGCAAATACCTCTTTTGTGTGCTGTCATAGCGCCTAACTGCAAGCTGTGAGATGAATTTTTAATTATTCGGCTTTCAAACAAACTGTGGCTAAGCTTCTGAAAAGAGCGATCACCTAAAATAAACCTGACTTATTTTCGGTAAGTTTCTAAAAAAAAACGTGGTTTCTTCCTAAGAGAGCTGTGCGTATTTCAAGAAGGGGAAAATGAGTTTTTGGTTAATATGCAATGTTCTTAATTAGCATAATTTATATATTTATGATAAAGAGTGGGGGAAATACATAAACCGCTGTCCTTAGACATGGTGCAGAGGCTGAGTTATGTTTCGGTATTTGAGTGAAGTAGCTAGAGTGTACCGAAATTAGTACGCGGGGAGATTATTATTGGATCAAGGATGGGGGGTGGGTAGCTAGACTGCAGGACCTGCCAAAGTTCGGTCTTATCAGATATTTATGTGGGAGGGGTGGGAACGGCGTTGTACCAAATGTCCATCTGGACGTTTTCGTGTGACAATGAAGCACACAAGTTGATATCTCTGATGAGTTAGCTCGTGAACTATAAACATTTTGTAGGAAATGGGAGTGAGACGCTTTGAAGGCCCTCCTAGGCCGCATTAAAATCAATAGAAAAATATCGCCTCCTAGGAGCGTTTGCGTAATTTACCATTGTTAACTAGAAGACCCAATGTTGTGTTGTACTGTACATGCTAACATGTTCGACAACCAGTATAATTTCCTTCCCAAATGTCCGCATGCCGCGGCTCAAATCGTAGCTAGCCAGCTGGCTTGTGTTCTAAAACAGTAGCCAGCTAGCTAGCTGTTAGCTTGCAAGCTACGTTGTCATATTTCCTGTGGCCCGAGTTTTGACATTTATCGCGAATGCAGTGTGCGACTGTAAGCGGAACTGTGGCTAGTTATCTCGATAGGAAGTTTTCTCACAATATGTAATGTCAGCTAGCTAGGTAGCTTGCTATAAAACTATCTGCATAATTCATGATCCCCTCTATTGTGTTTGTATGTGTTATGTAACCTTATGCATATTGAAATAGATGATGAACCGCAGGACTTCAGTTGTCATACTGATAAGATGAATAAATTACAAGAAATGTCGGCTAGCTAGCTGGCAGACCATTTGTGATACACAAATAAATTGTACACTTAGTATTACTGGACGATACCGATGCTGTACATCTCATTTGAAACATTACCTTAACCAATTAGTTTGCCCTTGCTCAGGGTTTCCAGTAGTTCTGTAATTTTCAGCGTTGTCTTCTAACGTGTGGCTTGTGATCACTTTTCAGTCAGATTTATAAATAAGTATTGATCTGTGATTTGCATGAGTTTTGGAATTCCAGAAACTTGTGGAAGTGAATTCTTGTTTTGTTGACTTATCTTGATTAAATGTATGACTGCACATTATTACATAGATATTTCTTCACCTGCTGTACGTTTCCTTATGACATCATAGCGTAGTTAGCGTCACGTTTTTATTTGTTGTTTGTCTTTAATATTGTAGCCACTAAAAAGGACTGTCTCCCTTTTCATGACCGTGAAAACATGCCATGTATTTCAGAGAATTTCAGAGCCAAACCTACAGAGAGCAATTTGGGATAGTTGTTTGATATCACCTGGCTTACTCTGGAACAACACTGTGCTCTGTGCTAGACTTTTCTGCAGCTCAAGTACAAAACTAAATATGATATCAATGTATTAATGTATGTATGTGTGATCTTTGGCTGTAGTGCTAACACCTGATGGGTCTGATTGAGTCTTACATTATGCTGACAGTGTGTAAAATTGATCACAACATATTGTGGATGTTTTGCCACACAGTATGACGGCACAGTAACACCTGGGTGGTGTGAGTTAGGGACTATGGACCCAGAGGAGCTCACCGCTAATGATGCCCCGCTCACCGTTAATGAACAGGTACCGTTCTGTGCACAGCTGCCGCGTCTTTGTCTCCCGGCCATCCCTCCAGCTGCTGTGCCTTTGTCTCAGTTTCTTGGTGGCTTCTCCAGCCGTCACCACCCCACTACCCGAATCTGTCACCCTGTCTCACTCTCTGGCCTTCCTCATAACCTCATCCATTTTCTGAAACGGTTTAACCTTTCCACAATAACATCTCCTGAGGAAAACAAATTACTGCACTACAGCTTTTTGCCAATTTCTCATTTCATCTGTGGTGTTGGAGGATGTGGCCTTCTCTTCACAAGTTTGTGGATGCCCCGCACGGGTGCTGTTTTGTGCACTCATTGCCAGCAAAAGCAATGTTCTTTGATGGGTGGGTGGGGGGGCTTTCTGAAAGCATTGCTTAGGCTTCTCATTTGCCAATACTATTGTTGTTGTACTGTATTCACATTTTTTCCCTATTTATTTCATTTGTTTTTTTTTTTGCCATTGTGTGCTAATGTGTGCTTGGCCTCTCTGTTCTCCCAGCCATTCACTGTCTCACTGCAGAAGTGTTTTTTTCAGCCATTAGGTTCCTGCACTTTGAAATTCCCTGCCCGAGATGACCAGGTATGCATCCTTTCTCTCTCTGCACTGTCTCCTCTTGCTTTCTGTCTCAGGAACGCTCCTCTCCACTCCCTGGGCTTTCACTGCTGGGTTTCGCAGTTTCGCAGGAAGTGGGCATGACATTCTTCATAGGGTCGAGACAATAGGTCTTAATGTTTTCTGATAAGAATGAGTATCAAAGTCGCCACAAAAGCATTTCATGTGGTGTAAGTTAAATACCCATGGTGGTCATTCCTGGGATTTCTTGAGGTGTGGATCAGTGGTGGCAGTAAGCACTCGTAAATGGGAGCAAATCCCTCATGTGGTGTCAGTCTACCACACGTAGAAATAACCTTTGATTATCACATGCATTAGCTAAAGTACGTAGTCTGGCTAGAAAAAAACCCAGGATGAAGTCCCCGTAACTGTAAGCATCGTGGAGCTGAGTAAATGATGGCTTCTCACGGTTCCCCCCCCCAACCCTGATCCAGGTGATTGTGATGTCCGGCCACGAGACGATCCGTGTCCTGGAGGTGGAGGTGGACGCGTCTCTTCCGTCCTCCGGGTCTGATGGGAAGCCGGAGACAGGGGGTGAGGAGGGAGGCAATCTCACCCTGGAGCCTGTTGAGGGAGGGGCACAGGACCCCCCCGCGCAGCCCTCTAACAGTGGCGGAGTAGGTAAGGGGTGCATACCTTTCACATGCTGGTGTTGCACATTTTACTTCATATGTTAGATCCTAAAAGTACATCCTAAAAAATTACAGTGTTAGGTCCTGTGTGAAATTTTCCTCAAAAAAGACAAAGGTCTATTAGATAATCTCACTAAATAATATCACCACCAAACACTTGCACAGGGTGGGAGGTAAACAGATTGTAATGCATCACATTGTAGAGGAATTTCAATAAATGTTGAAGCGATACCTAGAATATCATAGGCCCAATGAAGACACAGACAGACAGATAGGACCACAGTTTTGCAAAGTATGTCCGATCAATTCAGTAAATCTATGTTCCACTGTTTCTTATCATGAATAAAACAACCACTTAGTATCTATAGTACATGCTGTAACTGCAATAACACAGGTGTCATCAGGAGGTAAAGCTGGGCAGCCTCTGGGAACTTTAGATCATGACGTTGTCGGTCTCGTTGTCCGTTAGTGCTGGGTGAAGGAGGTGTTGCTGTGGAAGCAACGGCCACCCCTGTCGTCCAGACCATGACCCCAGCAGGCCCCATCAGTGTGTCCCTTCCGCAGCCCCAGACGGCTTTGCCCATCACCGTGCAGGGCTGCCCGCAGGTGAGGCCCACCACTAGCAGTACGTTACGTACAACACCACAGTGGTGTCTGTTTGAACAGAGCTGCTTCCCTTCCCCACATAGGGCTGCTTTCCCTGTCCCTCTCTGACTTTGTCAGCCCCTGTATCTTCACTTGACTCTCCTGCTGTTTTACATTTAAATTCAGACCAGCTTTATTGGCATGAATAGCACAGGGCATTTATTGCCAAGTGTATAAGTAATGGAAACACAGTTAATTATGGGAGAAGAAAATAAAAAAAAATAAAGAAATGGTTACAAGAATAATAGTGTCATCAGTATAATAATAGTAACAATTAGATACATATGTGTTGGTGTTGCTGTTGTTGTGGTGATGTGATGTTCTGGTTGCCTAGTCACTGTCCCTCAGGCTATGGCGTCCAGCCACATATGACATGCAGCCATGGCGGTCTGTGTCCTTCCCCCCAACAGCACTGATCGTCCTTCCCATGTCTGTCTTTTCTTTGAACTCTGTCTCTGGGTTACCCCTCATCACTGACCCTTCCTCTCTGGCAACCTCCCCCTCCTCCCCCAGGTGCTGACTCAGGACGGCCTGACGACACTGATGACAGGAATGATGGCCCAGCCCGGCTCGCTGGGCCAGCCCGTCCTCATCCCCCTCAGCATGGCGGGGCCAATGGCGGGCCAGGGGGGCCTGGCTGTGCTCACTATCCCCACGGCAACCGTTGCCACCCTTCCTGGGCTTACCGCCGCCACCCCGGCTGGGGGGGTCCTCAAATTACCCCTTGCTGGCCTGCAAAGTAAGCCAGCTCGCACAGCAGGGCACAAACCCTTATCAAGCTTGTGGAGGGATATATTTACAGTATGAAGATCAAAAACCTATGAACAAAAACCTTGCACCTAGAACATGTGTAGAAAGGGCACTTAGGGCTGTTCTCTAGAAAAGTATCAGCCGATTACCCTACAGTCATTCCTCGGACCTCAGAAAAAGCGTTCAGTTGGACTTAGCTGGGATGTGCCAATGGCCCCTCACAAGATCCATTTATTTATTTGTTGTGTCCATTGAAACACTTTCTCTGGGGTTTGTTTCCACAGCGACACTAGACATAGATGTCTGCTTACTCCTCTTTAATTTAATATTGCCATTACGTCTCATAAGATTTCTCTGAGAGCTGATGGGAGGTGCTAAACAGGTGTGGAAATATTCACAGACAGTCTCAGCAAGCTGTGACCTTTCCTAACGAATACACGAATAAAATTCCAAAAGCGCACTCTGTTCTGGATTCCTTGTATAGGTCTGAAAAATGTCACAAGGTACAACGAGATAGAATTCTACCTGTAATAGGGCCACATTTGACATGTTCTTTTTGCCATAATCCTTCAAATTGGCTGCAAGTACATTTACTCACAAGGAGACTAATGGGATACTCCATTGGAGGGATTAGTTAAACTTTCAGCCAATCGTAGACTAGCATTAGTGTCTGTTGCCATCCCCATCAATAGGTCAAAATGATCATGGCGTTTATATTCCTTTGTTTGTTTTATAATTTCTGTGATTCTTTTGATTTTACGTTGGAACACTTCACTGTCACTTCACTGTTTTTACCCAGTGTGTGTAAAAGTAAACAGGAAATTAAAAACAACATTAAAACAGACAAGCCCTGATGATGGCTGCCGGAGCTCCTTATAAAATGTTTGTGAGTCTTTGGGTTAGCCAGCAGGGTTGTGGGCTTTAGGGCTTTTTTATTGTACTTATTGTGTCCTCTTTCCCTTCCCAGCTGCCACTGTGCTGAACACGGTCCAGCCCCAGCTGCACACAGCTGCGCAGGCTGTCCTGCAGCCGCAGGCAGCCTCTTTGCCATCGGTGCAGGCATCCCTCCAACCCCAGCCGCAGACAACGCAGGCGACCGCGCAGGTGGTGACCGCCTCGGTGGCCCCCACTCTGCCCAGGGCCTCTGAGCCCACCGCTTCCGTGGCAACACCGCAGACAGCGGGACTCTCCATCAACCCTGCCATTGTAAGTCATGCGCAGTTGTTTCTGCGTCTGAATGTGGCATTGTAAATATGCACCCCAGTCTCTGCATGTGTGAATGTGGCATTGTAAATATGCACCCCAGTTTCTGCATGTGTGAATGTGGCATTGTAAATATGCACCCCAGTCTCTGCATGTGTGAATGTGGCATTGTAAATATGCACCCCAGTCTCTGCATGTGTGAATGTGTCATTGTAAATATGCACCCCAGTCTCTGCATGTGTGAATGTGTCATTGTAAATACGCACTGTAGTCTCTGCATGTGTGCATACACCTGTCTTCCTGTTCCTCAGCCTGTGTCTTTACAGTATACTGTAATTATTTGATGCCGTACTGTGTGTGGAAGATTTTTTTCTTTTTGTCTGCATCACATCCCCTTCTCAACTCCCCCTTCCCTCTCTGTGTCTCCCAGATCAGTGCGGCATCGCTGGGAGCCCAGCCCCAGTTCATCAGCTCCCTGACCACCACGCCCATCATCACCAGCGCCATCTCCGGTGTGGCGGGCCTCACCAGCCAGATAATCACCAATGCACAGGGGCAGGTGAGGCTGGAGAGTGCAGTTGCACAACATATGAATCTGGTTAGAGAACCATGGTTGGGTCAGCCAGGATAGCAAAGGATTGAGCAGTGTGACAAATAAAACCAAGCAAAGAGAAAAGGGAAAATGTCATGATAACGAGGACAGTTTGGAAGACACTGTTGCCGGCAGATGTAATGAAATGCAGCTGGGCAAAAAGGGAAAAAAACCAGTTGGTCTTATCTTTCCTCAGTCAGGCAGACCTGCAACTCAAGTGACACTGTCCTGGCTGATATCTGTGTGTAACCACCATTTGCCAGTGAACCAGGCCTGAATGTTCTCCTCTTTGCTGAATGCTCCAGGTGATTGGGACTCTCCCCTTCCTCCTGAATCCGGCCTCTCTGACTGGAGGTGCTGCAGCGCCTACTCTCCCGTCCCAGGGCTTGCAGGTCCAGACGGTTTCTCCCCAGCTGGTCGTGAATGCCCAGGGCCAGATCATCGCCACTATCGGGAACGGACCTGCCGCTACCGCCACTTCCGCGGCTGTCCTCCCAAAGACATCTGTGCCTATAACACTTGCTAAGTCCAACACTCAGGTGTGCTATTACATGATCTTTCTATGCTGTGTGAAAATGTTAGTTAGTGTGATGCAGCACATAGGTGCCATGCGAGTTGAGTGTATCTGTCTGTAATTGTATGTGTCTGTAAAAATGTACATTTGAGTAATTTTTTATAATGTCTACTTTCGGGGGATTTGTGGCATTTGGAGTTCTTTGGAACTGAGCCCAAATCCTCAAGTCCCTGTGAAAACGTTTCTTTTTCTGTAATACCTGTGCCCAGTTGCATAAGTTTCTATTATAGTGTTAGCTTAAAAACTTTTCTCCCCTTGCCCAAGGGAAACATTCAGTGTGTGGGAGACTGTGCATATTCATGTAAGATGAAAGGAAGCCCTTGAGCTGTGTCCTTAACTGTCATTGAATGTATCGTCTGTTCTGTGGTCCAGGGGCCAGTGGTGACAGTGGCTCAGCCTCCTGTGGTCATCGCTCCCCAGCCCTCTGCTGTGAAGACAGTCACTTCGCTCGCCTCACCTGTCTCCATCGCGTGTGGGGACTCGCCCACTGTAGGCCAGCTTGTTGGCAGTAAGTTATGATTTATTCTTTCAATTACGTTTTGGATGCAGTGATTGCTACATAATGTAGCAGTTTTGTAGGTTTTAATGATTGAAAAGACCAAAAGTGCCATTTCTGAACCTGCCCATTTGTTTGAAGGGCTATTAAGTGATTTTGAGATGCTGTCACGCCCAATGCACAGTCTTCAGATTAGTGGAGTTGTAATGGGTCTTTTCTTCTATGCATGCTTTTCAGAGCCCCAGCAGGGAGTCACAGATGAAGAGGGTATTAACCTGGAGGAAATCCGTGAATTTGCCAAGAACTTTAAGATCCGCCGCCTCTCTCTGGGGCTGACACAGACACAAGTGGGACAGGCTCTCACTGCTACAGAGGGTCCTGCCTACAGCCAGTCTGCCATCTGCAGGTGAGCTCCCCCTAGCAGCTGGGACGAGGCACTGCAGTAAGGAAATGCCATGTTAGAATGTTCTGTTTTCTAAATAGAATTTTGTAGACATTTATAGGAGTGTCTATGAAATGTGGCAACTTAGACTGATTCAGTATTATGCATATATCTAGTCTGGACATCATCTCTTCAAATAGATCATAATGACATGATGAGGAACATAGAAGTAGTGACAGGAGAATGAGGCTTCGTGGACCCCATAATGTGTTGAACTGTCCATGTTATCCGTAAATCACTGAACTTGATCCATGCATAATATTCTTCTATGTAGCAAAAAGTGTTTTTATTGGTTCAAATAGCTGAATGACAGCACCCAGTAGCTCCACTCATTATGGGGGTTCAAGAAGCCCCGCTTTCCAACGACAGAGACGCAAAAACATGTATGACTCTTAATACGCCATCCCAGTTGCTTTGCATTATATTGCATTATTGTCATTTAGCAGATGCTCTTATCCAGAGTTAACACAGTGCATCTAACAAAGCGGCATGAAAAATTGCACAAATAGGACACCACTAAACACACAAGAAACAAACATAGTGCTGAGATTGTAAGTGTACTCTTAGATCAACATGTACTGTAAGTGCAATGGTAACTCATGCCCTGAGGCATATAAAAGACATAAAACCCTGAAGTACACTTATATAGTCTCATATGAAAGGCATGAAAGATCATATTTGTGTTGTGTAATAAATGATCAATACTTTTTGTTTTCCTGCAACCTGTAGGTTTGAGAAGCTGGACATTACGCCGAAGAGCGCTCAGAAGTTGAAGCCGGTGCTGGAGAAGTGGCTGGCTGAGGCCGAGCTGTGGAACCAGAAGGGGCAGCAGAACCTGATGGAGTTCGTGGGCGGGGAGCCGTCAAAGAAGCGCAAACGGCGCACCAGCTTCACCCCGCAGGCCATCGAGGTTCTCAACACCTACTTCGAGAAGAACGCTCTCCCCACGGGCCAGGAGATCACCGAGATCGCCAAAGAGCTGAACTACGACCGCGAAGTTGTCCGCGTCTGGTTCTGTAACAGGCGCCAGACCTTGAAGAACACCAGCAAGATCAACGTCTTTCAGATTCAGTAATCAAGTGGGGGACAAGTTGGGCGTTCTGGAACAGATTGCTGGTTGAAGGAAAGGCAAAAGGGTTAAAGCAAGAAGCGGATGGATTCTTAGAAAGTGGACAGGTGGAAGTGGGGAGTTTGCTAGGATTGGAAGCCCTAGTGATACTCTAACTGGTGGGTGATGACAATGAAGGGAATGGAACTTAGTATGAAGGATAGGCCTGCATACAAACACACACACATGCACAAACACGTGTCACTCATTCCACATTTTTGTGGATATCTAATTACAGTCATACAGCTCCGGTAAGGGCTCATGTTGTTCACAAAGGGAAATCTGAGAAGGGGAGGGGTCCAGTATGCCCCCCTATCCCTTAGTGGACTGGGTTGTTATCCTGTGTCCTAGTAAGTACCTTGTCAAGCCAGTCAGTCATAGGGTGGAATGTGGTACACATGCTTTTGTGTGAAGACCTGGTTAACTTGAACAATATGCAGCCCCTTACCTTCAGCAAATGAAACTGAGTGGCAGCTTTGGCCTCAATTAGGAAGGAAACCTGTTACAAAGTGTCTTTGGGGGTTTCACATCACATCGTGAGTGTAAAGAACGGCCCACTATGAAGATTCAAACTTCTTATGTACATTTGTGTCTCCCGAAAATCTTCCCCTTATGGACACTGGGAATTTTAATCTCCTGTACACATTTTGTATGTTTACCTTTTCTGGTATCAGTTTCACTCTGTGTATGAAATTGGACAGTTAGACTTACGAGATCTTCACCGAGTCAGAGTGGTGCATGCTTTTACTTCCCTTGGTATGTTACCTTTTCTTTTGTAAGGACTGTTTCATCATCAGTCAGATCTGTTGTTTAAAATGCAACAGCTGTAAACCAGCAAAGGAAATGCTCTCGCATTGACATTTATGGTGCTTGGAATTCGAGGAACCTCGAGGTGTGGATGATACAGTTATGGCACGAAGCTGATAATTGTGTTGGAGGAGGAAAAAAGACTGAGGGAAGATCGTATTGTTTTTTTTTTTTCCTCTGTAGAACAACCGCAAACAACTCTTGAACCAGCCACCATGAAATACGTGAGGAAGAAACGACATGATCCGCCTACAATTTAACTATAATATTTGCATTTAAAAACATACTTCTCTCTTTCATATTTTAAATAACAAAAGGAATTAATCATGTATCTTGAGTTTTGTATCACATTTGAAGTTAAGAATTTTCTGATCCCCATCTTTTTTTTTTAATGTAGAAAGCAGTGCTTTACTCACGCTCTTAATCAAATGGTTGCATTGGGGGACGTGGTTTGGTTACAAGGCTGACTCTATCCCAGATAGAGTCCCAGTTCCTGTGGACACTGAGGAAAAACCTGGAGCAAGACTCCTGGTGCAGTATGTCAATCCCTCTTGTATCTAATCCCCTTCATACAGAGCTCTCATTTGGACTGTCAGCCAAACATGATTAACAGAAACGGTTTTACTTGCGTGCAGCAGAAGATTGAGGAAACAACGTCAACAGCAATATATGGGAATCCCTGTATCTTTAAATGACATGGTTTAACCTGCACCTGCTTTGTCCTACTGCAGTAAGACCACTTGCAGCCAAACTGAAAGGCTGGCAGTGCCCCAATCCAGTCACTGTCACAGGCTATAAAGTCTGGTTTAACAAATACTGTCATTGCAAAACTTGGAATGCTTCTTTTTTAACCAACAGACTGAAAGAAGCCTTGAAGAAAAAAATCTACATTTTAAGTTCTTGTTTAGTCAGGCTAATAGAAAAGCTGGTCTTATGGATTGTTTCATGAAACAAATATGGCTTTGTTAGATGGTACTAATCAGTATTTAGCTAGAGACTGCTGAGTTTGGGCATAATGGGTAGAAATTTCAGACAGAGTTTGGGAACAGCAAATGGATGATAAGCTATTCAAATTGTGCATTATTTGCATGGTTTGAAACCCTGGAGGTTGCCCGGTTTTGTTTAGAAGCAAGCCTTCTCCTTTCTCTCCGTGAGACAGAGTGGGTAGGGTTACGTGATAGCTGTACGGTCTCACAGGGGACTGATACTGCTTAGAATCGTTTCTCTGTGTATTGTGTTGCATGTCTGCAGTTAATGCGCAGTGCATTTTTTTTTGCTATAGTAGTGATAAGCCACGCTAAAAAGGAGACCAGATGCTTTCGTATGTTTTCGTCTACAATTGTGTCATTCATAATTCTGATTGATCAGTTTTATACTTGGTAAACTCAATTCGGTTATAGAAGATTAAAAAACAAAAGGGGCTTGGGAGAGAGGACAATGCCATGCCAGTCTGGAGGAGAACATCCTCTATTGTTCTTGAAGGTCAAATACATAGTATGTGTCAGTTCTAACAACCCATAGTTGAGAGGTGGATCTGATGCAAAGTGCTGAAATTAATCTTACCCAATATACAGGTTCTGTCAGTTGACATTATAAATGATTGAATCTGTGGGTTGTGTCTGATTCTTGAGCTTACCTTGAGTCTGAGCACCTCTCATTCATGGGTTGCATGCAGCTAATAACATGCAGCATATCAAGTTCTAGGTCTTGATTTATGTTTTCCAATGAATATTTTTTGTTGGCATTACACATGTTTTTATGTTAATGGTGATTATATTGTGATGTTAACATTATGAAGCCTTTATTGTACACAGTCCTTGTATTGGCTTTCCAAGTTATACTTCAGAAAGCACCTCTACCTTTAGAGCAAAAATTGTAATACACAGTTCATGTTATTGAAAGTAAATGTCAGACAAATGCTTGGCCTTAAAGCCTCCTCAAAAAAGAGTAGAATTACTGTTGCCTGCTCTCTCTGCAGTGGGTAACTTGTGTCACATATACTGACTATGGTAGTTTACTAATGAATGTGTTTAACTTTAAATGACCAGAGAAGAAATATATAGCCCATTTGCACCCCCAGTCATGTTTGGGTTTGTACTGAACATTTGCACTTGCCAGAGGTTTTTAATGGGCAGTGAACCACATTCTAAATTCAAAACTGATTGACCAGCAAAGTGAGGTAGGATGAATTGGCATCATGCTGCAACCTGTCTGTTTTGGGAAGGCCAGGTATTTCTTAGTGGAACTATCGGCTGAAGAGGAGAGGCCATATACTCTGATACTCTGCAGGGACAGATACTCTGTTTATCATGACCAGATATTCAGCTCTTTGGCGGGTTCTGTACTCTGTCTGGGGAGTTCTGGTTGGTATTGAGAGGTTCTTGCACTGTCTGTATTCCTGTGTTAGCTATGGATCAGACCACCTCCCTTCAAAAGCTTTCATAAGGAGACAGAAAATCAGGACACTTAATGGCAGAGACAGAATGTCCTGTGTGAAGCAGACAAAGCTGAATATTAGGTCATAATAAGTAGAATATCTGCGCTACAAGTTCATGGGACAGATTGCTTTGCAGGCACTGGGGTGACAGAGTGAGGATCCCAGCTAACTTAGAGGTAGAGCAAGATACTTTTGGTGGAGTTATTGTTGAGGATGTGGATAAATTGCAGGATTGTTTCTAGGACAGAAAGACCTAATGTGTAATATCAGCTTCCCCCTGTTTTCATGTTTTGTTTTATGTCTAACCATTTTATCAGAACTTGATGTTTAGATTATTTTTAAGTGTTAAATTGGGACAAAGGTCACAGACAGCATTCATGACTGCAGGGCTGGTATAGAGATGGTTGAATGTAGGGCGTTGATATGAGAAATACAATCTAACAACATATTTATATATATATATAAAATGTTATAAGAAAATGTTTTTTTTTCATTTATGAGTTGTTCTGTTGTACAAAGAATAACAAACCTACATAATATCTGTTAAAACACAGATAGGTTTACATACACGTGAAATAAAGCTACAAAACGTTGATTATATTTATTTTATTAATGTACTGTTTAATTTTAACACAAGTTCTAGTGGCTCAGAGTACAAGTTAGGTAATAAAAGTAATTATACATCATAAAAGCCTGTGTGAATTTATAAAACTATCTTTAATGTATGATTTTGGAAATTTTATCATCTCCGTTAAGGTCATGTCTCAATAAATTGTCACTGAACTTAAAACCTTCACTGGATGTTTGACTTATTCACTTATTTAAATGCACCAGTGGAAAATGGTAGGCTAATTTATCTAGCACAGCTATGCCACAAATTCACTGCAGGGAGGCAATTTCAATTTGTCATCACAAATTAAGGAAATGCTTTTCCCCAAATAACATTATATGCAGTCTTTTAAGCAGTGTGGATGACACCAACAAAAGACAGTAAACTTGAAGGGAAAAAGGTTTAAAGACAAGGGAGATGAATATCCCATATATTTATCGAAGTATTTTTAGGCATCCATGCAGAGTAGTCTGCAGATACCTTTTCCTCCATCACATTCTGAGGGAGGCAAGAGGTGTGTAGAATTAACTCCACTACAGCAGATGGCGGCCAAGTACATTGAGCATGTCCAGAAACCGCCTGAACATTATCACCGAAGAAGAAGAAGACTGCGGATATTACAACAGCGAGTGGCGAACTAATAAACAAACCGTGATAGCTCGTTGTTCCGCTTATTGTTTTCGTTTTATTTGGATTTGTGGAAGCCTCATCGGATTAATTCATTCATTTTCAACGTCCTGACCTTACTCTACATGCCTGATTATTGATAGCGCTATCTGGCTCAGTAGCTAGATTGCGTTTTCCCAGTTGCGGGCTCACACGGAGACGGAGGGTTTGAGAGATGGCGTGCAGGAAAAGGTGGCTGTTTTAACCAATGCATTCGGTGGTGAGAGTGGGAGATAATTTGCGAAGCGAGGATATAATGAGCTTGTTAGCTAGCTAGTAGGATATCAGACTAGCCAAGGTAGCTATCTTGCTAACTAACAGATTTACTGATGGCTTTTTAATGAACTGGGTACCGTTAGCGATCGAACTAGCTAGTTTGTTAGCTAGCTGGCTAGCTCCATATTTTCCTTAATAGCTGGCTAGATAGAATATTTCATACATTGGTTAACTGTGTGGCTTATCTATCTGTCTATTTGGCTAGCTACGATAGCTACCTTGTTGAGATCTGGAATTGTATCAGGAATGTTGTTGCTGTCAGAATACAGTTGGAGTTTATATTTAACGGTGGTGTATGTCTGTATTGCTGTCCTACTAATTGGTTAGCTATTGGGATGAGTTAATTTCCCTTCTAAAACTTGTGTTAACATCGAAAAGCTACGTAGCTAGCTAACTGGTCAGTCTAGCTATCTGTTTAGTTAAGCCCTTCTTGCTTTAGTGTAATTACTTGCAGTAACTTGTCGAACACTTCATAAACATCTACCATAGCAGATATTTTGCACCAGTGAGGGCACTTATGGATACCTGCGAACATTTTAAAGCCACTAAAATATCTTGGTATAACTAGTCTGAAACATATTAGGAAAAGTCAAGAGATGATGGTCGATTACAGGTATGAGAAGTACTGCGCCTAGCTGTTTGCTTCTTTCACCCAGGTGAAGATATCACGGGTAATTGCGACTGATTCGAGTTTAACGTCGGAATCGAGTGTTCCAGAAAGTCGAAACTTTTCAAGTTCGACTCGAATAGGAACCTTGGAGCTCATCGCGACGCGGTTGTCATGGCTTGGGCTCTGAAGTTACCGCTTGCGGACGAGGTTATCGAATCAGGTCTGGTCCAGGACTTCGATGCCAGTCTCTCCGGGATTGGACAAGAGCTGGGAGCCGGGGCGTACAGCATGAGGTATGATGTGGTGCATGTGTCAACACACTGATGCGATTGCAGTTTGGTAAACGGGGGTTGGTATCGAAGAGTGGAAATTCTTAGGAGGGTGGATTACGGTTATGAATGATTTGTCTTATTAAAAAGGAGGCATTCACTTGGGCTTGATTGCTGGGAAAGTCGTAAAAAAGCAACTTCTTTCTTTATTCATGCTGCAGTGTGGTTTACGGTTGATCCAGTTTATGTGTTTGTCACCCACCGGTCTTTAAATGTCACGATCTTCTGTCCACCGTATTTAGAACCCCAGCCGGGTAACGTGGCCACAGTATCTGTAACACTATCTGCAGGCTGGTCAAGGGAAGCACTCGCTCCACTCAAAGTAGCAGTGTACTGGCCTTAGTAAGCGTTTAGGATTAGTTGTTTGTGTGACTGTGTGTCTGTGTATCTGTAACAGGGATAGAGGTAGTTCAAGTGGTCTGGACGTCAGTCCGTTATCACATCCGCGTTATGATGTGAGGGTTATACTTTAGGTGAATAACAATGGAAGAAAAGACGTTAGTGTGGATCTTGAGAAACATTAAAAGCTGTAGCCTCTTTTCCTTGCTTTGTGTTACCAAAAAAACACGAATCCACAAGAATCCATAGGGGGCTAAATTCCGAATTGAAAGTAAACTTGTTCACATTTATGCAATTTGGTGATAAAAAAAATCATTGTTTTCCCCGCTATTGCACGGTTTATTTAAGACAACAATTTTGCTGTAATGTATATTTTTACACGTTCTTCAGCCAAAACAAGTATCAATAAAACGAACAATTCGCAAGTAAGCTTGAGGCAGGCTCGGAACAGGACATCTCCATTGTTGTTCAGAGAAGGCGAACGAAAAGCCAAACAGACACAAACTTACAGTAAATTTGGCAGTAATGTTTAATGGCCCTGTGATTCCTACTGCAGTATTGACGCTTTGATGGCTGACATAATGGGATCGTAATTGTAAAGTGCTTGTGTGGTCGCTGACGGCGAAACAAATACCTGTGTTCAGATGGAGGAAGCGGCACAGAGTTAGAGACCATGTTATTTGTACACCAGTTACCCTACTGTTTCCTTGGAAACCAAAGGGATTGGAAGGAGTTAGCCTGCTATAAACCACCTCTCCCTTCTTCGCACCCCCTCAGCTCCAAATTCCAAATGTCAGTTAGTTTATACCACCCATCAGCAGTTGCATATAATTAAAGTGAGATAAAAGGAGCTAAGACCCTGGGCTCTGAGCTCATACCACGAGTTATGAAAGAACACATGCAAATTTCATAAGGGGTTTCATGGGGTGCCTTGTAACCTAATAGAGCATTGGGTGGAGTATTTTATGTAGTGTAGTCCATTCTTTGTGTTTAACCAATGAAAGGCATCCAGTGGTAATAAATTTGATGATGAGGATTTGGGGTGGGGAAAAAAATCGATTCATCATGTATCGCGATTTTTTTATAGCACAATACTAAATATCGATACTTCTTCCCAGAATTGATACTTTTTGTGACGTCATATGCGTAATAGTGGAGCTGCACTGCTGTATTGCTTTCACTGACAAATGTGAGCCAAGAGTGGCCGAGAATTCCACCAGGCCTGTAGAGGGCGCTTCTAAACGCTTGGGCTGCTGAATACTGTGACACGAATAAAAATAGTGCCAGAAAAATCGCAATAATCAATACTATCGAATCGCAATACTTGTAGAATCGCAATACGAATCGAATCGGCACCAAAAGTATCGTGATAATATCGTATTGTGACAAAAGCATATCGTCCCAGCCCTAATGAGGATACACTTTTTTAAAAACGGCACTTATCAAGCAATGCAGATATTTTATTGGGCCCTTCTCACACTCTCCATCAGAGAACATAACATTACTATGTTTCTCAAATGCTAACCAAACTCTGTGACATGTGAAATGCTTCATGCTTCATGCCTCAGTTGTCATTTTATCTCTTTTTAAGCTTTAACCTTCAGGGTGTTGTGATCTGTTCATCAGGTGCATTTTGTTATCTGGGCATTTGTGCTCCATGTGTGCTGCCAAACTGCCCGATGTGCGCTCCACAGCGCAGTGGGAGGAAGTTGTGGCCCACGGTGCTGTGGAAATGGTGTCATCTCGGAGTGGACCGATGCGAAACGTGCCTCGGAGACGGCTGGCCGGCCCAACCCGCGTGTCTGATGCTGGTGAAATCCTCTCGTTTCAGCGACGTGCTGGCCCTCCCGATTTTCAAGCAGGAAGAGTCCAACCTGCCCCCTGACAACGAGAACAAGATTCTGCCCTTCCAGTACGTCCTGTGTGCTGCCACCTCCCCTGCCATCAAGCTGCACGATGAGACGCTCACCTACCTCAACCAAGGTCAGCCTCTACCTCGCACTGCGGCGGGGTTCCACAAAGACCGCCGCAGCACTGGTACTTCTGAGATCAGGGCGAGGGCCGGAAAAATCCGCTCGTCATAATGCGCTGGCTGCGTATAACATTCATTCGATGTTGTCTGGTTGCTTGACACCTGAGATGGACTCATTAAGAGGAAAACCATTATAGCCCTTATAAGCGGAATGGTGTGTGGTTCTGACGGTGATGAGCCTTTTTTTGTGGCCTTTTTTAGGACAGTCGTATGAAATTCGAATGCTGGACAATCGGAAAATGGGAGAGCTCCCAGAAATTACCGGCAAGATGGTGAAGGTGGGTGTTTTCCTGACGTTGTGTGGGCCTGCATGATAATTCCTGCGTGTCTGTTTGTGGGTGCTTCACTTTGACGTGCAGTTCCATCTGGCATTGACATTGCTGGTGATCCGGGCAGACTGTTCACAGCCATGTCTTTTCCGTGACCCCAGAGCATCATCCGCGTGGTCTTCCACGACCGCCGCCTGCAGTACACGGAGCACCAGCAGCTGGAGGGCTGGCGCTGGAACAGGCCCGGGGACCGCATCCTTGACCTGGGTGAGCACTGCGCACAGTGTGGGGGGGTAGGGCGGGGGGGTAGCAGCCGTCAGGTTTGCGGGATTGGCTGTGGCAGCGAAGGTTGTTTGTGTGACGGCGTGATGAATGTTCCCGCGTGCGTTTCCGTGCAGATATCCCCATGTCCGTCGGCATCATTGACCCCAGGGCCAATCCCACGCAGCTCAACACGGTCGAGTTCCTGTGGGATCCGTCCAAGAGGACCTCAGTCTTCATCCAGGTACGACGAGGCCCATCACTGCATAGGCTTTCTCACCTCTGTAACTTGTGCATTGTTGTCATGGTGACGGCCCACAGTTGGAGCACTTTGGAAAGGTTGAAAAACAGTCTTTTAATGGCATCTCAAATTTTCCAGGAAGCCAGCTGTGTACAAGCCCATTTAAAGATATTTTTGGAGGATGAAAATTTCATACTTCAGAGAGAGGATTAGCACATTTGTTTTTTTGTACATTTTTGTACATCCGAGTTTATTCTGAAAATAAATACTTTCTTCTTTATTAATAATGCTAAAGCTAAAGCTTTACTGAAGTACACTTTCAGTGAGTGAAATTATGTTTTTTTAGCATAATATAATGCATATCACACAGATTATGTCACTATCAGTGAAAGCTGTGTGTAGACAATTGTTTATACTTTAAGCTGTTGGAGCTAAGGGTGTGTTCACTGTGGTATCGCTGTAAGGCGGGAAAAAATAATAAACGTGCACAGCAGTTTTGTTACACAGCCTCTAGAAATGACTGAATGCGTCTTCAGAGAGATTTAACCAACTCAGATCTGTAATTTATGATTTTGGTGGATAGCTTTTTTTGGCTATGCAGTTTTGTTTTTGTAAAATAAATATTTAAAATTTGAAATGAAAGGGGTAGAATGTGTGTTTGCATCCATTGGAGTTCAGTCTCTGCTGGGGCTGCTGTCTCAGGAAGCACGTCACATTATTGTTCGAGCACGTTCAAAAAAAACCCTCAAAAGTAGTACATCCTGATGACAGATTTTTTTTTGTTTATCTGTTTAATTTCTTTTGTCTTGCTGGACAATGAGAGGAAGTGGGGAATGTGACCGAGACCACTCGCTCTGTCCCCTGTGTGTAGGTGCACTGCATCAGCACAGAGTTCACCATGCGCAAACACGGGGGCGAGAAGGGCGTGCCCTTCCGCATCCAGATTGACACCTTCAAGGAGAATGAGAGCGGGGACTACACCGAGCACCTGCACTCGGCCAGCTGCCAGGTCAAGGTCTTCAAGGTGAGGGACAGATAAGCTCCAGAGGAGAGGGGGGGGGTGTATGTGGGAGGGGGGGGGGGGGTCACTGGCCTATCACCTTCGACTGGGGCCTAGCACCACGGAGCCCTGGAGTCCTGGCCAAGTTTCCAATTTTTGGTCCATACAAGCTCATAATCCCAGAACTGGACGAATTATTATGCTAAATTGATACCGGTGGCTGTGTCCTGGAAGTACTCAACATTTCAACAGCTGCACACGGTCGCCTACTTTAATTTAGCATAGTAATCAAGGCCGTAGCAATATTGCTAACCAGCAGTAATTGCATTTAGCTCTTGTAATTGTCCTTCTGAGTTTGCTGCAGCATGTTTCTTGGTGGAGTCCGACGAGTTCTTGTTGCAATTGTATCTCGTCTTAACATCTTGGATTGTGGTGTGCGTCAGGTTCTACGAGCAGCAATGATTGCCCTTTTTAAACGTCTTATGAGCTGTGAGTGGATATCAAGCCATCTCATAATGTTTGCTGTTTGTTGTTCAGTATTGGTTTTCATGAGCGGAGAAGGGCTGCCAGCAATTAATTAATTAATGTGTCAACAAAAATGGCAGGTTCCTGTAAGTTGTTTTCACTCCTTGTCGAGCAGCAAAAAGCAACAGTAGAGCCATGATATGAGAGAAAAAACATGAAGCTTAAAAATGCAAACTGAGCAGAAGGGGAAGATGAGGAATTTATTGAGCTGTGGCAAGAGCGTGAGGGTTTATTTAATCCATCCGTAAACAGCTACCACTACAAACAACAGAGGTGCAAGGAGTGGAGAGAAATGGGCAGAGAGAAACAATTGGTTACTGTGTGTGCCCTGGAGTTACGTGGAGTGCCTTATAACCTTGTAGAACACTATATAGTCTCAAAATCACCCTGATGTTGGAGCTGTTGTGTGTCAGCTCCAGCTGGGAGGGGGGGGGGGGTGTGGCTGATGGTTTCGGTGGGTATTGATTGAGAGTCTTGGCATGTGTATGCGTGCGCGTTAAATAAAAAGCGGGCCCTTCTCGCACTGTTTGTGAGTCAGAAGCTGATGAAAGTCGGAAGTGCTAATGATTCTCCCTCGCCCCGCTTTCAGCCGAAAGGAGCAGACAGGAAGCAGAAGACGGACCGCGAGAAGATGGAAAAGAGGGCGCCACAGGAGAAGGAGAAGTACCAGCCCTCCTACGAGACCACCATCCTGACTGAGGTTTGTGTCGAAAGGGAGAGAGGGAGGAAAGATGGACCGCTAGTGCAAAGGTGGAAGAGAGTGGAAGCTGAAAGATGTTTAAAGAAGTGCGAGTCTTTAGGGTGTGGGAGTACTTGGTTCCAAGACACTTTCGCTGTTACATGCAGACTCATCTGTTGTGGCAGATGACAAATCATCTTGTATACATCATTCCTGTTCTGTATTTAGTGCTGAAACTGTGAATTGCTGCAAAAATTGAGAAAGTAAATGGGAAGAGTCACTTATAACAGGTGGAAACCATTAGTTATTGTTTGTTGTTTGTGTGAATACAGACTCACAATAAAAGTATCACAAAGGACGTTTCTGTTCTTCAACAAAACATACAAAAGTTATCCAGTTTTTTTGTTAGTCGGGTGTGACATTTGCTTCATGAGTCTTTATTGACACATTAAGCTTTGTGTCATCTGCAGTGCAAGTGTTCTCCATATCTTATAGTAGTGGCATGTAGAATGAGAAAAGCATGGGCCCAAGAACAGAGCCTTGTAGGACACCACATCTTAATCCATATAAGTCTCTAAATATATTAGAGTTTTATTTTAAAACAGAAGTTAGGATGATGTAAATCAGCATGCTGGCAAGGCTAACTAGGTTGTCAAATAAAGAGCTGAATACAGTTAAACAAGCATCGGCTCAGACGTGGAGCATGGTAATGAAATCAGCGGAACAGCTGGCCTGCAGGGTAAGCTGATGAAGTATGAATGAAGAGACTGAATAAGTAATATTAATGTGTCTCTCACTGCAGTGCTCTCCTTGGCCAGAGGCCACCTACGTCAACAACTCCCCTTCACCTGGTTTCAACAGCACCCACAACAGTTTCCCTGTGGGAGAAGGGTAGGTCACCAGGGCAGCGCTCCAGTTAAATAGATACGTCTGTCCTTGAGGTCTCCGCGTTCCCTCCAGACGATATCAGCTGTATTTCCACCTGCAAGTTTTAACTGTTCTTTTTTTTTTTTAACTCTGCTGCCTCCGGTAATGTGAGATGAACTTTGATTGTTTTTCCTCTGTTGTACCTATTGGTTGTATATTTGGGGGGAAGGGGTTCGGATCTGGGCGTGTTTTTGATTGAACTCCTCTCTCATTCCCAGTAATGGTTCTCCCAATCACCAGCCAGAGCCTGTGGTGCAGGTGGCAGACGTAAGTACCTGCGCCTTCCCCATGCTGCACCACCCACTGTGTGTAGAGCTTGGTTCACTTTAATGCCCATTTTTACATAACGTTTTCATAGTCTTATAATGGCCCCCACAAATCAAGTCTCCAGGGAAACTGCATTGTCAGGACCCCCTGAAAAGACGTTTGGCAGCTGTGTGACCAGCAGTGGATGCTTTTACATATGCTTCTGTGGAGCACTGAAGAGCGCGGTGCGGCTTGTTTTGCGAAATTAGTCATGCGTGAACGCGGCCTGCTCGGTGGATTGCACAAGATTGTCACACTAGCTCTTAAGGTGGCCCTCAGTTGTGACAGGAACTACCTCCTTTTGAGTTCGCTGTGGTCCCTGTGTTGCGTTAACAGCGAGAAGGGGAAGTGAATAACGAGGCGTGTGCGCATGTTGCTGTATTAAAGAGGAAAAGAAAAGAAGATGTCCTGCAAGCGTGACATAGGGTGCTGAAGACACCGAGTCACTCGTAACAATACGGGCAGCCAGAAGCGCTGTATCAGAATTGGGGTTTGAACCCTTGTCAGGGTGCCAGTCTGTGAGCTGTCTGTAAATGCGGGGCCATTTTAGATGTTTTGCTTTGCAATATCAAGAAAATTCCCCACAATCATGGTCTTGACTTGAGGAGTGGAAGCGCTCCCACTAGTGTGGACAACTGGCAACACTGAAAGAAACTGGGGGCTAAATTTACATTCAGCATGAAGGTCAGCAGAGTGTTAGTTAGCAGACTGATACCCAGGCTAGCTAAACACGAAGATGCAGGTAGGGAAGAAAATCAGTGACCTTTTTGGAATGTACATCAGGTTTCTTGTGACACATGCAGTGAAGCATTCTCACACGCAGTAGTTTTGAATACGGATCTAAGTGCCGTTTTATCTGGAACTACAGGTACTACAGGTAGGCCCACAGCATATGTGAAAGCACCCAGTGGCCTTGTGTGACCAGGATATCAGAGAGCTCCAGTGGAGTAGATTGGATTTAGGCGGGACAGGCGGAACATGTCTAGAGTACAGACAGAACAGTAGAGACTGAAGCAATGACTGAACCATCCAGAAGGGAGACAACCATTCCTTTGTTTGCGTGTTACTGAAGGTTATTTCGTTTAAGGCATATTTAGGAAAAATGACGGTCTTCAACAGAACGCAGACACTTGCTGGTCATTTAAAATACAGAAGTCCTTTCCTCTCTCGCCAAGTACAAAGGGCTTCCTCTGTTTGTTTATTTTGGCTTGACTGCTTAAAACGATGGAACACCTCCTTTTGAGTACAGCTGCACTGTATCTTGTCACATGTTTAACATGTAAGATTTCATTTTTCTTTTTCTTAAATGACAAGCTCCAATCTAAAGTGATGCGATTCAAGATAACGTATTGCTACATACCTTGCGTGTGTGAAAACAGATGATGGGAGAGAAGAGGGGAGATTGCACTGGTTGTCTGTCACCATTCATCTTTGGCACTAATATTTAATCCAGAGTCATCCCAGTTAAATCGCTGTCCTCTAATTCC
The DNA here is from genome assembly GCF_013368585.1 of Megalops cyprinoides. Classification (NCBI taxonomy): domain Eukaryota; kingdom Metazoa; phylum Chordata; class Actinopteri; order Elopiformes; family Megalopidae; genus Megalops; species Megalops cyprinoides. The sequence goes on from NC_050589.1 coordinate 32,133,511, forward strand.
TTGTGTGCGCCCATTTCACTGTTCCCCTGATTTCACTCAAGGTCAGTCTGCTTCTCCAGAGTTGGCAAAAGCGCACAGCTGTCTTCTGTGTGAAATCATCCATTAGTTCAGCACATTTTTTTGCCCCCCTGCTTATTTATTTACTTTTATATTTTTCAAAAGTCATTCCAATTATTTTTTCGAAGATTAAATGCCAGATTATTAGTCAGGTATAGCATGTGTTAGAACCATAACCCAGCCCATACATTTCACCATGAGGAGCCCCATATCCAAAAGACATTACTTTGTGATGTTTCTTATGTGCTTTTGGTGCTGAGCAGTTTGTCTTGTTTGCTTCTTCATCATTGTGCTCATAGCCCCTTTTTGTGAATTGATAAGGTATATATTAGTTTCTCATGCAGCTCTGTTGTAGGATAACTGCTTTATTAGACCTTGTGGAAGCTATTCATAATCACTGTGTTTGCAAAACTCCCAGCAGAGTGACAAAAAACCAAAAAAAAAGTTTAAACAGCAGAAACTCCCACTACAATGATTAAAACCTAACTGAATTGACATATTGTTAAAAGGCACCTCGGGTGGTTCTGTGGTCAGATAAAGTACTGGGAAAATGGTTGGCTGTTATTGAATTCTGTGAAGGCAACTGACTTTGTGTTTAGTAAATCCACCCAAATGCTTTCCTCCTCTAATTGACCTTTTCCCCAGAATACCAAAAATGAATGAATGAATTAGATGCGTGTTAAATGATAATACCGAGGTGACATACAGAGTCATTGTCAAGGAACAGCCCTGTGTGCCCTTTAAGTTGCTGTTAGGGACTGTGCTGGTCTGATATTTCCTGGGTGGTGTAACTGATGGAACCGTGGAGTGTGAGACCAGTAACGTTCCTCTTTGGGAATGTCCGTTTTGCAAAGTCGAGCATTACGCAAACATACCCATAAACAAGTGTGTTTAACACATGCCCTCCTCCCCCGCCCCTTTGCTACCTGCTTCCTGTTTAGAACAAAGGGGAGGGAGGCTGGTAGAGGGCGGGGGGGCGGGGGGGTAGCCTGCCCTGCTGATATCACGTGTCGAGATGCCTCCACCTGGAAAGGGTCATGTTGCTCCCCCAGTCCATTTTACACGAGGTGACTGATTGGTTACTGTCCTGTCAGTCACAGCTGTGTGTAGGCAGGGGGCGGGGAAAGGCAGAAAATAGTGTACTGTGGAATATTTTTCCCCCCTCCACATGTGCACTTGTTTCGTTAGAGATGAGCAAGTTTAGCCATTGTGATTGGACTGTGGCTCAGAAAGATTGTTCTCTCATGAGTAAGCAAAGCTTTAGGTATAGTCATGTCTAGTGTCTAATTTATGATGAAGCAGGTCAAACTAGACCAATAGGTGACCCTTTCCAGACTGAGAAGTAAGTGCCTTGTATGACGTGTCTCTGCTGGGCAGGCTAGGGGGAGGGGATGGTGGTGTGGAAATGAACAAGTAAAGTTGTAAAAATGAGAGACATTCTGCCTTACAGTTGTCGTCCCATCTACTTAGAAGAGACAGTGAAAGCCCTCAGGTACCTATGAATTTATTTGATGATATATTTTTTTAGCTTTGATGTTGTACTGTTTTTCATCTTACAGGGGAATGTGGGAACTCCGCTGTGGGTTAAATGTTGACTTTTGTTGTCCAGGTCCCCAATTTTTGTTTCTTCTCAGTATTAGAAGAAGCGTAATTCTCGTTCCCTGAATGTGGGGGTTTGTCAAAGATTTATTAACCTCAAGCAATTGAAAATTGGGGGGGGGGGGGGACGTTTGGCTTGCCACAAATAGAAATGATCTATCAGTGAATTTAAAGTGGGTGGCAGTGTGATAACTGCAGAGAATTGGGGGCCTGTGTGCAGTAAATCATTTTGTTTGGGATGGGAAAGTCTCTAACTTGCGTTAAGCTCCAGTAAGAGGTGTGTATTAATGGGTACATATTCTTCTTTTTAGCATGTTATGGAATTGGATTCAACCCAAAAAAGCATCTGTGTCTTGTGTGTGCGTGCGTGTCTGATTTTGCTTAAAAGACGACGGGCTCTACAAAATAAAAATTACTTATTTTATAAGGCATTTTAATTACCCTCTCTGGTGCTCTGTCTCTCTGTTCTGGAACATTTAGAATCTGTTGCCCACAGCAACTCCTCAGGAGGCTCAGCAGTGGCTCCATAGAAACCGATTCTCACCATTTTGCAGGCTCTTCACCAACTTCTCAGGTAAGAGAAGGGCCTGCTGTGGGACCATGACCATTCTCGGAAGAGGAAGTGTGAAGAAAATGGCATTGTGATTTGCTTATTTTAACAGAATGAGATCAGTGCCAGAATTCAATTAGAGATTCAAGATCTCCGAAGATCTCAGAAGACTGCAGATTTTGGAGTGGTGTTCTTTTGTGTGCTGTGATTTACTTGCATCAGTGCTCGTTTGTTGTGATTGCGGCCTCACTCGTGTCTGTGTGTGTGTGTGTTGTGTGTGTGTGTTGTGTGTGTGTGTTGTGTGTGTGTGTGTGTGTGTGTGTGTGTGTGTGTGTGCGCACGCAACAGGGGCAGACCTTCTGAAACTGACGCGGGAGGACGTTATTCAGATCTGTGGGCCAGCTGACGGGATCCGACTCTTTAACGCTCTGAAAGGCCGGTGAGGAATGGGTCTTGTCACAGCTCTGTCACAGTCTTGTGGAGCTCTGCTGCTGTTGTCATGTATTGTGTGAGTGTGCGTGTGTGTGTTTTTGTGTTGGTTCCTGTGTGTGTGTGTGTGTAACCAGGCCTCAGCATTGCATCTTGTCCCGCACCTTGCAGCCAGGGCCCGGGGAGGGGCGGGGAGGCCCGCGGGGCGACTCAGGCGGGTTGGGTGAGGTGTGTTTGCGCGGGGGAAACGGACCTTTGTGAGCCTTGTCCTGTGTGTGCAGGGTGGTGCGTCCGCGGCTCACTGTGTATGTGTGCCAGGAGTCCCAGCAGGCCCGGGAGGAGCAGCAGAAACAGGAGAACGGAGACGCCGCCAGCAGCACATTCTTCGGTCAGTGTTTCCACCACTGTCCCATACCAAAGAGCGGTTATGGGGACTACAATGAGATGAACAATTGTACAGATAGCTGTAGCAGCATGCTATGCACAATTATACTAGTCAGTGTTCCAGCTGAAGCAATTAAATCTTTCAATAACAAAGGGATGCAAAGTCAAGGGAGTGGAGATTAGCCTGCATGAAACTCTATGTAAATGCAATAAAAAAGGGAGCCGAAAGCAGTCCGCTGGGTGAAAGCGAATTTATTGTGCTTCTGACCTCTGCTGGACAGCTGTTGTCACAGTGCAGGGCGATCAAACAATTGCCATCGCTCATTTGTATGAGTTGCAGATCATTTTCAGGTTTCCACAAAATACTATGAAGGAAGTAAAACATTTCGTTTGCATTTAAAATGCTGTTAGAATCATGGGTGAGGGAGGGGGTGGGGTATTCCCTGAGCCCCCGGATCTGATTACCTGCTCTCCTTTCTCTCAGTGTACCACGCCATTTACCTGGAGGACCTGACGGCCGTGGAACTGACAGAGAAGATTGCACAACTTTTCAACATCTCGCCACGACAGATAAGTCAGATCTTCAAACAGGGCCCCACTGGCATCCACGTACTGGTCAGCGATGAGGTAAGGGCCATCCCACTCTGCCCCCAGTGGCCAACATGTGACATTGCCCCATACAGTTTAAAGTATTTTACGTTTTGGCATTTAGCAGATGCTCTTATCCAGGGCGACTTACATAGGTTACAATTTTTTATACAGCGGGATATTTACTGAGACAATTCTAGGTTAAGTACCTTGTACAACAGCAGGGAATCGAACTGGCAACCTTTCAGTTACAAGTCCAGCTCCTTACGTGCTATGCTACACTGCCACCCAATTCAGGTGGGTGTTTTGATAAAACTCTGGCCAGCTCAGTCCACCGTTTTATAAAAACACATTTTACATTACTTTTTCCATTTATACAGCTGGATAATTCAGAGTTAATTTGGAGGACAGCACCTTACACCTTGCCCAGCAGTGTGCCAGAATGGAAATGAACAGGCAGCCTTTGGGTTACAAGCCCTGCTCCTTACCACTACACTACCCTCCTACCTATGATTGCGTTGGTTATTCCTTGCCTTAACTAAACAAGGAGCCCACACCAAAGAGTCCTATTCTTATTTAAACAATGAAAGAATTTGGATATTCTTAGTGTGGTTCCTTAGCCAACTCATACAACCCCCAGAATGCATTTTGATTGACTAACTACACAGTGCATTTTGGGAACTGGAGGCCAAAAGGAGCAATGGTGATGGTATCGCTGCTCTGTACAGCTGAAATCTATTCTGTTTGATTGATCAAGGGCAACCTCTTTAACTTACACTGGGCTTATTATTAGGGCTTATACTGGGAGGCTGACTTGTTGCAAGAGTGTGAAATATCCACTCACTTCAGATTCACTGTAGCAGGGAAATGTAATGCTCAGGCATCTGAGCCAGTGAAGATTTGAATAATGAAAGGGAGAGCTCTCTGCCCCTGAGACTGTTTTGTGCATTTCATTTGGGTAACCATTCAATTGTAAGGTAAGGAGCAATTTAAGCAATGTTATTTTGCCGTTGAGCACTGCCTTAACACACAGTCTTTACTGCATTGCAGATGATCCAGAATTTCCAGGATGAGACGTGTTTTGTCCTGGACACAATGAAAGGTAAGGAGCAGTGCATTCTGGGTGGACGTGCTGCAATCTCAAAAACGACTCCGCTCGCTGCGTTTCTGGGGAGAAATCGATACGGTGAAAGCGCCCTGCACCGAATGAGCAGCCTCTGTTTCCTTTGACAGCTGAGACTAACGATGGCTACCACATCATCCTGAAGTGAGGATGCGTCGGCCGTCGCCGAAGGGAGGAGAAAGCGAAGAGAGCTGGATGACTGAAAATAAAAACCCCGCCCCTCTGACCCTCGCTTCTTTAGCACTGCCACGCCCACGCCCACACCACCCCCCTCCCCCAACCTGCCTCTCCTAGCGCCACCAACCTGTGCTCCTACACTGCACTGAAGGTCATCCGATTGCCTTGCTAGAATGCACTTGGAATTCTCAAGACGATGCCGCTGAGGCATTATGGGATTGAGGATATACCACACCTTCTTTTTTTTTTTATATATATTGATTTACCTTGTTGTCTTATTCTAAGGATGTGACTGTGTTTGTGCTGCCCAGCCCAGCCTAGCCCAGCTCAGCCCGCTTTTGTTACCTTTTTCTTTTTTTCCTTCTGTTCTTTCTCGCTCGGGTGTTCTTAAGCCAGTGTCCCACTCGCTCCCTCTCCGATGTCCCCCATATCACCCGACCTGTGGTGTGCCAAAGCTAACACTCCAAACTCTGACTGTGCTGGCAGCTTTTTTTTTTAATGTACCAGCAAACACTGTTGGCTTGCTTATTGGGTGACGCTTGATCCGGATACTGACCCTCCCTGCATCATTATTCGCATTCATTGAGCAGGAGTCTGTGGGACATTTTTTTTTGTTTGTTCGTTTGTTTGCTTTGGACGCTTTCATTTGGGCAAGACCAGCAGGGTGATGAGATCGGGTTTGGCCATGCATTGACACTGTGCACCTCCGAAGCCAGTGCAGCACGGACACTGAGAAGCATGCACAAAGCGATGCTGGAGAAGAACTCACAAAAGTGCATGAACAGCGATAGAAAAACTTGATCTGAAAGGTTATGTTCTAGAATGAAACCACTGTGAAAGCCTAGCATTTCTAGTTTGCAACTGTGTGTCTTGCTGTTTCTTGTGAGAGCTGTTGGTGGCGCTGTGCTATGGGAAAAAAAAAAGATCCTAGTTCTCTGTTTTAAGCGAGTGGAAAGAGTTAGGAGGACTGAAGGCAGTAGGCGTAAACCCTGTTTTCTTTGTCAACGTGAATACTGACTCACTATTGGATGTGGATCTTTAAAAAAGAAAAAAAAAGAAAAAAAACACTGTGATATGGACATCCCTTCTGTTTTGAATCCAATTCTCTGGTAGATCTGCTTGAGTGATTGCTGTAATCGGTTTCAGTGCCATGGGATGCAGTGAAGACGGAGCAGACAAACCAGGCTGAAGCCAGTTTCTCCTTGATTTTATTGTCTGGTCTGCCACCCCCCACCTCCCCCAAAAGAATGCTGACCCTACTTTCCATCAGAGATTCTCTCTTTCTCCCTCATGTCTCTGATATAATACGGCTTTTTAAAAATGAAGTGTCAAGATCTTCAAAGGCGTTTGTGCAGGGGAAAAAAATCTTTATGTGAAAAGATTTAAGAAAAAAGTAACCACATTTACCCATTTTTATCTTTTATTATTTTTTTTTATACCTGCGTTGTTCTCATCACCTGGCGGCTCGTTGAGAAACAGGCAGGCTTGGAAATCTTAACCCCTGAGGACTAACGCTGGGGCACAGGGTATGAGTGTCCTGGAGAGGTGTCCCTGATGTCACTGACCTCACAGACTGCTGGAGTCTGTGTGTGACTGTATTTGTGACTGTATGTCTGTGTGTGTGTGTGTGTGTGTGTGTGTGTGTGTGTGTGTGCGCGTATGAGCGTGTGTGTGTGTGCGTGTGCGTGTGAGCGTGTGTGCGTGTGCCTGTGTATATGGAGTGACCACGGCTCCCGCCACTGTCCACAGTGGTAGAAACAGCAGGCAGTTACGGCGCAGCACCAGTATGCCTATAAGAGAGGTGCAGAGAGCAAGTTCATAATGTTTCTACAATGTTATGTTAAAGTTTGTCACCCTCGTCACAACTGTAAGAATTAGAAGCTGGGAAAAAAAAAAGTTTGGGTCAAAAATATTTCGTATTCCTTGAATAGCTTTGACTTCAATCCTCTGTTGGCTTAGAAGAAAGTCTACAAAATCATGAATTGTTTATGACCTTTTTTTTAATTGCAGTAAGCCGTTTAGTGATATTCCCACTCTCTGATACTAATTCCTCTGGCAAGTTGTCGGTTTCCCGTGCTGGAACTGCATGAGCAATGCTAGTTGTAGTTTTTGTTGGTAATCAGCTGTGCTAGATGCATAGGTGAAATTTTCTAATTAGGGTGGCGAAATGTACGTAGTCCATCTTTGCCCCGTGCTCATATCATCAGAGGGATTAAACTACTACCCCCCACGAGCGGCTTGTTTCTTTATTGCTGTTGTAACATTCATTTCAAATTCACCAATGCTCTTGAGACATAGGCTCTAGAGAAGATATGCCACTCCTCCATTAGTCTTTTCATTTTAACTGTAGGCATTTGGGATGATAAAAACCTAAGCCCAGCATCAAGACTAAGCCATATAGACACCATTATTTGTGTAGGACAAAATGGCTAGTATACTTTAATCTAGAATTAATGTTATTTGGGCCATTTTTCTTTTTTTTCTTAAAATATAGACATCCCTGGATATGAACACTGCTTACTGCTGGTATTGAAAGTCATTTGTGCAAATTCATTAAAAAGAATAATAAATTGTGCACTCTTACCTTCCCTTCAGGAATGTCATTTTGTAGCCAGCATGAAATGACGCAAATTGATGTCAGTTTTGTTGGAGTTTTTCCATCTCTTCCCAATCCCCGTGTTCTCCACAACAGGGTGGTTTTTGGAAAGAGAATTCAGCTTTGTATGAAACAATGGGCCACAGGCTTTCAAACTTGGGTCACGCGGAGCTCTCCTGAGGACGGCAAGAGATTATTTGAGCGCTTTCAGCTCCGAGACGTGTGCTCCTGTTTGGCCACAGCGTTTTCTGCATTCCAGTCCTGAAAATGTTTCCAAACTGTTTTAGGCCACAAAGTCAAAAGCCAAGGTCACAGAGGATGATGGTAGTGTTTTCTGGACTTCTGGATTTTCTCTGGCTCGGCCAATTAGAGGGTACAAATTCTGGCCTTTGCCTTCTGGCGTATTGCCTTCATACAAAAAATATGTGAAAAATGAATTTGGTATTCTCCTGGGTCACACTAAATGCTAGCCGTTTGCTGCCTTTGAGATTTATACATAGTATGTATTCATGTGTACTTCACTTATTTGCCTACAGTTCCCAGCATGCAGATGTACGGCTCAAAATCATACCAGCAATGCAAAATGGAGCAGTCACAGCATTATCATGTTTTGTGCACACACTTTTTTCCATATTTGTCATGTTACAACCTGTGCAGTCAAATATAAATGTAGAGAATTATAAGCTAGGTCATTATTGTGCAGTTACACATATTTGTGTGCTGTTTATTAATTGCTGAATAACATTACCTGATTCCCACTATACGAGCAAAGATTGAAACAATTGCCTATTTTTTTTCCATGGAAGTGTGTTAAGTTATGTCCCCCAATGACCATGCCAACTGTAAGAAATGTATTCTGGTATTTCCTACTAAGAATGCATTTGCTGTAGAATTTATTTGCCAGTCCATTATTCCAGGAGAGACGGCTCAAGTCTGAATGCCTCTGAATCGCTCAGCTATCGTATTAGCCCCAGTAGATGCCTGAGGAGTGCAGCCGGATGCCCATCGGAATTGTGGTCATATGTGTGAAGGCGCTCAAAAAAGGTCGAGTGCCAAGGTCACAGGGGCTGCTGTTGAATATTTCAAGTTTCAGATTTCTTATGAATTATACATCTACAACTCTTTTTCAGCTGTTGTCTGTGTCTGTGTCCCATTCTGCATTCTTGCAATATTTGTACACTATAGATGGCAGTCTACTACCTCAGCGCTTGCAAAAATATGAAGTCTATGTCCAGCTCTGTATTGTATTTATTTTCCTATTTGTACACTATTTTCAAATTTTCACATTCCTGGCCATGTTTGGTACTTTATTTCATAGAGGAAGTCATCCTGTTCCCCCCTACAGACTGCCTCGTTTCAGAGGTTGGGCAAGGCATCAGGAATTGTGCTGAATTTTTATCAGTGTTTGAGAATGAACATTAAGTTTAAAAAAAAAAATCTGCATTCATGTGATACCTTCAGCATGACATTATGGCATTGCCTACGACACAGCCTATCGCGCTTGTAGTAGCTGTCATATGTGGTTGTGCTGATGTGTTTTTGAATTAATCTAAAATACTTTCGTCGTGATTTATACCAGTTCTCCAGGTCTCTCTATGACATCGCCCAGATCATAATTTGACATTTTGCAAATGACATTGACTCCAGTTTCCATGGTGATTGAAACGGCAGCATGAAGACTAAAACCCCTGCAAAAGAGTGAGGCTATCATTGGTAGCCTTAGTATATTTATTCTTTTCGGTTTATTTCCCCTTTACTATGGCAAAGTTTGGGTTTATAACAAAAACCCTTAGTGTTGCGTGCAATTTCCACTGGAATGCGTGTACTGTGGGATAATCTGGTGATCCAAATTAGCGTCGCATTTGTCTCAACAAAAGAGCAGTTTGTGACTTCATTTCCCAGCTTACCCGGTGTGTGGGATGCGTGATGTCACCGTGAGTATATACTTCCACGGTGTGGCATTCCAAGCGCTATTGTTGCATTGTGACAAGCCGGGCAGGAGAAAGGGAGAGGAGGACACGTTCCACCAGAAATCCGAAAACATTTTTTACATCGAAAAACGCTTAAAAGAAAGACTCGTTGAAAGCAGAATACAACGAGTAGTATGAGTAAAACCGTCATGATTACAAAAACTGCAACGAATCGACGGCGTAGCGGATTTATTGATACACGCATTTAAAAGGGAAAGAAGACGAAAAAACTCCCTTTAATTCCAACCATTCAACCCATCTTAAATGCAAGGCAAAACGGTAAACTAATTTGTTTGAAGTCCTCCTTCCCTGCCTCCTCCCGGTTGTTCGCCGGCGCTAAACCATTTAGTTACCTTAACGTTACACAGCACATGCTGCAGCGGTGTTTTCCTTGTGTAAATAATTGTGCAAAACCGAAATCGTCTCTAGAGCCGGTGGGTCCGCACCTACAAATTATGTGTTCTGCAAGACTAGCCCTGCATTTTGCCTTTAGTTATTAAAACCGATCCGCTTCGCAATCGTGGTACTTGCGTCGGCAATCAGCTGGGGGAAAGAAAAAAGCCAATAACGCAGTAAAGAAGAAAGGACACGAAAATCCAAGCCGGAAACGACCATAGAGGACAATTTCTGCTCACACACGAACAACGGGTTTTCCAGGCGAAACGGGTCTCCATTTCTCCCAAGGTAAGGGGGCTGCTGATGTTTCGTGGTTGCTAAGCTCACCAGACAGTTACTACTACACTTGAATGGAAGACTGACGTCGTGTTGGAGAGAGGGCGTACGGAGCTGGTGTATCTTCCGTCAGTACGACACTACCCGAGGTTGCTGTATATGCTGGGGAAACGGATCTGGAGCTGTTGGCACCACCGTTCACCTAATTACTACTATATTAACTACACTGCGTACAAGCACTAATCTGTATCCACTTTTTTTATAACCCTGGTGTGTGTGGTTGTATTACCCTGTCACCTAAAACAAAAAGGTGATGCCTCACAACGTTTTGCCTTGTCGGAAGTAGAATTTAATCGTGAAAAACACTACTCCTACACCATGCCAAGCAAAATTAGAATGCATACCTGTTTTTACATGCAGCATATTGGGTATTGGGACATTCTGCAGTGCATGTATGACATGGTTCTTAGAGTGTGTTGGCAGTCTATACAATACAGAGTTTCGGATCGTTTTCTTCCACTATGGTTGGACCCAAATAGGTCATGGAAATGCGTGTCACGGGGAGTTTTTTTTCTGAAATAAAACTGAATTACTGTAACCTGATTAAAACACGTCCTTCCTGTGACACCAACTATACACATTTAGAACTGTAAGTCTGAAATTTGTATTTGTTTTTTGAATGTTCCTCAGGCTCCACGCAAAGTGAAAGACTTTATTCCTGGTTTACCTTTGATTGATGTGGCTGGTGTCCTAATGGCCCACTAGAGCCAGTTACTGACAAAAAAAAAATTCTGTGAGATTCTACCTAATTTTTCCTGGTCCATAAAAATGCAGTGTGAGAGGCCCATTGTCTTAATGGTTATGTGGTAGACAGAATATTTATTGCACCAGTCTTCGCTGTAGTTCTGGCCTATTCAGTCCTAACAGAAAAAATGAAAAACGTGTTGCAATAAAGATGGTTTTGTATGTAAGGTAACAGAACATATTGCATCACTGCAGTTCTACCTGTGTTCCCAGGATCGAGTAGACTGGAAGAATTCATATGGGAAATGCATGCACAAAATCTTACTTCCAGTGTGAGATGATTGCAGATTATCTCATGGTAAGGTGTGTTGTGCAGGATTCGTAAACTGAAAGGGGAGTGGTACAGGAGAAACTGGACACTTGGCTTTTGCTGGCAGTATAAAAAAAATCAGTTTCTTGCCAAGGAAGGTGAGGCCATCAGAACTGCTGAGCAACAGCAGATATGACAAATGATTGTAGCTAATGATGAAATATACCTAGGAGGTTATCCATTTCAATTTTTGAAAAACAGTTTTGAGTGTGGTGTGTTTTTTTTGTCCACCGGTTTTGTCTGCAGCAGGGCTAGGACGCCAGTGTAGTGTTTACAAATCGAGCACCTGATCTCACGGTCATCCTTTGAAGTAACGCAGCTGTCGCGGCGCAGCAATGGACAGGATTAGCACGTCTTGAGACATTTGCTAAAAACGTCTAGCAAAATCAATGCTCCGCTAACTTTTAATGGGATTCCGCAGCTCTGACTTAATTGGGTCAGCCATTTCAATGTACCTCTCTCTCTCTGCCAAATCAACTGTAATTTTTCTGTGGTGTTTTTATTCTTGTTTCCTCGAACACTCTCTGTTCACTGCTGACACATTTGCTCTCTGGCCACCTCAACCAGCTCTCACTGCTAATCAGTGCTGACGTCCAGAATTCCCAGTCTCATTCCCAGCCACTCCTGTGCAGTGGCTCTGGTTCATGTATTGTATTTGCTTTCAGATTGTTTGGCAGTATGTCTAGTGTTTCTGGTATATGAATTAGCCTTTTATGAAAGCAATTTCAAGACATCTCTGAGAGATGTATTTGAATATCACAACAGTTATCATGTGTGTTCCTTTAAAGAGGCAATTCGCCAAAAGCAAAAAAGTCACTAGAATTGCAATAGCTGTGTGTCAGTACAATGGCATATGGAACTAATATATAACTATTGTGTAAGTATGTTTTTACACAATTCTGAAATACCTCAGCATTTATTAATAAACAAATTATTTCCATGTCCATGACACTTGCACTGTAGTCATAACTTTAAAAGTAGCTGGTAAGCATTTTTTCATGTGAGATCCATTCCTGTTAGCTGAGGCCATTTACATCCACTACAGCATCTACAGTAACATTTTCACTACCAGCAGATTCCTGACTGACCCGTCCTGGTCTGGTTCTCTGTGCTGGTATGAAACTGAAAGTGCATTGACTTACAAGCTCTGCTATATTCAGAGCTTTGCCATTGTGATGAACTACATAAGAATTTTGGGTACTTCATTTTGATTGGCTCGAGTGAGGGGGGGGGGGGGGGGTCGCCATTTTGGTTAGGAAAAACAAGGCGCCATTTATTAACCCTTTTGTTTGAATTCTTCCTCGGGTAAATATAAAGCAAGGAGGCTTTTAAGTCTTGGTGCCTCCGGGCACACTCTAGACATGATTTTGTGGTTGCAATCATCTCTCCAAATCTTTGTTTTATTAGTTGTAAAGAGTCGTGTGGTAATTGGGAGCAGGTTTGAGCTCGCTAGCATGATGGAGCTTACAGCTGTTTGGTTGCCACTCTTGGTGGGGCTTGTTGACGTGGCACAGCTCATACTCTCTCAGCAGTGTTGGCCAAATGGGGTTTTGTGTTGGTCCGTTTGTGGGGAAGCTCTATTAAACTCTGGACTCTTTGGTCAAGGGTTTAAATCATGGGCGGGGAATTCAAAATTCACCCTCCACACGACGCGACAACAAGCAGGAGATAGCCAGCATTAGCCGGTTCCTTTGATATCCTAACTGTAACAGTAGGTGGCAGACATTTATAAAAAAGCTGTATGCAGAAAATGGAGGTCATTTCATTATTGGTTGCACAGTATTTTAATAAAATATTTTAATATTGCATCCCAAAATCTTGACGTAAATATTTGTTGCTTGTGTAACGTATATTACTCATGTAACTTGATATAACAAAATGGGATATAGTGTAAAATAGGTCATAGCTGGCCTATTATAGTATTGCTAGGAAAGAACGTGCTAACCAGGCACCATGGCAACCCATGTAGTGTACCCACCCCCCACACACACTCAGGGGATATAAGAAACTCTACTTTGGGGTGGATTAGGGGGTAATTTCTTTGGTGTAACTTTGATGTCAAACCAACATTTTGCATACTGAGAGACTACAAGTACAAAGGCAAAATACTTGTGTGCCACTGCCTGGTACCAGACAGTCTATACAGCTATTTGAGATTGTAAAATAAAGAGCGTAATTTATGATTATCATTACCTTTTTATAGAGCTCCCTGCATTTTTGACTGCCTGTGTTTTTACCGTCCTGCTGGAGTGTAGGTAGCTGTTTGTGCTGACTGTCTCTTGTCGCATTTGGGCAGGAGGCCTACATTGATTTCGCAGCCATCCGTGCCTCCGATTTACATGTAAGGCCCTTTCTCTCGAACTCCGTCTGGGTGCTTAATGAGCCGGTCTGGGAGTTCTCCCAAGCCAGGAGTCCCACCTCGCAAACCACTGAACTCGGACAGCACAGTGCTGACCACATTGGTGGGGAGGACGCTAAGGGGACCGGGGGCCGATATTTTTGCCATCCACGCTTAAAATGTAGGTCTCCATGCTGAAATATTAAAGAATGGCCTCCTGAAAGGAATCTTGTTAGGCAGTGTAACTTTGTTGGTGAGCCCATTGATTTTCACTTTGCTGCTGAGCTGGAGGCAGCTTTTCAGAGATGCAGATCTGCATGTTGTGAACTCACTGTAATTGCGTTTATTAGCAACAACGTGATTGGCCTCCTTTGACTGCTCAGTGCATCTGTGGGTAGACAGACGTTTGCTGATTACTTCCTGGTGCACGGTTCTACACCTCATTTTTGTCTAAACATACTTCCTCATACTGCTTTGTTTTGAATTGATGTCAGCGTCTTTAAGTAATTGAAATCATTTTGATTTTGCTGTTTTTTGGCTTTAGTTACAGCTAAAGCCTAGCAATATTGGTGTCAATTTTTACACTGTGCTGTTTTCTGTACTTGATCTAAATTAGCATTTGGGTATGCATGAAAAACATTCCCTGGTTTGAACTGTAAAGTGCTGCATACATAATTGTTCTGATAGATGCATGGTAACTTGAGATTAATGGCTTGTCCCTGTCTTTCTAACTAATTGTCCGCTGGGATACAGGGAGAAAAACCAGTTGTAGTTTTCACCTCTCATTTACATTTCACCTTTTGTGAATGTTTCGTTCGAAAATATGCTACCCTATACCCTAAATAATTTATTCTCTCTGGATAACAAACACATTTTACAGAATGATCATGCTGCTGAAATCTAAAATCTAAATCTGATCTCCAGTTATTTCTCCTCCTGTTTCTTTCAGCTGAATAGTCCTAGTCCATGTTTTACAATGCAGACAGACCTTTTCACTCAAGACTCAACATTGTAGTTTTTGTTTAAAACTGGCAGAACATATGCTTGGCTAAAATCTTAATGGGTGTCATGTTGTGCCGTGTGTATCAGGCTATGGGATAATTGTAAGAAAGCCTGATATTTATTGTAGCTACATAGACCTGTGTAACAATCACTTGTCCTTGCAGAGGTTGACTCAAAGGTTGTCCATGACCTTGACTGACCTTTAGATTTGGCTACACCAGCCTGTCTCCAGCCTCTAAACGCTATGTCATTAGGGAGTAAAAAGGAGGCAAATAAGAGGGACAGTTTTGCCAAGGCACCTTGTTTGAGCTCTGCTTTCCTGGTCGCCATGGTAATCATCCAGATCCTGACCTTTTATAGAATTTTCACGTCGGATGGGAGTAGGTGGAGGGTGATGGTGAAGGAATTGGTGGTGGTTGGGGGGGGGTAACGGATCGCTCTCTGAAGGTGGCGTCCCTTTGAGGGATTTGAGAAATGTTGGGAGCTGCAGGAATCTCGTGATTTTTAAACTGTACACATTGAGGCTGCGCCTCGCAGAGGCCTCCCCCATCCATCTGTCTCTGTGCCAGGGGCTGGGGTCAGTGCCTCCCTTAACACCAGACTACCCGCACCTCCCATTAGTCAGGCTGGGCAGCACAGGGAGGCGCTGATCCAGTGTAGCCTTCTCATTTTAACTCTTCCCAGGTTCTCCTGCTCACTCCACGTTATTCATTTGGTAGGTGAAGCCCCTTTGACAGAGGCAGGCACCACACTGTATGTACATATTTCAGTCAATACATACTCGCACTGTACATACCGGTTACATTTAGCTGGCATGAAATTTGTGAACGTGAGCGCAGGGAGTCTAGCCACACTCCTTATTAGGGTTCGGGATAAAAAGAATATGCAAATGAAGGCGGTTTTTACAGAGTCGCAGTCGCAGCGATTTCCCTGCGCACTTCATTAGTTACACCTGAGGGTTGTTACAGCTGGTTTCCTTGCTGTCGCTTTGCTTGATGTACTTGCAGGGCATTTAATTTCTAGCGGTTTAGGCATGAGAGGGTTCTGTAGCATCCCGAGGGCGTCATCAGAAAAACACTATCAAGGATGAGTTTCTTTGGAAAAATTTCTTGGGATCATTTTGAACAAAATGCCGGGATAATTTTGGCACCTTCATGTTGATCGTTTTGATTTCTATGGTGTGTCTGTGTGGGTGTGGGACCTTTGCTGATGTGGCTGTGACTGGATGTGTGTGTGCACGCCTGTCTGTGATTGAATCAGTCTCACTATTTTAGTCTATTTTAGTTTTAGTTACTATTTTGTTACCAACTCTGCGTTTGTCTGGCTGTAGTGTCTGTCTGTCTCTGTGGTTCTTTGGGGCTGCTCATATGTCTCTGTCTCTATCTTGGATTGTGTGTGTGTGGTAATTTCAGGCTGCTTATGTCTGTCTCAGTCTTTCTCTGGTTTTGTGTGTGTGTGTGTGTGTGTGTGTGTGTGTGTGTGTGTGTGTCTGTGTGCGCTGTTCTCTCAGGTTATTCATATCTCTGTCTCTGGGTAAGCGAGTGTGTGTGTGTGTGTGTGTGTGTGTGTGTGTGTGTCTGTACTGTTCTGTCAGACTGCTCATATCTCTGCCTGGCTCTCCCCAGACGGTGAGGTCCTATGGAGGCGGTGCGGACTCTCAGCCTGAAGCGGAGGTTCGAGGAGGTGGACGGCGGCTCGCCCTTCTCCACCCCGAAGGACTCGGACGACGACATCTCCAGCAGCGACAGCGCTGAGAGCTGCGACAGCCTCAACCCCCCCTCCAGCACCTCGCTCACGCGTAAGCTCCGCGCCCACGGGCCTGAACGCCGCTCAAATACATCACCCCTCCACCAATCACTGGTTACAGCCCTGCTGCAATCGGCAGTAGGCACATATGGTACAGGTAGTGGGGGGGCAGTGTCGCGTAGTGGTAACGAGCAGGGAAAGGTTGCTAGTTCCATTTCCCACTGGGGCACTGCTGCTGTACTCTTGGGCAAGGTACTTAACCCACAATTGCCTCAGTAAATATCCAGCTGTGTAAATGGGTAACATGTAAAACTGTAACCAATGTCAAATGCTAATAATGTAATGTAATGTAAGGTATGCTAATGCAAAACCTGAACCACCCTTAAGTTTTTGTATTTTGGATTCTCCCTGCTCAGACCAAAGAGACAGGAAAGATCAAATGGGGGAAAAAAAAGTCTAGAGGACAGGAGCAAAGATGCTCGTTTGGAAGTTTAAAAAACAGAAATGTAAATTTGTTCCTCGTTTGTGGTTCTGGCCTTGAACTGATTCCTATTTTTATGTCACATTTGTTTTGCGATCGCCCCGCAGGATGAGGCTGTAGAAAATTATCAGTCGGAATGAGAAAAGCCGCTTTGCCCTGAAAATCCTGAACTGATGAGCGGGTCTTCCGAAGGCCAGGCCCGCGTGGAGCTTCACAAAGCCACGCTGTGGGTCTCTGCGTTCAGAGCGATTACTGTGCCTCTTCCATAATCACATTCCCACAGCCTCTTCTCTGCTCCCAGCTGACGGAAGTATGTGAGTGATGGTAAAGGCCGCGTCCCGTGGTTAACGATGACTTCTCGATCCTCTGGTCCTCCCTTGTTTCTCTCCCCCCATCCCCTCGCCCCTGTCCCTTCTCCCCTTGCCCTCGTCCCCTCCCCCTCTCCCCATTTGCCCCCGTGCCTTCTCCCCCGTGCCTTCTCCCCCGTGCCTTCTCCCCCGTCCCTTCTCCCCCGTCCCTTCTCCCCCGTCCCTTCTCCCCCGTCTCCTCTCCCCCGTCTCCTCTCCCCCGTCTCCTCTCCCCCGTCTCCTCTCCCCCGTCTCCTCTCCCCCGTCCCCTGTCCCTTGTCCCCTCTCCCCTCCCCCTGGTCCCCCCCCCGCTGCAGCCACCTCCATCCTCCGGCGGCAGGACCCCGCGCTGGGCCGGAAGCGTGTGCGCTTCGGCGCCGTCACCGTCTTCTACTTCTCGCGCCGGCAGGGCTTCACCAGCGTGCCCAGCCAAGGTGGCAGCTCGCTCGGCATGGCGCGCCGCCACAGCTCCACCCGCCGCTACACCCTGGGCGAGTTCGCCCGCGAGCAGGAGAGCAGCCACCGCCAGGCGCTCCGCCAGCACCTGCGGCAGGAGAAGCTCGACGCCCGCAAGCGGAAGGTGAGGCGGGAACGTGGCCGGCGAGGGGGAATAGTAGGAAGGTAGTATGTGGAGCCATTATATCTGTCTGTTGTGCTGTACCAAAGGGAATGGAGAGGTATGTCTTTATGCTGCTACAGTTGAGGGGTCATTGCTGGCTCGGTTAATGGGGACAGATGATCCGGTATTTTGTGTGCTGTGTGCTCTTGCTTAGCTGGATCTAAAAGCGTTTTAATTTTCCTCCTAGTAAACCTCTGAGACTGTTTGACCCACTTTGAAACAGGGGGACCCTAAATTTAAAATAGTGGTTTAGGAACGCCCGAGAGCAATACCAGAGCATGTTATGAAGCTGGTTACGTTTTTAGTTAGCCATTTAGCAGATGCTCTTATCCAGAGTGATTTCCAAATGTGCATTCAATTAGGCAGTTATCTGCACAGATACCAAAACATTAGTGCCATCCTTGAAATGTAGTGCCATTGTGTGGAAACATCGGCATCCAATTAGATGCATCATTGAGGCAAGGCTTGGTGCATGAGGCAATATTCTTGTCAGTGTGTGGAAATGATGGACAATACTCAACTCTGTTGAGTGGTAGGAAAAGCTGTGGGAGGAGATGCTCACAGAGGTTTAGTGTGGTGGGAGCAGATGAAAGGACCAAGAGAGAGACAGAATCATTCCATGTAGGAACGGTTAGCAGTGCCCGCACAGCCCACAGACCCTGGTTCAGCCAGGGTTGCCGGGATGGTCTGATGGTCAGTTTTATCAAAAGCAGCAGGTGGATCAGGGAAGATTAAGATGGATGACAAGGATGTATCTTGGGCAAGACTGGGAGCCTCAGTTACAGACAGCAGAGCAGTTTCAGTTGAGTGACCCACTTTGAAACCAGACTGGCTTGGATTGACTAGGTTATGGATCTAGCCAGGAAATGAGGTAATTGGTTGAATACAATCTGTTCTGTAGTTTCTGAAGGAAATAGGAAACGGGAAACAGGTCTGTAGCTTTGGGGTCTTGAGTGGCCAAAGGAGGGTTTCTTGATCTGTGGTTTGAGTAGTGCCTGGTTAAAGGCTTTAGGAATTGAGCCCGAAGTCAGGGCAGAATTAACCACAAATGGGATAAAGCAAGGGAGAGGTCTGATTTGAAGGAGAGGGGATGGGGTCAAGTGGACAGGTGGCCAGCCTTCAAGCCAGTAGATGTAGGAAATCAGAATTAGAAACAGCTAAGGATGCTGGGAAAATAGGTGAGCTGAGAGTTGGATTAGCAGTGTGGCTGCTGTATGTGGGTTATATGTGTATTGGTAAGGTCAGGTTTGTAGTGAGGGTTGTGGTCAATGCTAGTGAAGGGGTGGAACATGACACGAAGCCGGGGTGAGGGTGCTATCACAGCTAGAGTTAGAGCTAATGCAAGAGGATCTGTAGCTGAATTGACGAGGGTGGCCTTTGCTGTCCTGCCATGCCCTCCCCCTTTTACATTTTTTGGGCATTTGATTGGCTTTGATGTCTGCTTTTCTGGTGCTGTTTCAAACATTGTGAGAGGGACACAGAATATATTTGGTGTCTATTTTCAATGCGTCACAGAGACACAACATCCGCCTTAGAGAAGGCAGACGCTTTGCATTTTAGCGACAGCTTCTAGCGTAGCTTAAGTTCTTGAGGAAGCCAGCGTGTGGCCGCGGTTGTTCACTCCGCGTTCTCCCTCCTCCCCGGGCCAGCTGACGCGGAACGGCACGGTGGAGTGCGCGGCCGCCGAGCGGCTGACGCTGGACGACGTGTCGGACGAGGACCTGGACGTGGACGGCGTGGAGGTGGACGACTGCTTCTTCCTGCAGCCGCTGCCCATCAAGCGGCGCCGCGCCCTGCTGCGCGCCTCCGGCATCGCCCGCATCGACGCCCGCGAGAAGGCCGAGCTGCGCGCCATCCGCCTGTCCCGCGAGGAGTGCGGCTGCGACTGCCGCGTCTACTGCGACCCCCAGCACTGCGGCTGCAGCCAGGCCGGCATCAAGTGCCAGGTGAGGCGGGGGGGAGAGGGGAGGAGGAGTAGCTCATGGGAAATGCAGGGTGAAAGGAAAGGGAGGGACAAGCGTGGTCTGTTTCACCAGGGTGTGCTTATGGAATGGTGAAAATGTGTCTCCGATTTGTAATCAGGTATTGGTACATAGATATTGTCAGTACTAATCAGATATTAGTAATAATTAGTAATCTGAGTAGTACCTATATAAAAATTCATCTTTAAAAAAAGTATAAAAATGGAATTCCTGTTTGAACATGCCGTTCAAAAGCTAATCACAAAGTATACTGCGTGATGCATATAGATTATAGAAGCATCAGCTCACAGTTCTGCTGCATTGCTCCGTCTTCAGTAAAGCAGTAGAGGTGGTGAGTCCTTGGTGGCCATCTTTGGCAGCAGCAGCAGGAGCCCATTACAGGTGTGAAAAGTGCCGGCTGTGTGACGCTCACGCGTTTCTCCCCCCCGCGCTCGGCAGGTGGACAGGATGTCCTTCCCCTGCGGCTGCTCGCGCGACGGCTGCAGGAACGCGGCGGGCCGCGTCGAGTTCAACCCCCTGCGCGTGCGGACGCACTACCTGCACACCATCATGAAGCTGGACGTGGAGAAGAGGAGGCAGCTGGCGGGCAGGGCCGCGGAGGGCCCGGGGGAGGCCGAGCCCGCCCCCGCGCCCGCCCCGACCGCTGGCGACCCCGGGGCGGACGTGTGCACGGAGGCCACCCTGGCGGAGGGCGCGGACAGCGCCAGCCAGGAGCTGGAGAACGAGACGGCGGTGCTGCACCTGCAGAGCGCCGAGGAGCAGGAGAGGAGGAGGGAGCAGGAGGAAGGGGAGGGGCCTCTGCAGGAAGTGGGCGGGGCATCCCTGCTCTGCTTCACGGAGGGCCAGGCCCTCGTCAAGGACCCCCCCACTCTGCTCTACTACCAACTTGGCCACGCCGAGCTGGCGGCTTTAGGGTTGCCGCGGTTACACGCAGAGGAACAAGAAGAAACGTTGGGAGGAGGAGGAGGAGGAGGAGGAGGAGGAGGAGAAGGAGAACAGGAGGAAGGTGAGAGCGGGAGCAGCCAACAGGGTTTGGACGAGTGCTTGCTTGATGCAGGTCCATGCTCAGCAGAGGTCACCGGAGACGAAGATGGACTTGTCCTCCCCCAGCAGGAACCTGCCCCCCTTGCCTTTGAAGGAGAGGGAAGCCCTCCTCCCCCTGAAGCTTAGCTCCTTCATTTTTGCTGATGTTTTGCACAAGCGCTAAAAGCATATTGCCTACCTTATGTGGTGTATCAATAATGCTATTAATGTTAGTACTCATAGTGGTGATAATTATTAATTCTCCCTAGAGATGAGCATGTACATTATATTAGAGAAGTATAGAGTGGGAAATCCTACTGATAGCACAGACTGGTCTTCACTTGCCACTGTGCAGTCTGTCCAGTTAGGAGGAAACGAATTGCATGGACTGGTGCTGGAGAATGAGGCCTTCTAAAGAAGGCATGAAACCTGTGGGCTTATAAAGTGGTTCACAGCCAAAGCTCACCTTGGCCCTGGACTCACTGCTCTTACTTCAGTGAGTGGTAATGGTCCGTCAGCAGAGGGCGCCGTACATCAGCTGACGTTAAGAGAGAGCGAAGCAAAAGAGATCATCTGTGCCGTTTTGCTTCCAGAGGTCAAAGGTCGAGACGAGGCTGTGTGTGAACCACTTGCGTACCCCTCCCTAGAAAGGGACCAATCCTGGGAATACTTGGTAAAGTTTTAACGTACTGTATCGTATTCGCGGAGACCGAGGAGGGATGAGGGCGAGCTGCTTTGTTTACTTATATTCGTGTTGAAAACTTGACTTTTGGGGTCGTCGTGTTGTAGGGTAGAAGGCAAACCAAATATGCAGGTTCGCACGAGGTTGGTTTCTTTTTTTTTTTGGAAAATGAATGGCCTTTTGTTTGGCCATTGCTTCGTAACTGTTACCTCACGTCACCCCCCCCCCCCCCCCTCCACCAATCATCCACCTTCATTCTTCTGTAGGTAATTTCATGAAAACACGATATTTGTTCCACTTGAATCAAGTTGCATCCAACCCCATTTATAGCAATATGGACTTGTGGTAGTGTTGCTCACCTTCGACGCTTGTGAGATTCAACAGAAGGTTGAATGAGGTGTATTGTTTCTACAAATAATTTACCTTATGCAGGTGTGAGAGGGCCGAACTGACAGTTCTTTAGAGAGTGCCCCTTTTTCTCTATTTTATGCACAAGCATTGGTGGTTTATTTCAGTGTGAGATGCAGGTACTCAGTAAAATTTTCCCTTCATGCGCCGTCACCTTTGGATCGGAAGAAGCGTGACGCTGGTTGAACACACATTAAATATTTACAGTCAGGAATGGCTATGTCAGCAAGGCTTTTGCTTTGAACAGAGACAGAGCCCTTCAGCCCAGGTTCGAAACTGTGTCATTTGCCGACAACAAGAAGTTGGCTTTGGGCCACTGTGGATAAGGGTAGGTGGCCAGGGTTTCCTTGTCTCACTGAATTGTCAAGGGCCTGCAAGGTACTCAGATGTCAGTGGAGTAGCGCCTGTCCTCCAGTGACCTCAGACTCCACTGTAGTGAGTGTGACTTCTGACTACACTCCAATGTAGTGTGATTTGTACTGCAAAAAGTAGCCGTTGGCTGTATGCGAGTCTATCAGAGGACAATAAGTGATTTGGGAAAAAGAAAAAAACAGGGTTACATAAAGGGAGAAAAAAGAAAATATATATGTAACTAAAGGATATGTCTAAGAAAAGCAAATTATGATTTTTGATTATAATCGTGTTTTTTTTTCCCTCCAGATGAATTTACATAGCAAAAAAAAAAAAAAAAAGTTCAGACCGTCTTTGGTTGCGGTCAGCATCAAGCAAACAAGTGTAGAACTGTCACTGTAAACAGACCTGCAGATACGTTGCAAAGAAGACTATACTAGTGAACCTGGTTTTCTACAGACACGCCAACCTCAGCCAGAACTATTTGTATATTTAGAAACGTGCTTCAAAAATGAGCACAGTGTCGTGAACATGAAGGCACTATATAATATACGTAAAATAAACTTACGCTTTGCACAGTGACAAGTAATTTTAGTAGCTACTTGGCTGATGTGGGTTTTAGCCCTGCTCTTGTACTTTGTGTGTGTGTGTGCGTGTGTGTGTGCGTGCGTGCATGTGTGTATGCGGTGTCAGCGAAAGGCGACAATTAGCTATGTTGTTTTGATGTTCATTTCAGTAGAATAAAATCGTCAATCATTTTCACTTGCTTAAAGCCTCACGCTCAAACCTCGGAGCCGCCCTTTCCTTAAAGGGTGCTTTCTTTTTTTTCGTGTCTTTGTCATTCAGACCCTAATCTTTCATTAATGATTATTTTGACTGTCCTTTAACCCAGAGTTAAGTAGTCCTTCCCATGACAGTGAATGTACAGGTTTCATTTAGGGCTGTTGCAGCTTCTCTTTGGTTATCCAATCACCTGATCAGTATACTTAAAAACCTTGTTAAGAGCTCTATACTGCCATAGAGCATTTCACTTGCATTACATAAATTGTACCAGATATGACACAGAACAGCAATGTTAGAGATGACAAAAGGAAAAATGTTCAAATAGGAATTCCACAGTATTCAAAAATAATGTGTGCTATTTTTGAGCTTCGCTGACTTGTGACCAAGAGATGTCCTGATAGAAATCTGAGGTTGATGTTTGTCTCCTTGTTCATAGGAAAAAAATCAGAATAAATTGTCTATTAAGTTGTTATACGTAATGTACAGGTTTATGTAATATTGCTGAATTATGAGAACATGAAAGGATGAAACCATGAATTATATTTGTGCTGTCGGTCTTGTACGTGTGTGTATGTTGTATCACAAGTGTTTGGTTGAGATGGACAGCATGGTTTTCCTTAAAGGTGCTGCTGTTTTAGGTTTACATTTTGATCATGGTTTTCATCATTTAAAAAACTGAATTAAAAATTATTGTGTTGCATAGATGAGGTATGTAATTTACGAAATAACCACGGATTGCGAGATGTCCCCTTAAGGAGAATGGCATTGGTTGTGTGCGTAAATTTGGGTGACTCAGTGACATCATTGCCAGCCCGTTAAGGAATCTAAAGAGCATTTTCTGGGCTTGTGACCTCCTGGTGTGCACGTCTGTGATGCGTTTCACAAAGCAGTCATTTAATCACATTTTGAATCCATGGTTTGGAATGATCTGGTTTGGTGGATATTTCAAACATCCTATTTACACACAAACTGTGGTATCGTCACTACAGAGCTAAGCGAAGGGGATTCTTTGATCACAGTGTAGCACTGTGTGTTTATGTAGGCCTGAACTGGATCAAAACTGAGCTGGTTGTTCTCCCTGTGGAAAGAACCAGTGCTCGCTGTAATGATTGCAATCTTCCAGGATCCACATTCAGAGTGTGGATGTTGCTGCACTGGTCAGTCTGCTGTTGTGAAAAAGCACGCTACTTTTGCAGCACCGGGGTCACTTGACCCTTTCAACAAGAAAGTGGGCGGAAGGTACATTCATTCATCTTTGATTACACACAGTTGGCTCATTGCAACTTAAAGTACTCAATACCTAATTTGTAGCTGGGTATTTACCCAAACAATTGAGTACCTTGTTTAAAGAACAACCTAGGATGTCTCCCTAAACGCTATTCCATGTGGGTTTGTACCCAGGTGTATGAAAATAAGAAAATGTTTAACCCATCAAGCATATACTGCAAGCAATGTGAAGCTCCCCCCAAGAAAATTGCCCTGTTTTTGTTCAGCTGTCTGTGTGGTGACAGAGATTGATGAGTGGAAGAATAGATAGGGGAAAAAATGTATAAGACAATAAATTACTTGACAGCAGAAGGCACAAATATGCCCAGTAATATTTCATACAGATTTTTTTTCTAGTTTCACTTCTCCATAGTTGCCCTTTTTGTGTCAGTGTGTAATATTGCTCCTTCTGTCAGCAATGTTTACAGTTGATTTTTCTATTCGGCAAGTTGAAATCCTTTCTCAGATGTGGAATTTGATGCGAAATAAGATCTGAATTGGAACAGTAGAGGGCAGACTGTGCTACTGTCTGCAGTTGTCCTTATTCAGACCTTGACTGTACTCAGTGATTGGGCGCTGAAACTGACAATGTGAGAAGTGAGAAACGGGAGGCCCGTCTGATCCCTTTTCTTCTCTTGTGACTGGAAGTGTTGCTTTTGTAACCCGAAATGTTAGTGATTCGCTTGTGAATAAGGAGTTTTAAGTTTATGCTGTTTCTATAAATGTGATGATGCACATTTTTTTTTTTTAATTTCCACGATGCTGGTTATTACGTCCCCTGTCTCTGTAAACTGTAACGTACGTGTGTAAGTCTGCCCCTGCACAAATCCATTTCAGGTTTTGCACATTTTATCAACAGTTTCTTGAGCTGTGTATTGCAAGGTCTGTTACCTCATTGTGAGCACAGTAGATTGTGTAGACACTGTTGGAAACTGACTGTGTGGTTCTGCACTGTGTGAGAGCTTGCATGATGTCTGCATGCCTGGGATGGCTCCAGTACCATTACACATTAGTGCATTATTGTTGAAATATTATTGGCTTAAGAGATGTACCAAAGCGTTGGCTTCACACCTGGTTCCTGATGGACATTTCTTAAGATGGAGGATGGAACGGGACTTATTGTCTCCCATGAACAAAGCATGTTCAAGGCAAAGTAGTCTGGATACGGTGAACTTCCTACAATGTTATCTAAATGATTGAGTTTTGTATTATTACCTTAGTTTATTTCATGATTCATCTCCTTGTATTGATTCATTTCGAGCTGTTGCCAACATTCCTCCACCAAGAAGAGGGTTTGGCACCTCTGCACAAATTTTATTCCAGAACATTTTGTAAGTCCTTCTGTTCAGGAGATTCACAGATTTCTCTTCAGTGTTGCCTCATGTCTGCAGCCCTATAAGAAACCAAGATTGTCATGATGGTGATGTTACTATGACCCCAGGTGTGTGTGTGTGTGTGTGTGTGTGTGTGTGTGGGTGGGTGGGTGTGAGAGTGAATGATGGGACTGACAGAGGTTGGATTTCATTATTTAACTGTGAGAATGACTTTTACTATAACTGTGGCCTAATGAGTTAAACAAAACACATTTTTGTATAAAAATGCAAAGCAGAAATAAAAATGTAAAAAAATATATAAATATCGATTGTCTTTTTTTCATCTGGCAGAACTGTCGTGTATGTTGCAAGATCATATGATTATGGTTATAATTCACATTTGTACAAATGTGAAATGAAGCACATTTTACTAGCACCTTAATTTGAACTCCTCTGAAATGTGATGTGTACGTGCAGTATTCTAAACATCAGAAAAACAGGATTTAATATTCTGAGCGTGCAAATGTTTAAAATGACAATTGAAATGTAACAAAATATTTACATTGTATGATATTTATAGACTGTCATTCTCTGTTAAAATGAATTCAAAATGAAAGAATATAGAATATGCAGTAAAGGATGAGTTGGATACTGTGGGTTCCTTGACGGGAAAATAACTCGAACTTGGAATAACTCCATCTCTCTGCTAAACATTCAAAATAACGGAAACATGTAATATTAATGAAAAGGGAAAAAGTGTACAGGTCAACATAATAAGGAAGGAGGAGATTGCGCGCACACACCAAGAAAACATCGTCCGGCACTGACATCGCTGGGACAAATCAGTTGCTTTTGTCGGGTTGGTGTCCGTTCTGCGCGATTACTGCAATCTGCTGATGAGTCACGGCACAGCGCTCGGTTTCACGACACCTGATGAATGATAGTAACAGCACACAAGGTGACCGTTGGAGGGCAGCAACGGCTCACTCAAGTCGACACACTCAAGACAGCCATTGAAGTGATGCTGACAGGGGAACCTGTGGTTGGTCTGTTCCTTATTTTTCCATAGAATATCTCTCTTTTTTTGCTAACCGAAGATGTTATTTTCCTTTAAAGGATAAACACATAAAACGTACGGTGAGTTATGATCACTCTCTTTAACACTCGTAGTCTTTCGCTGTTTAACGTAACCCTCAATGCCCTTCCTCGTACGTAATGTTAAACATGCAGAGGTGCCTCCGTTAGATTTGAGGTAGTTGGTTACAGCTCTAGATCACTATTTAGCACTAACTTTATACGGTGAATATAGGAGGTATAGTGATTCAATGATTCTGAGGAAAATTATAGTCTCATTGCAATCAAAGGTGTAAGAAATGTCTGTTTTGGAAGCCTGATGTTGAATGTCACATAGTGAGTGTATAATCTGTGGCGGCGTTATACACAGTTAAAATTGGATTGAATTTGGGGAGTTATATTATAGCACGATCCCAAAATAAGAGCTACCTTGGGAGTTAGACTTTGTACCGGAGCACTATTTCCGTGCTTGCTTGTGCCGAAATTATTCTCTCTCACCATCTTTCTCCTGCCTCAGTAATTCTGTGTTTGGCTTGGATTTAGTGAATAATCAGTTTTACTGGCAGCCACATTTGAAAAAAAAGGGCCCTGTCTATTTTTACACTTTGTTTTAGATTACCTTAAAGCTATTTTTCTTCAGGATGTCTCACACTTGATGGAGTACTATAAACACTGCAGGTATTTACACAACCTGCCGCAGCCCAGCACTGAACGATCTTTCATTTATTTTCACATCACTCACTGATCACTTAAGGGGAAAAAAAGGATCACATTAACCAAAGCTTAGGGTAAAACCTGCCTTAAGTTTGTTTATTTTTTTTTTTATCCTGCTTTTTGCTGAACGTGATCACACTACACAAGAAATCCTTTCATTAACGCAACCGGTAGCAATGCAAAGACCTTTTTAGTATGTTTCCGACGGCCAAAACCGAAATCACGTTCTCATTATCTAGAGTACATAAATGTTATAGCAACGTCTTAGCACTATAAGGACAAACAGCCCTAAGACTAAAAGATAAAATATGCCAACCCTCTCACCCGGTATCTGATTTAAGGTCCGAGTCTGTTTTTTTTTCCTTCTTTTTCAGTTTGTCCCAGTGTGACTGCAACTCGATCTCTGCCTGCCCCTCGATTGAAGTTTGAAAAATGCTTTATCAGTATTCCAACCTCCATGATCATAAGAAGAACAAAATACAGATGCGTATACACTTTCTAGTTGCTTGGTGATAGCTGTAACCACTCCTTTCAGGCAACACAGTAGTTTACACCAAATTTACACTGCTTTACACTGAAATTACACCTTTCAGCTTCAGTTACAAGAGGTCATCAGCAGGGCAAAGTCTCCCCAGAATTCTGTTCCAGAGCTACAATGACTTCCTGTTTCACAGCACTAGACAATGTGTGTAAATGAAGATTGCAGAAGGTTTATCTATGTGCACTGCATGCTCAAACAGACAGCAGAATAGTGTTTAATGTGCTACCTTGGTCAAGTGGGCCGTTCAATGATTTTTTTTTTTTTTTTTTTTTTTAACTTTTCAGCACAGACGTACTTCTGAAGTCATGCTGTAAGAGCACATACTTAACACAAACTTAAAAGTCTGCTTGTGGAATACCTTAGGGCATGTTTCTCATATTTTTATTCCAGACCTATCTGATATGTGTCTGTAATAAAGGCCTTGGCCTAGGTGGATGATAGAAGTGCTCCACGTGAGGTTTGAACCTACTACCTTCAGGACTCCAGGCCATAGATCTTGAGTGCTGTCTCACCCACATTCCCACTATGTTGCCATTCCAATGGCTGAAGCAGAGCAGAGGTTTGACGGCAACAGGTACGAGTGAGGTGGCACGGGATTGGCTTCTGAAGAGAGGAAGGGAAAAACTCTACATCACACAATCCCAGGAGAAAACTGGGGACAGAGAGATTAGTATCTGAACAACAGTAGAGTGGTGCTCCCTTCTACAGCTGCCTTTCCAACACCACCTGGGTACAGTTATGGCTTTGCCCTGTTTAATAGCCCTGATCAGATATATGGTCCACTAATTCCCCTATTAAAGTGACTAAAACAATCCCTCCCTCTCCACCTCAGCTGGTTGAAGTGCCACCCCTGAAAGGCACAATATAAATGGTGTCAATTATTATTATTACTGTTGTAGTTGATCAAGGACACTTCTGATGACTCAGCATGCTTGTGACCTGTCTCCCTGTGGCCAGTTTTCTTCCTTGCGTTATTTCCATCACATTACATCGCATTACATCACGTCCCATGTGATGGGAGATGGTGGTGTATGTGTGAGGTCCTTCCGGGCTACAATGTAATACAAAACAATGCAGAGATGGGAAGGTGTGATTGCCAAATTTACAGATGCCAGGTTTTTACTAGGTGCAGTGCTCATGTGTGGAGCATCAGTAAATGCAGAATATTGCTTTTATCTGTACTTGTGACGTGCATATTTCTTCACTCCAGGTAGTTATGATTGAGCGCTGTATGAATCATTTAATGCACAGTGATATTCATCGACTGGGCGTTTAGTGCGGTCTGGATACAAGCACAACGTAAAGCTGTCAGGGATCAAAGTGACGCATTCAGGAATGATCCTTTCCCAATAAACAGGCCTCTCACTCAGAAATGCACAGATGCACATGCAGAGATTTATGCTTGAGCCGGCTCCAGCCAGACCTCAGAAATGGTTGTGTTTCGCTTGGGATCTCACATGCTATCCCACCCGTGGACAGAGGGAAGAAGGGAGTGGGGGGGAAAGAGAACGAGAGAGAGAGAGAGAGAAATTACGAGCCCCAATTTCACCGAGGAAAGGAAAGACAGAGGGGGACAGGGGCAGATTTTGGTCAGTGCAGGACACTAGCTTTCAGCTTGTTTTCGTTTCACACGGAGGGATTGGGCTCTCTGGGGGGGGGGGGGGGGGGGGGGGGGGGGGGGGCTGGGGGCGCTTTTTCATGTGCTTCTCATCTGCTGACTTGATGGAATGCGCAAGGAGTGCGCTCAAACAGGCAGGGGCTTGGAGGAAATCAGTGCTTGGATTGGCCGATAAGCTGTGCTAAGTGAAATGAAATACAAGGGCGATGCTTATTTTGGTTTTGTTGCCGAGAGTTTGAAGCATGGAAGCGGACCCCCTGGGAACTGATCTCGGCAGTGTGTTCGGACTGCGTGTCCATTTACCTTCCTTCTCTTTTCCCTCAGCTGAATTTCAAATTTTACTAGAAGGTGCAGAATGCCATTCCTGTGATCTTGACTTGATAGGAGTCATGAATTTAGGGATGTGTTTTCCTCCCTTAAAAGCAAATGAAGAGTAAAAATGTTCATCAGATGAGTAAGGCATGAGTTGTCAGGAGGGAATTGTGGGTAATGGCAGGGCTCTGGAATGGAAGATGTGCCCCTGGGAGTCTATAAATCCTACACATTGTTTTAAATGCAGCTGCTGCCTAATGACTGGCTATTTGCCATCCATCAATAATTACATGGCTGTTTTGCTTTTTGCAACACTCCATTTTGTTTTCTCTCTAAACACACCCCCTCCCCCCATCCTGTGTGAGATCATCGCTTGCCTCTGGAGAGTCCCGCGCTGAAAATCCACTGCATGTTCACACTGTTTGTTTTGAAGTGCCAAGTGTGGCGGAAGGTCAGAGATCAGCCTCCATCGGCTTTTTGCACCTTCTTTGTGTTTCTAAGCCCCAGAAATATTTTTCATTTGCTTTTAACACCTATTTTTAGTGTCAAATATCCTCTTTGAACTTTGTTTTTTTAATGTCCTTTACATGTTATTTTTCTGCCTTTTATGTCGCTCTGGATGGAAGCGGCTTCCAAGTAAATAGATAGGTTAATGAATAATACTACTAGTACCACTAATATTACTATTAAGACTATACAGATAAGACAGGGTCCAAGCAAGTAAATTAAAAAGCATTTAGTAAGTGTTTACAGAAGTGTAAAATAAGGTACGTCCCTTCCCTATATTTTAATATGGCAACCCATTTAATGCACCTCCCTATCTACAGTTCCAGCTCACGCATCAGCCTAGGTTGTGAACCTCCGCACCACCCACTGTAACCTATGGTTTTAAATCAAAAATGGTTTTAAAAATCCCATTTGCAATTCACCTTTTATCAGTCCAGCTGCAGTTTGAATGGCTCATGGTGGCCATATTTTTTTAACATACAAATGAACAAATCTGGCACCCAAAGATTGTACATCTGTGTGGTGGTTCACAAGAAGATCTTTTTAGAAGACTTTTTGAGTGTGGTCTGAATACAATTGCATCTAGCCACGACTTTCATCAGATCAGTGTAAGATTTGATAGAGTGTTAGTGTATCGACTCCTGTGTCTGCTTACCATCTCTTACGGTAATCAACTCAGTGTTGAATGAGATTAACTCATTTGTATCTTAGGAGCAAATACTGTAAATTGATCTGCTTGAGGCAGTCATGTCGTTTCACCAAAATCTAGAAAACAAATCTGATGTTTGGAAGTCCACAGATGATGTGTACAATTCTGTGTGATTCGTAGCTGGGGTTTATGAGTTGTTGTTTTCACTAGTAAGATAACTCTGTTATGATAACTGTATTGGAATCTTTATCCAAATTATGTGACCTGTAAATATTTGTAGAGGCCCACAAGCTGTGACTCATTTCCTTCTACAAACCCAATCGGAACAATTTTTGAGCAAACCTGAGCAGCTTTTTCTTTTTTCTTCCTTTTTTCTAAAATCATATAAATAAATAAAATATATTATAATATGAAAATATATTAACAAAAGCAGTAGGATTCCAATCATCTAGTGTTTAGACTCCTAATAATAATAACGCTAATGATAATATTGCTTTTGAGCATGCTGTTTTTTCCTCCCATTAGTTGTCAGCATTTACAGTGTATATATAAATCCCGCAGCAGAGTTTGAGACAGATTCAAAGGGATTGGATAATGTTGGCTGGGAGACTGGCCACAAGGGGGCAGCGCTACAGTAACAGGCAGTAGAGTACAGTTCCAGGGCCTGTTCCATCAAGTAAGGTACTATAATTTGTCAACAAAAATTCTGTAAGCTTTTTTCAGTGAGCTTCAGGTAGGACTTTATCCCGAGCCGTTTGTGATCACTGATCACTGGAGCTTATGATTACCGTCACACCCCTTTAAATCCATTAATATCTGTCGGTATGCAGTAGGTTTCAGTTAGAAACAAACACATTGATCAATCGCAGCAATTATTATCTTAGTAGAGACTCTTATCCAGAGTGGCTTACACAGCAGACAGTTTTTACACATTACACACAATGGATGGCACACAGATGCCTGTCATGGTGTAGCGGTGGAGGGACAACGAGAAATGAGGGGACAGGCAGTGACCTGAGCAGCGCCACACTGTCCCAGTGTACCGGCCGCCCCGCTGTCCACAGGGCCGGAAACTGCGCACGCTGAGGGGCGTGTGTGGCCGGCTCGTGCTCATTAGGGTTTCATTGGCCTGGCCGCTTTAAATGGCTTCATTCACAGAGACAGCCGCCCGGGGCTTTTCGGCTCCCCACTGACTTTCACACGCTGGCTGGGCTCAGGGTGACGTCAAGTTCCTGTGAAGTTCCCCAGACACAAAGTGGTCACACTCAGCGTGGGCTAAAATGTGTACTGAAAAGAGGAATAAAGAATACGCATCGATCAGTATGATGTAATGCATGTCTCTATATTTAATAGTACTGTCGATGAACCTGCAAGTACCTTCTTCCCTTCCTTAAAAGTATTATTCACCTATGTACTTTGCCTTCAGACATATTGATCTCTCTTCTTGATCTCTCTGGAACCATATGAAATTCAGAGCAACAGTTCTCATTCACCATTAACGCAGGAAGCACATATATACCGCTTTCCATGACCAGGGGCACCGGTAAGAATTCTGGGCCCCCTGAAAGGTTAATGCACTGGGCCCCTATATATATGTAACAAAAATATTTGGTAGACTCTTCGAGGGCCCCTGTCTGCTTGGGGCCCTTGGAATCGTCCCAACCCCCCACCCCCCTTATGGCACCCCTGGCCATGACAGTTACTGAGCTTTAAGCACTTTACCTGTCTCTTTTACCCATTCCATGTCAACGGTCTCTTGGATGCAATTTACCGTGTTTGCCAGCAGCAGGCACTCTTGAGCACTTGTCTGCAATATGCACTTCCTGCCCCTCACAGCGAGGCCCCACAATGCACCTTGCTGAGGCCTGGCCTTCCTCCCAGGATAAGTCAGGTAAAAGCTTCCAAGATAAACACCTGGGCTTCGACTCTTGGGAAAATTGCATTTACATAGTAAGACATAGCACAATTCAGAAAAATCCAAGTGTCATTCATGCTTTTTCCTGCTAGAACAGTTATAATTGCTGGAACTGCTGTTATTTCAGTCTCCAGAAGAAGTGTACAAATGCATGTGTCGCTGTTGTTGTAGACCTGAATACACATGAACAAGCTGTGGAAAAAAGACTAAACATGACAGAGAGCAGAGAAAACTACTCTATTTCTTATGTCAAAGATATTTTCCCCCAGTTGTATCCATGTCTGTTACTGCGTGCTTCCAAAAAGGCATTTGTTTAGGTGACTTATTTGGCGTGCTCAGAACAGGCTTTAATGTTCAGCGCTGCTATAAAAGAAAGTAGAACAATAATAATAAAAAGACTGAACACACGGAAACTGCAAACATAGCCCAAAAGAACGAGTCTGTCCTGAGGTGTGGAAAACAATGAAAGCACATTCATTTTTACATGGAGTTCTCCATGCCAGCAGTATTCATATAAGGAACAATAGCAGGGATAAGAAAAAGGCAGACCTCGGTTCTGCAGCTGAAATAACAAAATAAGAGAACAAATAGAGAGTCCTTTTCATTGTGTGTGCACTTCTCACATTCCATGGAGTCTGACTGTTTAACCCTGTATACTCAGCTCCTCATGGCAATATTTCTCTTGACTGATCGGGGTTGCTGTTGCATTGATATTTTTATCCTGCTACACTAATGTAATGCTGATGAAGGCTCTGACAGAGACAGCACATATTTGTCCTGTAGTCGCATGATTAAATGGTGGGCAAGAAAAAAACAGGTATAAAACTGTCTTCGCATGCACATCTGTTTCTGTGAAAGTAGCTATAAGAGATACTTAGGCACATGTTACCAGTGAAACATGGTGAACTTGAATTCTTCAGGATGGAGAGTCCCTTTTCTGAACTTACATGTCAACACATTGATTTTTCAGTCCCTGTAATGAACAGAAGGGGGCGATATCACCTTCTAATCTTCAAAACCAAGGGTTTCTGTCTAATCTGGTGCGGCTATATCAAACAATTCTGGGAAGCTGCCTATTGCCTTAAACAGTCTGAACGGGGCCTTAGCCTAAAACAGCCAAGTAATGGTAAGCCTTTGTCTTTCAGCAATACATTGTAACGCTTACAATGACACCTCCACACCCTGAATTTTGTGTTCTTACTTCTCTTTTTCTTTGAAACATCAAAACTGTTTCACAACCTGCTAAGGTCCCAAGTTTATTTTTTTTTCACATGTGCTTTCATCAGAGACCCTCTCTTGCGAAACTCGAACCCGAGTACAATGCTGATGAGGTGAACCGCCACCAGAGGGTCACTGGCACCTGGAGTGGAAGACATTCCTCAGAAATTAGGGGGAAAAATTTACAGAGCTGAACAGCAACAAAAAACACGATGGCAAATATTTCCCAGCTCGTTCCCCCGAACCCAGGGCAACAGCTGCGCGTCAGCTGAGAAATGTTTTGTATGTAACGTGGAAAATGGGGACGGGGAGGGCATGTCTGCTCCAAGTGAAAGTGTTCTGCACAAAAACATCGCAGCCACCAGCACTTACAAGGTGAAATATTGGACCAATCTGACTGTTGGGCTTTTGTGAATTGTGTTCTGTGGGCAATAATTCTACACATGTAATTCATATGCACTTGAATAAAAATGTTTTAATGCATTGCCTGTCCTGAATGGATATTGAGCATCAGTGAATGCTGCACAGCTAGCATTGGTTGATTCTCCAGTGCTGGTCCTAAAGTCATTTGTAAGGGGTGAGAGTGAGAGAGGGGCTGTAGGTGGGGCACTGCCTTGTATGTTGTAAAATGATCATGCATTGATTCCTAATTAAATAATGGGCCTTTAATAAAAAAGTGTTGCCAAGTGCAGTGGTAATTAATTTTGAGTGAAAAAAAATGAGAAGAAAAAATAGACATCAGAAACTTACAGTTCTGTTCCTTTAGGTACAAGTCAATGCCATTTAACACATTGCTACCTTGCAGTAATGCTAAATTAGATGGAAATATAGAGGACTAAACCCTGATCTGTCTTCACATTCCTTAGCTTGTTATTGGGAATAGATTTGTGAATTTACTGCTTGGCTGTAATACAACAACTCCTTTTGAAAGCAGCCAAACCGAGTTCAGTGATTTGGATTCACATTTTTTTCTTCTTTTTTTTTGCGCTCGGTCCAAACCAGGTGTCCACATGTTGGTTATGTACACCATGTGGCAGTATGTTGAATTTGGTCCGACAGAATGCTCTGAACCTTACTTACTGTTGAGAACTGCTTCCCCAGAGGTCCTGGGAACCCCTGACATTGGCTTTATCCCGGTCTGGGCACACCAACCTCAGAAAGCATTACTTGACTCTCCACTACTCCCAGATGACCTTACGCTGATGCATTTCTCCAGACAAATGTACTGCAGGAGGGGTCAAGAGCCACGTCTACTGTGATTTGCTGGATGATGTAAATAGGGAGGGGATGACACCTCATAAGGGAGAGGGGGTGATGTCATAACTGCATGTACCATATTGAGGAGGGATATGCATTCTGACCCAGCTTTAAAGCAGTGCAGTTAACGGTCAAATCCATTTGACACAGAGCGTTAGGTTGAAATGTCCGTACGAAGGGAATGGGAATTGAACAGTGTTTGGAGAAGCTGTGTCCTTTCATGCTCTTATTTCTGTCAGTTAGGCTCACCCGTGATGTGATGAAATAATCTGCGCTTGTGCACCGATAGGGGAAGGAAGATAAGAGAAGTGCGAGGGGGCCGTGTTTGCTTTGGAGACGAAGCTTCTTCCTGGAAAGGCTGACTTGCCCGGGAACCTCCCAGGGGTGGCCCAGTCTTTTCTGCATGCCACATGTCATCATGCCAAAGGGAGAGCGGCACGCTCGCTGCCCGCCTTCCCTGAGCTGCAGGTGCCACACAGCTGGGCGAAAATTAGACTCACCCACACAAAAGCTCCCCCTGGACAGGAGTAGAGCTGCTTTAGTGGGTGGTTTGTCTTCTTGGTTACTCTTCAGTCTGCATCCAAAATGATCTTTGAATTATAACAAACTATAACTACTACTACTACTACCACTACTACTACTACTACTACTAATAATAATTATAATAATAATAATAACAACAACAACAACAACATTCAGCTAGACTCAGAATCTAGCTGTGCTGCTGGTAAAGATATGTTCATTCCAAGGCATATATGCTGTGTAACACGGACAGCATTTCTGGATCGAAACCTCTGATCTGCCTTATATCCGCTTGTATGGTACAGCACCTGTCAAAACAAGGCAACCTCAAACAATGCCCAGAGTTTTCCACACCGCTGTGTTTGACCTTGCCTTATTTTCCTATTGTTGTGATGGAAATGTGTAATCGGCAGCAGGCCTTGCGGCGGTACGGCGTGGTTTCAATTCCTGTTTTGGAGGGGTCTAACGGGGCAGTGCCAGGACAAGATGACTGTGGGAGAAAATGGATGAGGATGTAACAGGACAGTAGATTATAGCAGTTTCCCATTGTATAAATACAGTACACACAGCTAGGCTAACAAAGCTTCTGGGAATGAAGCTTGCATAATGTATAATGTTGTTAATGTATATATATTCTGATATATTTTTGTGATACAACTTATTAAAATATTACACTAGGTTTTTTTTAAATCCAGAAATCTGGAAGCAATTCATTTCAGTGTGAATGCACTCCCTTTTTAAAAGTAATTACATTTTTATATTTTTGTTTACATCAAAAGGTTGGCAAGTTTGCTTTTGATACAAACCTTATGAACGGTCACTTTCACCTCTCACTCTCCATCCCTTTCTCACGGAGGTCAGAGATAAAGTAACTATGGAATCCAAATGGCCAGTTGTACCCCTGGGCAAGGTACTTATCCCAGAATTGCCTCAGCTGTATGAATGGATAACATGAAAGAATTGTAGCCTTTGTAAGTCTGCTGAAAGGTGAACTCTAAATCAAATTGCTCTAAATAAAATGCTGATTATGCATTGGGAGAAATGAAAAGTGAAGTGATATGTTTATTCACGTTACCACGGTTGACATTTTGAAACCATTTGAAATGCTAAAAAGGTGAAGACCTTGGCGCTGCACGCTAGTGACGCTAACAGCTGCGGCTGAGGCATTGGCAATCACAGCCCTGGCTAAAAGTGGAATATGAGCATTGCACTTCGATTAATGTAAACACGTTCTCCATATTTAAGACACAATTGATGGTACTTCCATAGTAGCTAATAATATTTTGCTGATTACCTCATTTTATGTCTCCTTGAATGTGTCGCTAGATATGCCATGTTATTGATGTCTCTGATGATGAAATTTCTGGTAACAAAGTGACCCCATGTAACACATCTACTTGTGATACTTAAGATGTAAAACTGTACCTTAATAAAGTACAGCTTCCCCTAAAGGAGTGGCACAGAAACCAGCTCTGGGAGTTGTATTTGTGTGCTGTGTTTCCATTGAGACAGTGGAAGTGGAGAGGCAGTTGTGGTTTGACGTGCAGACCGAAGAGGCACCACGACAGTCTTCTGTGTGGAGCTGTGTGTGGGAAACGCCCTGCTCAGGACACAGCCCCGGCCTGCACTTTCCCCTAATGAAAAATTTCACACAGTGGAAGGGGCCAAGGAGCCCAACTGGAACGGTATGCAGAGGGCGGGGGGGTTGCAGGAGGAGGCTGTGTTTCCCAGGCGCACTACACCTTTTATATCCCCAACAGTGGGCCCAGCGCTCAAAGACAGCACCGGCTCTCAAATTTCCCACTAAGGGGGGGGAAGAACCAGCCCCCCCTCCCCTCTGTGAGTTCAACAGGTGATGGAGAAGCTGAGGGATGGCCATAATCCTCCAGTGTCTACTTCACAAGGGATCCCCTGCCTGAAATTAATTACCCCTCGCCGTGACCTCATCTCGTTATTTATAGCGCCTTTCACGGCGTTCTGGGTCTACGAGGGGAAAGGCGAGCTTGGCTTCCAGAAGGTGAACACGCTGGGCTCTGCTCCCAAGCATAAACAGCGTAAGATTTTTTTTTTCCTCAGCGATGAATGTTTGTTGCCAAGGAAAACGGAGTTGTGTTGTGTGTTTTTTTCCCCTGGTAGGTCGTGTGCTGTTTTTTCCCCTCGTGTATCAGAGTGTGGGTGTGTACGCGCAAATGTCTTCGATTAGCTTCCGAGAGCATTAGGCAATGCTACAAGCGGCCCGCCCAGATAATACTCTGCAATTCTGTGTCTCTCTGGAGCTTTTGAGGGAGCATAGGTAATTGCTGCAACATCACGCTGCCCCCCCCCCAATAACAGGTTGATTAGAAATGACAAAGGACTGATTTTAACAATTGTTGCACATCACCTCTTCAGAATCCCTCTCAGTTCCTGTCCTGTTATTTCTGTTTTATCGTCCCCTCAATTAACACTTCACCTCCGTTCTGTTATTTTTGGCAGTGAGAGCCCAGAGGGCTCGGCTGGAATCTAGGGGTCGCCCTGAGGCGGGCAGCCCAGCTGAGTGAATTTAGTGTCATTTATAAGGCGGGATTAGAGTGTCACGGCTGTGACCACCGGCCCGATCTCTCTGCTGCTTCTAATGGCCATTACCCCCAGCTGTTCCTGGAGATCGCACAGACTCCAGGCCCTTGCGAGGTGCTACGTTCCAACCCCCCCCCCCCCGACCTTGAAGCAGATCGCGTAACGTGCAAATTCGGAGATCTTCATTTATCTTAGATCCAAACGTACAATTGACACGGAGCTCAGGAGACATCAGACAGACCAGCGCGAAACCCGCCACAGACGCGCATTGCTCCCTAGTGAGATAATCTTCAGAGCCCCTGATAAAACTGTTTGAGCTGAAACCTGACCTGCCGTCCCGGGATTAAGGTAGGGAGGCAGTGTTTGGGGTTCAGCCTCTATAAATTCTCGGGTCATAATTTAAACTGAGATGAAGAGATCTCGCTTGGCAAGCAGTCAGGATACGACCCGCTCTGGTTCATTTTGTCCTGAACTTTCCACGTCCTCTCTTTTCCACAGTGAGCTTTTACTGTAACGGCTCTGAAAAGCAAGTATTTGGTGCGCAACGACAACAACAGCAACAACAACAACGAAATCATATCCCAAACCAACTGACCTCAGCTAAATAATGCAATAGGATGTTGCACAAAGCAAAATGTGGACTAATTATGACAAATTTTTTTTCGTGTTTCTTGCCCAGCGTAGAGTGCCTTGACCTTAAGTTAACTCTCATGTCTACACAGACGGCCGTATCGCATTCGAGTGGGTTCCCCGGTTGCCCTCTCAAGTGTCGCCGCTGTTAGCTCGGGGTGGTGGGTGAGATTCCCGATTCTCCATGCTGTCTCTCTCCCAAGGTGGTGGGCACAGAAAGCCTGGAATGTTATGGCTAAGGGACGGGAAGCGATCTCCCCTCTCTCCCACCCTGCTCTCTCAGCAGCTGGGGTAGCGGGAACCCCAGCCTGTTCCCAGGTCATTCCACTTCTCCCTCTCGCCCTTTGATTTGTTGATGGTGCAACTTTTCGACACAGTTCCCAGTACAACATAATCTGACAGCACTCCGGCATGATTTGGTGTGGGATTGTATTGAAGATTTGTGATTAATTTGAATCGCTCATCTTCAATCTGTTTAAGTTTGCACAGCTGTTCTGTGTGTTGACCCAGCTGAAGAGGGGGCCAAGGGGGTCAGGGGGACACTTATTTTTACCACTAGTGCTATCCCACTCCCTTTGACATTATACTACATACACATAGTTAAGTGCCTGCTCTTTTCATTGAATTTGTCTGTGGAGTAAGGTTTCTGTGCAATGTGCTTTTGTATGTATGTAACCCTGTGTCTGTTTGTGTTTGTATCTGGCACATACAGAAACACACACGCCATTTGTTCATGTACTGTAGTCAATTCAGGAAGGTGGTTCTAGTATATTTGTGTATATGTGTATGTATGCGTATATATGAGTGTGACTTCAAGGTTGGGTGTACTTGTATGTGTGTGCATGTGTGTGTATGTGTGGATGGGTGTGTGTGTCTGTATGTGTGAGTAACTTCATGAATGAGCGCGTGAGTGTGTGCATGTATGTATATGCAAGTGTGGGGTTGAGTGTGTGCATGTGTATATATGTGTGTGTGTATGTAAGTTTATGTATGAGTATGTAAGTGTTTGTGTGTGTGTGTATGTGCATGTGGTTGAGTGTATCCATGTATGTGAGTGTCTGTACGCGTGTGGTTGAATGCTTATGACTGTGTGCGTGTGTATGTGTGTGTGTGTGTGTGTGTGTGTGTGTGTGTGTGTGTGCGCGCGCGCGTACACGTGCGCTGTCTCCCTCCCCCCGAATGCCTCAGGGCCGCATCAGATCCTCACACACGCAGGGCCTCGCCCCGTCAGCGTGCTGCAGATTGGGTTACAGCAGATTAAAGGGCCCTGGAGGTGGCTGTTTAAAAGGCGCACGGCTCCTGGGGGGCTTTCTCCCTCCTGCCCCTCTATTATGACAAGGCTGAGTGATCCGGGCCGAGCGGGGAGGAGAGGTCACCTCACCGCAGCCTGTAATCAGGCCCTATTTACTCCCTCTCCGGGAATAGGCAGGTGACTCCGGGGACAGAGCCACTGCAGCCCACCACCTGAGTATTCGTACTCTTTATCGCCAAATTTCGTTTAATTCCCTGAGCTCCAGATGTTTGTTTCTGGAGGATTTGCTATAATGTTATCGTCATGCTAATCTTATTGCTATTAGCCGTTATCCCCTCCTTTCTTTTGTTTTTCATGATGAGGACCCTTCAATTGCATGAAATATGGTTGTTTAACTAAACACAAACCATATGTTGACCAACTATCGCTATACAAATTGTAGTGTGTGGGAGTTCTGCTTTTCTTTTGATTTTCTCCACTGAGGAGAAAGAGGAACAATTGTTTTAGTTGTAGTTTTTCAGGGGGGACTTGAGGTTTCCAGAAGTGAGGTAGGGTGAATGGGATACTTTCCGTTTGTTGTGGAAAAAGGAGTGTTGTGTATGTTCCTTCAGCTATGTTTAGTCCTTGGTCTTTTTACCCCCCATTGTGTCCACTGTTCTGGGAAATGTAGGAGTCGGGGTGAGCTCACTGAGATTCCAAAATGTCTTTATGTAAAGCCAGTCTCAGAAAACGAAAGGAAAGCATCAAGGGAAGAAGGATAGGCAGAGAGGGGATTTAACAGGAGGGATACAAACAACAAAGAGAGCCTCAGAGTCTGGGGAAGGAAAACAGTGTAATTCAATAAAGAGTGATGGGTCAGTAAGTAATGACAGTTATGCTGTGTCACAGAGAAAGAGTAGAGGTCTGTGAGCAGTGCAGAGTTCTCAGAGACAGAGGGAGAGGGGAGAGAGGACTCCTGTGAGTACTGTGGCTTGGACTAAGAGGCCAGGAATGCCACTGATTCCGTAACAGTCTTGGGGACCGCACTGTGGGGGAGATGACAGAGGAGCAGAGCATTGTGGGGGATGCGAGGGTGGAAGAGGGCATTGTGGGGGGATGTTAGACGAGAGCGCGGTGTGGGGGGGTATCGGAGCTGCATGCTGTGTTAATGACACACGCAGCCACAGGTGGACCAGCTCTCCCAGCGTGGGCCTGCTCCACCCCATCCTCCACCGCTGGGTGGGAGGGCGGAGGCCCCTGCCCAAACTCTGCAGGGTCCCCCATTAAAATCCCCAAGTCAGGAACTCAGCTGTACCCTCAACCAGCCAAGTTATTTCAACTGTTTATGAAATGCAGACTGCTTTGTACTATTTAAAAAGAGAACAGTAATACATCTTAGAAAATCTCCGATACTTCCTAGGAAGGTGGTGAAAGGCTACTTTGTATCCTGTGCATACACAGTAATCAATTCGACACTATAAGCAGTAATTTAACTCTTAAAAGTGTCTATATCGTCTTACTGTCCCACACTTTTACATCTATGGTGTTAAAATGAACACTGTTTTGCTGTGTACAGTGTACAGTGTACAGTGTTGCAGCAGGTAATATGATTTTGCAGTCTCCACCATTAGAGTGTCTGTGAAAATCACTCAGTCAGTGTCTTATTGGAATGATAACCTACTGCTCAGTTGTGCCTGTTGTAAGGAAACACCACTCAGCTCTCCCCCGATACCTGGCTTTCCAGGGCTTGCGGCTGGAGAGGTGTGCTTAAAAACCACACTCAGTCAATGACTGAGACTGCGGTTTGCCATGCCCTGCCCAGCAGGGACCTCCGAGGCCTGGTTTTGAGTGTGCGGTCGCTTGAGAAAGACACAAACATACCCCACAGCAAGGGATAGATAAAGAGCAATTATCTGTGGAGAATGGACCCCCTCCTGAGTTATAACTGCTTTGCTTCTCCTGGCTCCCATTTGTTTGACTCATAGGTGGAATCAGTGGGTTGGAGTTTGCACAGCAGTCCTCTAATTTTAAATACTCTCTCCACCCAGGGTGTGATTTTTAGTTTGACCAAAGAAGGGCA
This sequence comes from Megalops cyprinoides, assembly GCF_013368585.1. Lineage (NCBI taxonomy): Eukaryota > Metazoa > Chordata > Actinopteri > Elopiformes > Megalopidae > Megalops > Megalops cyprinoides. The sequence goes on from NC_050589.1 coordinate 32,175,935, forward strand.
TGGTTAATTGGGGCAAGGGTGCCCTGTAATTCCAGATGCAGCAACAACAGGAACAAAAGGAGAAACACTTAATCACAACAGGCTAAAGCAAGTTTACATACTGACTCTACAATTTCATTTCAGCCTGTAGTTATTCGTTATGTCGTTATCATTAAGCATGTAAATAAGTGAAATTGTTGTGCATGTTTTGTGTATTCACTGCATATATATCTTGGAGCTGATCATATGTAATAGAGTTTGATAAAGGGTAACATTGTGACCTTGTCTCTTTAAAGTTAATGATGGCTAGTGTGTGGTATTCAGAACTGGGGCTCTCAAAAGGCTAAACTGTGCTACATCAAAGCAGTTGGCTAAGAGGACTCATTAGTGTGCGACAGCAGCATTGAAGCAACGCTGCAGCTCGGAGCCAACAGCCTTAAATGGATGTTTAAATACCGGCCTGCTCGCGTGATTTCTCCCCTCCATTGTTCTACATCCCGCTGAAAACAAATACTGAACCCAAACACCCAGATAGACTACTGGAGAACAAATAAACAGCAGATGCCCGGACGTCAAGAGGTCAACGTAGCCGTTTCACAGTTAGTACAACAGCGAGCGTTGGTCTCAGGTTCGAGTGGACGTTTGCACCAGTCCACCTAAGCTGTAGGTCAGCTTCACACGGGGACAGCTGGAGGTTTTTCCACAGTAGATGTACCTGGGCCTGCTGTATCCTGACCAGTCCCAGATATGATACTTGGCTGGACCACAGCTGAGGCAGGAAAAAGCAGGCGAATTAATCCTGTGTAAGAAGCCATAAACAGGAAGTGCTCTCTTCGCTAGCCAGGTGGCACATGCCGTACTTGCTCACATATCATCTGTTCACACTAGGAAATAAAATTTCACCTCAAGTGCTGTGCAGCAGAACTACACATATATAGTCAGCACTTCAATTTCTCCCAAAAACAGGACTAACAAAAGCACATGTGTCAGAAATTTCTTCTTTCATCACAAACTGGCAGGCGAACCCACAAATCTGGCACAAGCTCTCACTCCTTTATTTACAAACAGGTAGAGGCAGGCGTAGGAGGAGGCAGAAGAGTTCAACATAAGAGATAGTCTGCTGTCAGTAGCAGTAGATGACACTCTGTCAATTGAAATTAAGCTGCCATATTGGATTGTATAAGAACAACTTGTGTACTGTAGCGTGTCAGTAGAAACAGGCTACAAACCCCAGTCATTTTACCATTGTATCTAATGGAAACACCCCTGGACAATAGCTCTGTTCTGTTGTTCTGTCACTCCTCTTTTTACATGTCACTCCCAGATTCACTCGTTGCTATTATTTTTCAAAAACAGATTTCAGATTTTGGAGATTAGATATTTAGATATTGCTTTGTTTTCACCAAGTGGAACAATGGCTTTGTGTATGCCAGCATGTCTACAGGCTGGCGTGTGTCCTGTCTCTTTCATATAGAGGGTTTCCTCCTTTGACTCACAGCAGAGAATGGAAGCGAGGGGAAAAGTCCCAGGTACTCTGTAATTCGTAACAGGAAGACTCAGGCTAAGTTTATGGTAAGAGGAAGTGTCTCTGGCAGCATTCCATTTTTTTCCCTATAATGGATGGGAAACAATACATGTCATTGCAGACAGGCGTTATGGTCACACACACACACACACACACACACACACACACACGCACACACACACACAGAGGCACACACATACACAGACACTAATCCTGAATCAGCTGCGTGCTCTGTCTCCCCCCTCATTGCTGAAGTCACAGTCAGCTCTGAGCAACATTCATCCCCTGTCTGGACACCGTCATTAGCCGGTTTTTTCCTATTTCTCTGACCAGTGTGTGAGTAACGGGGCTGCCTCATCAACGGACATCTGTTTCCGATCTGCGCCTCGGCTATCTAAACTTGGGCAGAGGGAGAAACAGTGGGGGGAGGAGCTGAGCAGAGGGCTGAGGGGGGAACACAGGACTCTGCTCTTAATTTCCCAAAAATGGCTTTAGTGGTTGGAAACCAATTCATTACAGAAGGCCTTGCGTTGTGCGCAGCTGAGTCATTACACGCAGGTGAGTCTCTGAGAGGGGCCATTCAGCACACACCTGGAGTCGTGGGTCTGCGCGGGGACCCGGCACCTGGCTCCGCTGATTTTCACGTCTCTGTGTGAACCCCGGCCCGATGTGATCACTCACCGCGGGACGGGCGAGTCTCTTGCCTTGTCAGACTCTTTCTGTGGGGACCCTTTGTGTAAGTCACCGACACCCCTCACAAAAACCCTTTAAGAGCTGTCCTGCTCTCTCTCTGTCTACTGCTGTTAACGTCACAAAATGAGATGAATGCTCCTCATTCATCTATAGGCTTTTTCAGTCTAAGTAACAGGCGTATGTAATATGATTTAATATAACATAATATAGTATAATATAATATAATATAAATGGATAACGTGTAAAATGTGAGCTATTTAAGTTGCCCTGGGTAAGTGAGTCCGCAAAGAAAAAACATAACAAAATATATACACAATTTTACATTTATATAATATGTAATTATATAATGTTTAATCAAATGCAATAATTACATTATATGTGCACATTACTTTTACTGGGGACATCCATCTTTCAATGAGGGTCATTCACTACATTTTATGGTGATTACAGCAACAGACAGAGAGAAGGAAGGGCAGCTTTATAAGGGTTTTTTTCTTATATTTTTATTTATTATCACATGTATTAAAGGATTCATTCAAGAATGGCCATTTGCAACTGATGTACCTTAATAACCATATTGTTACATAAAACTCCAGATCTGTATTCACTACTTCAACCCTTCTCCAGGTTTTTTCCTACCACTATCAATCACCAAATTGCCATTCTGACTTAGGCAATGTTTTATTACCCAATTTACCATGCGATCCTAATATAAATGTACCAACCTGGCTTTGTGTATAAAACATCCTTGTCAGGGTAGATCTGTCACATATAAAGGGACCGACAACTAATGCCCTTGCATGTATCCCCAACTCCTGTCCCATCACTTGATTGTGAAGAATATTCAAACAGCTGGGACACTGGACCCATCAAAGCACACCTGTGAAATTCTGGCCCTGGGGTGGGCACTGGTACCTGACGGGCAGATCACAGTCCACACAGCGTCTGCTTTGATTGGGTTACGAGCCGGCCCGTTAGATTGATGGCTTCGCGTCTGCGAAACGGAGCCAGGGGGTTACGCGTACAGCTTACGCCGCTGAGGAAGAGCAGGGCCAGGTTTCAGTCTGTGCTTCGAGGCATCACAGAATGTTCAGCAGATCAGAAAAAAAACAGGAGAAAAAAAGAGCCCATGTCTGACAGTATGGTATCGTAAATCCTTTTCCAATATGTTTTGAATCAAAAACTGGCTGTTGCGTCCAGGGCCGGCTCTTAGGTCAGGGAGACGGCACTTCTGGTATGCAGTCATTCTTCCCCGTCTCCGTTTTCATTTGCGTTTGCCGCTTACATAGATATTTGGCATCAAAGCCAGTGGGTACTGATGCAATTCTGGGAGTCACCTTCACCGAATGGAACTGGGAACAAATGGAACCCCAGGGATAAGAAGAAGCCTTAGTCATATTGGGGTGTGATCTGCCTCAAATGTCTTTCTGGGAGGGAGGGGGGGGGTCTGCTCCATGTCTTTTCCCCTCTGAAGACATGGGATCAAAAAAAACAAAATTACATCAAGACAGCGACCATCTTGTTAACCCCCCCCCCCCCCTCCAGAATCCCCTCAAAATATCTCTCTCCCGTTCCAACATATAACGCCGCTCGTGGTGCGGCAAGGAGAGATGGAAGCAATTACTCCAGAGCGCAGGCAGGGCATATTTGAAGGTTGTGCTCAAGCCAGAGGAAAGAAATCAAAGGTCTCTTTTTCTGTCTGCCAGCCCATTGATCATTGATTTAAGCTTTACAGCCCCACAGATTAACATGCAGAGCATGAAGCTCTGGGAGTTTCAGAGCAATGGAAAGATGCTGGTTTGCTGGAGCATGGGGCACTGGCTACAGCTTGAGCGTGACACTCCCATGTTCCAGTTGGGCTGTGGCATGACGTAAGAGCAAATACACAACATTCTCATGGTGCGCTCAGATAAAGAACCTACTGCTTATGGGCCGTTGTAAAGCTGATGTCCATCAATGCACCACACCTTAACATACGCTAGACCAGCTAGCTCCAGTAGCCTCTAACACCGAGCCTCTTCCCTGTCCAATCCTAGCCTTCCTTTTTTAAACCACACCTCACAAGCAGTGCAGTGTCCGACGCAACCACATCACACAAAGCTTTGCCCATCTGGACGTTGGGCCAAGCCAGGGTAACCAGTGTTCAACATTGGGTCATATTCCAAGGGACGCCCTTCCCACAATCCCCGACTCTCTCCCCCCCACCCACTGCCGAGTCAGCCCCTTCTGCCAGAACATTACAAGTTGTTCCTGAATGCGCCGGATGCGCCCTCCCCAGCAGTCTCACACAAGCCTCCATCTCGCCCTGTCTCCCGTGGCAACAGGATTCTGTACACACACTTCCAGTTGACTCAGATGTTCCAGTCTCAGTCCCTGGTGAGAAATTGTGGGGGGTTGGGGGGGGGGGGGGGGGGATTGCCGGGTCAGAATGTTGCAAAAGGGGAGTCTCCGCAATGACAGCTCGAGTGGCCAGGCGAAACGCGTGCAGAGAGCCATGCCAGATCACTAATAGAAGCCAGATTTTTTTTTTATTCTGGGCACATGGGGATAGGGTTTTCGCTCGGGGGATTGTGGACTAGTCATGTCACTCTCAGGCAGCTGTGTTACAGCCAGTAACTTTCTCAGAAATGAGGGGTCAGAGGTTGTATCACCTCCAACTGAGCAATGTTACTTCTCGCAATTTTGTACTATTTGTAGCATGCTGGGAAAAAATGTGCAATACATGCTTTTTATACCGAGAATGAAAGCTACATGAAAATGTGGGCTCTGAAAGAAACACTGTGAAACACCCCTGCCTGTGCTAACATGAGGAAATACTGGTTTCTTGGGAAAAAACTTTTGAATGGGAAAAATGAGGGGTCGACATCCTTTTTCTTGTACTGCGAAAAGCAGTACACCTACTTATGTGAACCAAAATTATTCAATTCTGAGAACAACATTTGTGGTGTCGTTGTGATTGACAGCTCAAGATGCATACAGTCATAGCAGTATTGCTGAAGATTTGTGCCAAGTCCCACTGTCACATTTTATTAAGAAAAAATATCTCACAATGTCTTCTTTATTTATTACTCAGTTTCCCTTCCTCTCTGGGTGTAAGTATGTGTTATAAAAGGATAGTACATGAGCTGCACAAATTTAGAGGAAAACAAAAACTGTAAAACAATGACACAGGAAAATGGTAATGAAACCCACATACAGGAAGCCAAATGATTGCTGCCCCTCAGGAATAGGGTCAGCACAAGGCCCCTAGAGGTCTGTAAAATGATGATTCATTTGTGAACTTTTGTGAAGCAAATGTGTTGTGGGGGGGGGGGGGGTCATTAGAATGTTATACGAACAGGAGGACTATAACAGGCAAGACTACAAGAGCAGGAGCTCTTTGATTGGACCACTGCCACCAACAGTGTAGACCAGTCAGCTGGAGGCACGTGGTGGTCAACTGCCAGGGGCAACTGAACTCAAATTCCACTGAGCAGACACACACACACACACACGCAAAGTCACGCAAGCTTGTATATATAAACTGTGAATACATCTCCTCAGTTACGGGTCATTTCCAGTCATTCATAGAAAGAGAGGAATGTTTTAATAGGTTGGAAGGAACATGGTCAAAGAAGGAAGAGAAAGACTGAAGAAAGAGGGTGTGGTGATTTCAACAAAGGGGGAGGTGCCAAGGGTGTACAATTTGTGACTCTGGATCAAATGATTCATAACGATATTTATTTCATGCTCGGAGCAGTGACTCAGTTTTTTCCAAATGTTGTCTCCCCTGGAACAAATTCTCTGTCTCTCTCTCTCTCACCCCATCTTTTGCTCTCTGTTTAACTGTAGGAATTTGTTAGCAGTCATGGGTTAGCCTGCCACAACTGTGAACACGGATGGCCCACACTGTCCTCAGCACAAATGTGTGACAGAGCAGTCAGTACCTTGGAACAGAAGCCGGTGCCTGTGAACCACCGAGATAAGTGTGATCTGTGTCTCAAAGGAGAATCAGTCAGCACATACACTTCCTTTGTGTGAAATAACTGAGAATGCAGAGGCTGAATCATTTTCAACCTCTTCAAAAGGATGTTGTCTTAACAAATGACTCACAAGGTTGTGTATTTCAATCATTAAACACTTACATTTACTGGTGTATATCGTCTCTTGTCTATTATGACAGACACAGACGGGAACTGATAAGGTCCTGCTCTGTTCCAGCCAAGTACAATCATAGGTCAAGGGTTAAGAGATGAATGGCATGATAGAATACCTAGAAAACTTTCTGAAATTTCCCTAAACTGGAGAAAAAAATAAGAAGTCTGATCTGCAGTGAAGCAATGAAGAGCAATGATCACTACTTTTGGAATGAAAAAGTGGTTCAGGAGTTATCAAGTGATGGAAGACACATACCGTCCATCATCGGAAACAAACTACCTGCTGTAAGGAGTGATGAGGATGATGGAGGGGTTGACATCTGACCTCTGCTGGTAACATGCTGCCCCATAGTGCCCCCATACAACCATACCTGCTGGGCTGAGAACACTTCACCCACAGCTGTCACCTGCACACCCATCTCATTGGCCCCAGAGCCCGTCCATCAATCACAGTGTGCCTCCCACGGTAGTGTCAGCCGCTGGGCTGCAGTCACAGTGGGGAGATAGTGTTGTCTTTCTGCTGTTTTTTGATACTCCTGCCGAGCTCTTGGCCTTTTAGGCTCCTCATAGCTCATGTTTTTCCATTAACAGATGAGCACAACATGTTCTTCCCATGTTGCTCAAATTCACAGCTTTCTTCCAGTACATTTCATGGCATTGATTCAGGAGAAAAATCAATGCCAATGTTGGCTTCTTCGGCAAAACAATAACTGTGGGTGGAAAACCAGGTGGCCCATCACCTTCTAACATGGCTGCTCCACTCTGACAGGGTTCTGTAACAAGCCAACACGGGGCCATAACATGTTTTGGGGGAGTCTGGAGGTCTTTGTGACATTCTGCTAAGCAGCTGCGATTGACTCCCCACTGTTTGCAGATGTTCACATCCACATTTCTTCCAGATGGAACCCCCACCCTGTTAAAGTTCTAGAACCTGAGAGGAGGCATCAGCGGAAAGCAAGAAGACTAAGATGCAACCAGACACGTGGGTGAGACAAAGAGCTACAGAAAGGAGCCGGGTATGTGGGCTGACAGTCAGACCGGGTGACAAAAAGACCGTAGCACTTTGCAACACGTTGCGATGCCACCAACACTGCGCTCCACACTAACGTGTCAGAGAGAGTGCAGGATGGAGTTGTCATCACTCTGTCTCAAAACCCCAGGCCTTTCCGTAAATCATCAGGGAAGAAAGGCTTTACTTCCAAGGGTCGGCGACACATTTAGCCCGTTTGGGCGGAAAAGCAAAACAGAACAACATTCCCGCACACAAAGGCAGGAAAAGAGGGAGTGAGGCCAGCTGCCACTCTCCGCCACAGTAACTCAGCTAACACTGACCACCCTGACAGCGACGGCTACACAAGCAGTGCATGCCACAGCACCTCCTGTACCTACACCCCTCTCTGTCAGCACCGCACGCCAGCACGCAATTTCAGGGCCCATCTGTAGGTTGGTCCCTATGTTCTTATGGATTTCTGGTCTGGATGGGTAGAAACTGCCATGTAATGTGATGAAGACCATGCCAACTGGGGTGATTGTGTAGCAGGGAGAACATGACCTAGCATCAAGTGGAGATGGTGTGGACAAAATCATTGACTAAAATGACATGAAATTGCATGCGACTTCTTCTTTTGCCCTGTGAAAATTACCCACTGGTGTGGAATCTCTGTGAGACTCTGTTCCTTCTGTCATCCGATTCCCGCACTATTAGCTCATTTCAAGTTGCACTCAGCTAGTGAAGCATTGTTGGCCTCTTTTCCACCATCTCAGAGTCTGAACTGAGAGAACACGTGCCACATGAGAGGTTGCCACATCTCCAGTTTCGGGGTCGGCTGGTTACAAATATTGCTATTATGCTCTGGATGAAAGGCGAAGGATCTTTTACTTACGAGAACATGATGTTTGGCAGAGGCTTTGGAAGTTATTCTACCCGGGAGTCTACCCCAGCAGGTCATGTCAGGGCCTATAAATATCAAGAAGGTGACTTAGCCAGTGGACGTCAGAGCTGAGGTCACCCGTTCGCGTTATTTTGGGAGCCTTCTGAGGTCTGAAAGCTTCGATTTTGACAACCACACTCGGTGAGTCCAGGGGAATGTTTGCAGAGTGAGGTTAGGGATGCTTTTCGCATCTCAGCTCTCTTAGGACACACTGCAGACGGTGTCATAGGTCTCCCTGGCAACCTGTTCATGGTTAGGACGACGCAGAGTCATCGTGACGTTGGGCACCAGTGTGACTGCAGTTGATCTGCCCCTCTGTAAATTACCGCTTATTATGCTCTCATAAAAGCTCATGTCTCTTACGCCATTTGCGTGTGTTCTAACACTCAGTTCTTTCAGGTCTTGGAACCTGTTTTTACAATAGAGAAAGAAACAAAGGGGAAATAAACCTGGACACCTACGGTTAATCTTTATTGAATAATTATAGAAAAGCTGAATTAGGTATTTTTAGCTCCCGTCACAGGCTGTTTTGAATTATGACTCTCTCACAGCCAGCACAATATCCCCTAAAGCTGCTGCAGTTGCAGCGTTCAACGGTTGGTTGGGGCGGGCGGTGTAGGGGTGGGGGGGTGGGGGGGATGTGTTGGTCACTGTCCCAAAACCAGTTCTCCAAAGCTAATATTTTCCACAGACCTGTTTCGAAGGCTGTTACTGCTTTACTAAAACTGCTGACTGGCTTCAGCTCTTTTGATGTGCGCTCGTAGTTGCTCGCATCAACATCAATCAGCCCCTTCTCTGGGCCGGGGCCGTATCGGGACCGAGCCAGCCAGGATACACACACGTGCCACAGACACTGCGCCAGCTCTCGCCTCTGCTGTCTTGCCTGATGTATTTCTGTTGGCAGGGCCCTGCAGAAGGCATTGGATGCTGTAGGCAAGGCCATCTTCTCATCTTTCTCTCAGTCATCTCGCTGGCAGCCCAAGGCAGTCAGAAGTGTGGGGAGAGCCATTGGCTGCAGGTGGGGATTTTTTTGAGCTCCGTTGCAGATTTTGTCACGGTGGATGACTTTTACTAAGTACCTCCTACTGCTCCTGCTCTTAAGTGATTGGCTTACACACACAATAAAGAGTAAATGAAACTGAGATAGCATTGGCTGGTTTATTGTTGAGGGTGGGATCATTAAAAATTGTTACCATGAAAATTACCATTCCAATCAACCCATAATTATATAATCTAAACCGTATTCTCTCGTTAGCTTTCTCCCCTTACCCAGCTGAATCTCTATAGGTAATAAAATATTCAGTTAGTTGTCTTCTGTACTCAGACTTTCCTCTATCATTTGCAGGACATGTCAGGTACCACATCTTCATGTTACTGTGTGATTACAAAGTCTCGCTCTGGCTCCCTTGAGGCTTTGTCGGCAGCGCGGTCGTCTTGAGCGCAGGCTGAGCCGATCGGCCTGGGTTCAAACCCAGCCATGTCATCTGCCAACAATAACCGGGATCCCACAGTGGCAGAACAAATTGACTTTGTTCCGCCGGGAATAGGGCTGGGTAGACCGGCCAGAGCTTCCTCCTCTCCACATCAGGCGCCTGCGAGTTGCTCGGATGATGTCAGTGGACCAGCACCTTCAATTAGAGCTAAGTGCACTGCGGTGCGCTGTATGACTTCTGGTGTGAAAAATGTGCATTATCTGCATTCACGTGTATCGCATCGTGCGACAGGACTGCATTCGTCCTGCCTCACTGATCCTGCAAGAGTGCAACAATTGTTGCAGTGAGACAAAGGTAATGTACATTATATTTCATTATTGTCATTTAGCAGACACTCTTATCCAGAGTGACTAATGCAGTACATCTAACAGAGCAGCATGAAAAGTTGCACAAACACGACGCCCCTAATGACACAAGAGCAAGTGTCATTGCCAAATGTGGTAATGAGATCACAAATGCATTCCTAGAAGGAGATGTAAGTGGAGAGCGATACGTACAACGTAAGGACTATACCATTTGAAATATAATGCTAACATATACCACACACATGCAAGTAAGCCTCCACGTGCCCAACTACATAAAACTCTGAAGTGCATTTATGCATTTATAATTGCACATAAGAGGAACTAAAGATTACGCTTGGGTAGAAAGAGTTGAACCGAAGAGGTGGATCTTCGGACCGCAACAAAAGATGGCCAGTGTTTCAGCTGTTCTGATCAAAACTGAGCTCATTCCACCACATAGGGGCTAGGAACGGTTGTGAAGGGGGTGTGAAGTTACGGATGGGAAGGGCAGACAAAGGACAACCTAAGGAAGCTCAGCACAGTAGTCTGACTGGTGTGTAGTGTCAGGCAATCAGCTGAAGATAAGAGGGAGCCACTCCCCTTACTGTTCTGTAGGCTAACACTAGCGTTTTGAAGCGGACGCAAGCTGCCGTTGATCACAAAGACTTAAATAAGCATGTTTACGTACAAGCTCTCTCAGTAAGAATAAGCAACAATCATGTTTCACAGTTGTGTTCAGAATTTACCATCAGATAAATAAAAAAAACGTGAATTAATATTAGCTGGCTTTGCTGTAACTCTCACCATCAACTTAAGGCACGGCCGAAGACTCAGCTTCACTGTGCCTTTCATATACTTCAAAGCAAATGATATCAACCTTAGATCTCAAAATTACCGCATGGATTTAGATCTTAGTTCTTCTTTGAACAGTGTGTGAAGTCACCTTGTGATTAATATGCAGTATTTTTGAAAACTTGAAAACTGGGTTTATTCCGTATATGGACCTTTAAACGGTGCAACCACCCTTGATTGCGCAAAATGACACAGTGCTATCTAAATTAGCAAACTGGTTCCTGCTACACAGTTTTTGTAAACATGGACTTATATGGAAAGACTTAGTAAGAATATGTGGATTGATGAGAGGATGTGATAGGACGGAGGATGGTTAAACCGCTAGACTCATCTCTGAGCACAGAGATTACCCACAAGGGACAGTGATGCAGGCATGCATGAATATGCTCGTAGGCCCACTCATTGACCCTCAAACCAATGCCTTCCCCAAACAGCCACTACACATTAAACCACAGTAGAAACTCTTTAGAATGTAAGAGAAGCTGTGGAGAAAAGCACCCATGAGTAAGGACAGGACCTTGCTAATGCAGGAGAGACCTGTTCTGATGATACCTTTGCATGCTGAGGGAATATTTCCTGGACCCTGTAAAGGCAATGGAATTATATAGTCACGTTCTATCATGATTTTTGTCTTCACTGTGATGTGTTTTAGCCTGTGCAGTAAGCCTGTAATGCAGTACAGTATGTCAATTAAATTTTAAATTTATTAAATTTATTTTGTTTTGTTTTTTTATGATTGCTTATTTCAGTCTGTGGATCGTGTGTGCTGTACTTGGTCAAAGTCATCTTTGGTTTAGTGTTGGACCGACTAGAGATGGAAATGAAAATATGCAAAACAGACAGATTCGCTCGAAATGAGCATGCTCTCAGTGCACTGTGGTCGGCAACCCTGCTGCGTGTTTTCAGCTCAGGGCAACTTTCTCTGACACAAGCTAGCGGGACCAACGCGATATCTGTCCCCTGCCTCTGATTCAGAACGGAAAACACTGAAATAAATAAAACCCAGAAACAAATAAGCGAGAAGGTGAAGGGGGGGAGGAAGGAAGTGGTGCCTGAGTGTCAGATATGCACTTATCTAGATGGGCAGGGGTGAAGAGAGTTGCGTGGCTGCACTGGACAGCAGCAGAACCTTTAGAGAGAAAACTTTCTCTAAGCTGGTGCATATTTTCCATCACCAGCCTAGTAAATGGTGTTCTTTCTGCACGATGAATGATGATGTTGGAACGTCTTGCTTTGTTCGTCTTTGGTTGGTAGTGAAAGTAACCCTCAGACTAAATGAGGGTAAAAAACCACAGGAACTACAATCCATGTTTATTCCTGTTTGGAACCCTGTTAGGATCTGTGTAGCCAAAATAGGCTGTATTGTCCTTAAATTAACGAAATTAGCTCAGTATAAAAGGAGGAAGTGCATGTCCTCAGCCTGTAATGAGGTGACGACATCTCTTACAGCAATGATGTCTCCACTGAACCCATTAACTTTTTGTTCAAAGCAAATGTACAAATTACTGAGGAAAAACATGGCGGAGTTCCATCTTTTGTCCTTACCTATGGCTGATTCAGATTTGTTGCAGGGACCGTGAAAGCTCAGTGGTACTGTGGCGTATGTTTTTTGTCAGATGGGTTTGTGTCTTTTTGAGTTAGTGTTTATGGTCGCTGGGTAGTTTGCTGTGTAGTCACGCTCATGTCTAAGTGTGTATAAGTGTGTACATTTCCGTGACTGTGTTTATATGCAGCAGAGAAAATGGGATTTGCCTATGTTTTGTGTTTTGTCCTTATGTGTTGCCTGGGGATGACAGATACAAATGAGTTATGCAGCTTAAGTAAAAGTTGTGCATGATATGCATTGCATTATCTCTGTGAAATGAAAGAGATAAAATTATTATTGGTGTGTGTGTGTGTGTGTGTGTGTGAGAGAGAGAGAGAGAGAAAGAAAGCAACAGAGTGCATATGTGTGTGTGTGTGTGTGAGTTAGAGAGAGACAGAGATAGAGAGGGAGTATGTGGACATCTATGTGTGTGCTTTTAAGAGAAAAACAGTGTGTGGGAGTTACAGATGAAGATTGTGGGTGAAAGTACATGAGACAATGTCTGCATGTGTGTGTGAGTTAGTGTGTGTGTGTGTGTGTGTGCGCGTGCGTGTGTGTGTGTGCGTGTGTGTGTGTGTGTGTGCGTGTATAAGTGGGGGAGATTTGGATCAGACACAGTCATGGAGGCCACGGGAGTGAGTGTGGGAAAGTTGGAGCAGCAGTGGGGGAGTGAAGGAGAGAGAGAGAGAGAGAGAGGGAAGGAGAGAGAGAGAGAGGAAGAGGGAGAGAGAAGGACCCCCTCGGCTACTCTCTGTGACTGATTAACCGACTGTTCTCACTCGGCACAAAGCAATAGGCCCTCCCTGCTGGGCCTCACCATGTCCGCTGCAGAAAGAAAACAGAAGAGGAAATCAAACGGCACTGAATATCCAGCAATACGAACAGGTCGGGTGAACAGAGCCCTAGGCTGTCAGTGAAGTATAAATACGTACATAAAAATGTGGACACATCTGAGTGGTTCATTAGGAATGTCAGTCCATTGCTGTTAATAATTGTCAGCTTTTAAAAATATTAATACCTGACATTTACTTAAACAGACATTGGGATGTTGGGTATGTCATATACAGCATACCTCACTCCTGTACAGCAGCAAGAGTCAGGCCCTTTTTGGGGTTCGCTACAGAAATAGCCACAATGATTCAAAGGTCTGACTCATCAGGAACATTAACATCTGTGCCATCTAACTTCATGCAGAATATGGACACAGTCTCCTATGGCCACACAATAAATGTCCAAACCGTTTCCACCCTCTGTGTCATTCTATCTCCTCTCTTTTTCTCCTGTGTGTTACCTTATTGAAAATGTTCAGGTATCCCAAATTATGTATCTCACCATTGCGTACATGCACACACACACATACATGCACACACATGCATATACACACACATACACACACACACACAAACACATACATGCACACACACACCATCATGTACTTTGCACGTCACGATGATTTCCTCAAATCAGTGAGTCACTGATGACACATGATGGAGTTCATGAAGCCTCATGAGGCTTGGTCTGGTGTGTCAGAATTTAATTATCAGCCCCTTTCCTCATCAGCAGATTCACAGATCCGTCTGACACAGCCTGACCCGCGCTGTGCAGAAGCCAGTACAAGTCTTCGACGCACACACTGTCTGCAAGTCTCTCTGCAAGTGTAGCTGAATGCAGGCGCACGGGTAGGCGTGTAAAAGTCTGCTGCGGAAGATGACATCACCCCCCTGGAGTCAGAATAAGCACGGCTATTTACAATGGCCATTTCCCGTAGCTTGGGGGCCTCGGTGTTGTGCGGCATGTACAGCCGGGTCGCGGGTCAGAACCCGAAGCAGACCTTTCCTGCTGCAGGAAAGACATGCCAGTGCCGGGCTGCTGGTGGCTCAATGCGGCGTGGCCCTGGCAGCATCTGGTGCCGGCATGCGTCCGCACGCCCATAAACCTCGGCACGGTTCAACCCTCCCCGCTGCCCCGGGGCCTGGGGACCCACGCTGGCCCGCGCGGAGAATGCCAAACTGCTCACGGAGTTTACAGCTCCGCTCTTTTACAGCCTCTTCAAGAGAGCTGCGCCGACGGATGTGCGTAAATGCACATGTACAATGCGTGTGTGTGTTCGTGGCGGTTTTAACGAGGTGCCCCGACGCAGAACAGTTTGGATCATCTTTCTGGCATGCAAAGTCCAGCGGAAGACAGCTCGTGTTCTGCTGTGCAGTAAAAGCATTTTTGGGAGATACAGCACTGTGCAGGTGCTGTTCCTTTATTAGTGCATCCACCTTCCTGGCAGCACTCACCCCCAGGGGTGATGCTTACCCTCAGTAACAGCCTGTCATGCAGCCCCAAAAAAAGCTGCTGGGAACATGGGGACCAATCAATAACGGTGATAATGACGGCCACTGCAGGGTCAATGTGTTATTTTTCATAGGATTTTGTAGGCGGGTGATTGTCATTCACACTCTATGCACGATTACATGTTTAAAATTCTTTTATATCCCCCTGTTCACTTCCCAGACCCCTGTGTTAGTACACATACGTGTTTACAGAATCAAATTCAACCTTTTAAATGATACTGAGTTCACTCAAAATAAGGTGATGGCAAGAGCTGTGTGATTACAGTTACTGGTAAGAAGGCTTGTCTCATTGTCCACCTACATTGAACTGTGATGACGTCAGCAGCAATCTTCTCTGCAAACACCCTTCATTTTCCTCTACGGTGACCTGAACAGTGAGAAGCTTCCCTTCCGCAATAATAATCTGCTTCTTATCTTCTTTTCTTATTGCCAGAAAATGCCTCCCACAAAACTGGAAACGCAAAACCAACACCTCCATCAACCCTTGGCATCAAATAATGATTTATTATGTGCACATGGAAAAAATCACTATGACAGCTCGCCAACACCTGTCTGAATTCTATGAAACTTGGGACTTGGAACTTGTTGATACTTTTTTTTAAACAAAAAGCCCAATATTATAGTTCACTCTTGGGAAAAAAGGAAAGGTTTTGCTACTCTATTAAAAAAAATTCTTGGTACGTCCCAAATTGAACCTAAATATAACATGACTGGACACAGATATCTGGTATCCGTCAGGTTTTTTTTTTTTTTTTTTTTTAGCAAAAAGAAAAATGAATAACAGAATGAAAAGGAACAGAAAAAAAAACTGCCAGAGGAAGGTTTGGATGTGAAAGTCTTCTCTTTGTGACTTTTATTCAGTTTACTTACAGCAGGCTGGATAATTTATATATGTAAAAAAAACCTAGTGAAAAATCTGATAGGGAGACATTGGCAATGCAAGGAAAGGGAACACAAGATGTCTTTAACTGGGGTTAACAGCCAGGGCACAGGCGGAGGCACTGTAGCATTTCATTGGTGGTCATTAATTTAACGAGTCAGGGAGAGAGAAGCAGTGGCAATCAACCTCACCTTCCTCTAAAGAGACAGGGGTGTTGCCACTTTCACAACAGTGGAATTTTCAAAAATGCAAATAGATATGTTTTAGCTACGGGGGGGGGGGGGGGGGGGGGAACTGTAGCTTCATGTTTGAACGGTTTATATAGATAAAAAATACTGAATACAATTTCAGAAGACTAACAGATTTCGTCAATACAAATGTTAGAAAAGGAAGGCTTGTCTGTTCGGCCGTGGCCCAGCTTTAGCAGGCCAGAAACCTGCCCCTCTCCTTAATAACTAATGAATGGTCTAGCTCACAATGTCAGCATCTGTCTGGAGCAATCAGCAACACATCCCCACCCTTCCTCCTAAGACATGGAAAGGGTGAAACAGAAAAGAATAAGAAAGATGATTTCAAAGGAAAGAGAGAGAGAGTGAGCAGCCAGAAACAGGAGGTGCAGTCCAGTCTTTACATTGGAGGAATTTCCTGTCTGTAAGATGTATATCACTGTAGTAGAGGAAAAGAAGAGGGGAGTGAGACAGTCAGGAGAAAAAAGCAGAGAATTTGGCCAACCTGTGTGTGCGTGTGTGTGTGTGTGTGTGTGTGTGTGTGCGTGTTTATGTATGTATGTATGTGTGAGTGTGTGTACATGTGTGTGTGTGTTTGTGTTTATGTGTGTGTGTGTGTACGTATATGTGTGCGTGTTTGTGTATGTATGTGTGTGTGAGTGTGTGTGCATGTGTTTGTGTTTATGTGTGTGTGTGTATGTATGTGTGTGCACGTTTGTGTATGTATGTGTGAGTGTGTGTGCATGTGTGTGTGTGTGTTTGTGTTTATGTGTGTGTGTGTACGTATGTGTGTGCACGTTTGTGTATGTATGTGTGTGTGTGTGTGGGGAGGGTGTAAAAGGTAAGAGGGGAGTGGATAGGTGAGAGCTTAGGTCAAGGCCTGCATTTATCCTTACATACTCTTAGATTGACCCCCCATCTTGGACACAGAGCAAAGTAAAATGTCCTCTTATCCATTGTGCACATTGCTTAAAACTGTTGCAGCAGTGTGCCATTATCCGTCTAGTTACTACAACTGTTTGCTATCTGTTCCGCATTGTCTGTGCACAAAAGCAGAGGAACAAACAGGCAGCATGAGCTGGCTTTGCCTTTGGATGATTTCCTCGTGTGCACAGCCCATGCTGCTTGTTGTGTTCTTGTTTACTGGCTTATATTGAAGAAGTCTTTGCTCTGAGAGTTGAAAGCCTTGGGGTGGGAAAAGAGGGGGTGGTGGCTGCCTCATGTCTGATGCTTATCAGAGACACACTCCACCCATCCCCCCCCTGGTGTGCAGGCACTGCTTGTCTGTCTTAGCTGTGTATTTATAAAGCAAGGAACAACAGCGGCTTTTTTCCAAGGGTGGGGAAATAACCAGTGAATTAACAGTGAGGATAGCACACACGATTTCATGCCCTCCTTCTGAGCTCTGTCACGGATCATGTTTATGAGCATGAAAATTCGAATGTAAAGGGTTAAGTATGCATGGAATATTCCACCATTCCTCCGGCAGGTTTTCTGCAATTACTGTAACTTTTCAAATGTTAGACAGAGGAAATTTAAATGCTTAGTTAATGTTGTGAATTCCTGGAGGACACCGTTTCAAATCCAAATTTAGAAAAAATTGAGCATAAAGACTTTGAACAACCATTATGTTTCCGCTGGATGGTAGTGTACTGTGTAATGTGAAATGCAAGCCATTGAATCATATGGGACTAACATAAAATGATTTTTCGTTGTGAAGTACACAAATATCCATAGTAAAGCTAAACAAGTGCTTGACATTATGCGGATGGGATTCCGGGATGGCTATTATTATGCGGCTCCAGCATATAGAAAGCAAGAGCCTGCTTAAATTTCCCTTCTGCAATGCAGTTGTCTCGATTGCGATCTGAATGGGGTATATGCATCCCTGTGTGTGATCTGTGTTTTAAAAAAAGAGCCCAGCTGTTTGGAACGCTCCAAAGAGGACCTCAGAACACTTGCAATGTTTTGTTGAGCTCTTAGCTGGTTTCCATGACTGCGCTTTGGTGATGTCACAGTTCCTCTGCCCTCTTTTTTCTTTTTTTTTTTTGAAAATACTCCTCACAGATTGGGTGGAGTCCTACAGGGACGCGGAGGTTCCAAAAAAGCCAAAGAGGCGATCCACGGACGTTGTTATGGCAAACAAATATCTGCAACAAAGTGGCAGGTGTGTCAATGATGTATCAAAATGGAAAACAGCTGGTAGTTCTTAGAATGCTTACTTCATCTGCAAGGGGGTCTGCCGTATGGGAGCGTTGCGCGTTGGGCTCCTAAACAAAGGGCAGCTCTTATCACTTGTTTGTAATTATTTGTGCTGACTTGTGCCAAGACGATGACTCAAAAACACGGACAGCAACAGATCTTGAAAGCACAGCCGAGCTGAACATCTGTGCTTGAGGTGAAACTCTGGGAATCACGGGGTGATGGATGGATGCCATACCCAGCTTGTAATTAAAAAAGAACCCCATTTATGTGCCATGTTTGTATTGGGCAGCTGATTTATCGTGGTTTGGCGTGTTTTAGCGCTATGAAAAAGTATCTTGTGCTTTCCGGTGTAAGAGTTCCTTGTAGATAGAACCCCCCTCGAGACATGGGACTGAGTCAGCCCCCTGTGGCTTGTGATCAGAGATCTTACCAGGGCGTGATGACTGATCTCCCCACATTTGTCTCTGTCTAGTCAAGCAAAGACTGGCCACGAGCATTAGAAGGCCCTGCTTTTCCACAGGGGAAATACAGAGGTATGCATATTGCAGTAAAACACTCAGACATGCTTCAATTAGGCCTCTGACTCATCTGCTGGTACACTCAGCAACAATGCCTCCTGTGGAGTGGAATGCATCTTGCATTGCCCTGTCATTTTGATACTGCAATTGAAAGATTATGAAATAAACCGCATATATTTGTGAGGGAGGCAGCGATGTGGGCTGCGGGGGGTTGGGAGGGTTGCAATGGGGAGGATGTTGTTGTGTCTGTCCAAATTTCAGATTTGGACTTGTCACAGACTTATTCATTGGGATATTAACTGCCAAAGTCAACAGAAAGCATGTACACAGGCACGCATGCACACACACACACACACACACACACACACATACACACACACACACAAAAGCAGGGTTGATTTGCAACACTGCAACAGCTGGAATCTGTAGGGATCTGTAGCCCTAGACAATTTCAGCTGTAAAATAACCTCCGTGAGTATCAGCTGCAAATATTAAGCTGACAATTATCACCAGTATCCATTACAGTTTCCTCACACAAGAGTGTTAAAAAAGCGGCCCAGCCGCCGCGGACAAGGCCTGGCTTATGCTCCGAGCGGGCCATGATGGTACTCTACGCACCACATCAGACCCTCTCCAAGGCAATGACTATTTTAAGTCTCTGCTTTGGTCTCCGGAGCACCAGAGGTAGCCTTTCAAGGACAAAAGCAGCAACTCCTTTTAGATGAATGCCTCTCTGAACCCCTACTCAGTGGACGTGTTTATGGAAATCGCCCCCCCCCAGCCTTCCTCTTGTTGCTGATGATGCAGTTTAGCCACGCTGAACATGCCCCCCCGAGGAATGACAACATTCCTACAACCAGCAAACAGACAAGAATCCTAGGCTACAAAAAACTTGAGCAGCATCCAGTGGCATTACCTAATCTTTTCCTGTTGTTTCAGCCGAACACGTGCAGTACCAGTGCTGGACTCTTCTCTTTTCTGCTGTCCCGAGAGCTTATCCCTCAGCAGAACCGATGCAGCTTTGATGCATGAGTCTGTGTCACACTTCACGCTTAGGAATTGAGTGTTGAACAAGTGATATGAACTGGAGTTTATGGACGTATATGAATAAGAGGAGGGGGTGGTGTGTCAGTGTGTATGTGGGTAGTTTAAAGTGCATAGCTGCATGTTGTTGCACGTGCATTCTGGGAGAGTTTATTCTCTCAGTTTTCTCCAGGCCAAGGTACAAGAACACTGCGCCATTGGACACAGATGTAGGAATGCAGGTTATTATTTTTTCATTGCTAAGCAGAACTTTTACAAAAGGGGCACATTTCTGTTTGTGAAAAATGGATATCCACAGCAACAAAAGGACACAATGTCCTTGATCAGTGTTGGGTGAATATCAGAGTGTGAGGTTATTACTGTACTTATATAACGGAAAACAGTTTTCCATGTTTTCCAAAAATATATACCTAGTCGTAGCTGCATAGCTCTATACATTTATCTCATAGTTTGTTCGAAGTTCTTATTAATTAACTGTTGTGAGCAAATAACAATCTCCGTTAGAATTCAAAATCCGAAATTTCAATACAAATTAACCATAAAATTTACCAAAACAGTGAAATTGGCCTATACAATTCCATTTGTGAGAAACCTTTGCAACTGTTCCGGCGTCACTATAAATTAAACTGTGCCTGTTCACGGTGTCAGTGACGCCTCTGCTGACTGGGTTTAGACTGAAAACGTGGGAAGCACCCGGCGATCTACAGAAACAGCGCTGGGAGTCAACACTTTGCCCCGACAGCTGCGAATTTTCCCTGCCATCTCTGTTCCGCTCCGCAAGACACTATACCCACCCCCTTCCCAAACGGACTCCCCATCCCCTCCATCTAGGACAGGAAAAAACTACCTCCTAAATCCGGTTATGCACCCAGTCCTGACGTCATTCTGATGGTCCAGCCAAGTCTGGCCTCCCTGCCCAATCCCTTGGCTAAGAGTGATTCAGCTAAACCAACATGCGCTAATTCCAGCAGCTGGGTGGCTTTTAAAGGTCTGATTTCACTGAGGTCGAGATATTTGCGGAGGGCCACTTTAAAACTGCGTGGGTCTCCTATGACTTAAACCTTAATAAACCCTAATAACCCTGGAGAGACGTCTCTCTTCTTTCATCTCTCCCAGTCTCTGTCCTTCACCTTTATGAGGTGAAGTCCGGAAGGCAGCCCTAGATCAAACCACTGTCATACAGCATTACCATAACTTTGCCTTGTGTATAGATTAACCACGTGTTTATTGTATATTCTATGTTCTGTTTGGAATTCAGTTTTGGCTACCATTACAAGCGATAAGCCATCGGACGTAGTGTTTGTTGCTTTTGTTTCCTTAGAAACTGTAATAAAAAAAATCCTATTCTAACGCATGTTGTCTGTTTTGCCACTAAAATGGCCAAGGGAATGCGTTGAAAAGGTTCTGTTAGTCACACTCGTTACGTCAACGAGGGCACTTCCCCAGTCCTGTCGTGGCAACGTGAAAGCGCGGATTAGGAGGTCAGTGGATGCAGCTATATTATCCGACCACTGTGCGCTGATGGTTAATAATTTCTCGCCTTATCGGGGGGAATGAGTTGGGAGACAAAATACGGTTTCTTCTGTTGCTTAGAACGGCACACGTTATACAGCCGTTGTTTGGGTAACAAAGAAATGTTCGAGGATGACTTTTTCTCCAATTTATCATATTTTCCTTAACAACACAATAAAAGATCTAATTGCCCGACGACCTGTCCTAATTAAAAACACTTTTGAGTCCATTCCCTATGTTGACTCACTGACAAACCACAAACCAACCACAAACAACAAAATGGGGTTAAAATTGTCAGACAGCTTTATATTATACAACGGTACAGATTGACCGGACGTACATACAGGCCAAAAATGCCCAAATGAGACTAATTCCTGGAGAGACTATTGGGAATTTCTCCCACTCCCCCCTCCCTCTTCCTTTTTGTGAATCGAAAGCTCCACCTCTCAAGAAGTTTGTCATGGGTTAGGGAACTCCCTCCTTTCAATGCCTCTTCAATTAGCTAAGTGAGAGGGGAGAAGAGAGGAGAGGAGTGGAGTCAGAGAAAGAAAGAAAAGTCAAGGCAAGCTGAACGTTTATGAGAGTTAAGGACTGCTCGTGTGGTCGTGTATCGGCATGCAGAACTTCAGATAGCATTGAGTGGACGCTAACAAAAGGACACCATCTTTTGAACATATTAAATCTAAGAGCACAGCGGTTAAAAGTAAATAAACGCGTCTAGTGGATTCACCTAACCGTAGAGATGGGCTTAAAAAGACACCGTTCGAAAACGCCAGCAGATTTATGCGCTCAGAGCTCTCGATTCTGTGCGCTTCGCGGCGTATTGATCGCAGTTCTCCTGCCGCTGAGCGCTGCATTTAATTTGGATGTGGAGAACCCCACTGTTTATAACGGACCAAACGGGAGCTACTTCGGATATTCCGTGGAATTTTACTTGAATGATTTGGCAAGGTGAGTGTCAGCCTTTGAAATGTATAGTGGCCTTTCGTTGAAACAATCGCTTTGTATGATTTGCGCTAATGCATGAATCTGTCTTTCGAAGGGGGTTGGGGGGGATACTGTTCTCCAGACTGGGGTTAAATATTTTCCCCCATATTTTCCTCTACGTCAACTTCTGAAGTCCAAGTAAGAGCATTTGCACATCAGCGAGAACAGTGTACATCAGCTAAACGTTTGTTGTGAAATTCCTATACCACCTTTACACGTCGACGCAAACACGAACCTTTCTTTGAATGGTAAAATATCAGATATCGAAACATTAACACGTTACCACATTTGTATGTTCATTTTATGATCTGGTTGAACAAACACACCGATTGTCTGATAATTTTACTTATTCTGGCGTTTTGTAATCCAGTTTGCTAAATCCCCGAAATTGACTGATATCCAGTTTTCAGAGTTAAAATGATGTTCACCACAGAGCAGGAAGACTTGATGACTTTTAATGACTTGTTCGGAGCTCGTAGTTAAATAGCAAGTTTCCCTGTTGGAAGCGTTTCATTCATTGTCGTCATATGTAGCGTCCTGGAGGTCTCCG
The DNA here is from genome assembly GCF_013368585.1 of Megalops cyprinoides. Classification (NCBI taxonomy): domain Eukaryota; kingdom Metazoa; phylum Chordata; class Actinopteri; order Elopiformes; family Megalopidae; genus Megalops; species Megalops cyprinoides. The sequence continues at coordinate 32,198,678 of NC_050589.1, forward strand.
TGATAATTCACAGGGAACAACGGCGGTCATTGAAATTGATGTTATTCAACAATGGACGTATGGAGAACAAGAGTGAAACCGCTGTCCGTTAGATGTGTTTATGTAATATGTTTGTGGGATTTGTGGTTTTACAGTATTGCACTACTGCAGTTTCGCCGTTTTTACATGTACTCTGTCAGCAGCATTCTGTGCCCGAAGTAGGTATGCCGCTCCTTTGAGACACAGTTATATGAGGTTGCTCACTGAAATCCAGTAGGGTTTCTCTAATTCTCCATTTAAACTTGAGCAAGATTTCTTTGGCTCCCGGTGGATCAAAGACAGTCGCCTACACCGTATGACTCCCCATTCAAAAGTCATATACTAAGAGTGAGCTACCAACATGTTTCAGGTATTTGGCTTGTTTTGGTGCGCTTGTAGGGTTATAGGGTAATGGTGTACTTTAATGAAAACAAAGGAGTAATGTAATGAAAACTACCAATAATCTGAGCAATTTACAGTCTCTGGATTCTTCCATGCTGTGTGTAGTACATGGTGTTTCCAGTACAGTTAAGAGTTTTACAGATGAGGGTTGTGCTCTCTTTGTGTGTATGTGTGCAGAATGTGTATGTAAGCATTTTCCTGTTAGTCAAAGCTAAATGTAAGGGTTCGGTTCTGTCTGAGTTGCTGGTGTGTTCTTTTGTTCTGCATCTAGAGTCTAGGCTGTAGCCAGTGGTGGAAGTGCCCACCCCCCACCTGTTTTTCTCCTCAGAAGTCTCAACTGTCCCAAATCATCTGATTTGTCCCAAGATTCAGAATCATGTGCACCAAATATTATCATTTAGCAATTATAGTGATTTATGAAGGAAATGAACTCAGTGAGCGGTGTGATCACTGGCAGGAAGGCTTTGTCATGGCACGGTGCATTGAGTGTGGATTGCTTTTTGAACCAGAAGTTATTTGTGGAGTTTGGAGCGATGCTGCGTAACCAGGCCCCCCCGCCCCCCCTGCCACAGATGAAGCGGTCTGTGCTTTCTGATTGCGATCTGCCCAGGACAGGTTTGAAGATGTCCTGACCCTAGACTCTCCCTGAACCTCACCTGTACCTCTGACCCTGTGGTGTAATTGCCCATGCCGTTGATGTCCACTCATGTTGCTGCTTGTACAGCGGTCGCGGGGGCGGGGGGGGGGGGGCGTTTTGGGCCTCCTTTCCTCTCTGGCTGCCCGTGTGTTGGCGCTTGGCGGCAGTACTGTAACGTCAGAGCGCCTGTCCCAGACGTGGCCTGCGCCTCCAGCTGTCCGCCTGCCAACACAAGCGTTCCGTCAGCGCGCAGCCAGAGGCTTCTGCGGCCCGGGCCTCGTCAGGCAGGGCTGTACCCGTAAATTACACCCTCATCTGCGTGCCTAATAAACCAGCGCCAGTTCTGGGGGGGGCGAGAGACGTGCAACCCGCGGCGTGGTGCCGGTGAGGTGTACAGGAGCTGCCGCATCAGGTAGCTAACAGCCTCTCGTGCTGAGCAGAACGTGATGTTGGCCTGCAGTTGTAGTCGTTAGCCAGAACAGACCCTGGCCCGGGCCAGATTCGACGGGGAGTTTTGGCCGTGTTTGCGTCTGCCCAGCCGTGTCCTCACTGCAGGCTTTAGCCAGGCTTTACGCTGAGGGCGCTGTCAGGGTCTCTAATTTCACTACCTTTTTCCTTCTTTTGTCTCTCGGTCGGCAGACAGGGTTTTTTTTTTTGCACTCAGTTTAATGGAACTGGTAATGGTCCACATTTATTTGGCAGAGGGTGTCTTGAAAGCTGTATGATTTAGGATGTGACATCAGCAGAGACTGTATGTGTGTGTGTGTGTGTGTGTTTGGGGGGGTGGGGGGTGTAAAGCTTCCCCCAGGTCTGCTGATGTAATTCTGCAGGGCTTTAAACCCCATCCCGCCCCCCCGCCCCCCACACATGCTCTCCGTGGGCCTCGACCTTATGAAGTATGAAGTCATGGTGAGAGCCGCAGTCATCCCGCCGATGACATCATCTGAACTTTTAACTGCTGAAACGTCATGGGGAGGGGGAGTTGTGGGGAGCAGGGGCATGAGGGGTTTGAGTGGAGTACGAAGGGGCCTTAAAACAAACCCGCGCATTGCATTTCATTGCTGTTGTCTTTGGACGTATGGACGCTATGCGGTGAGGTAGTGCAGTTTAAAACTTTTTTGTGCGCTTTCATATGAAAAGTCAAGATATGTTTGTGTTTTGCTTTTCATTTTGAACGTGACTGTTACCCCTCTGACAGAGCTGAGCTGAGGGATAAGGACAACTTTAGAGTCCCTTTCATAGTTCACTCACGTTTTCAAATTTCTCATATGTTTAACCCTTTTTATCCCTCATGTTAAAATGTAGGAGCTACTCTTTTTTTCTGAGAATCAGCCAGCTGTTACAGAGAAAGGTTGAATTGAAAACTAACTTCGAAGCTCCCATATATGTAAACTGCTTCAGTGTATTGCTAAATCAGTAGTGGATATCTGGCCATTACCCGTGTTGTAAGAGGAGTTCAGGGGCTAGCTCTGCCTCTGGGGGATTTTCCTCATAATGGGCAGGTTGAGCAAAACTGATGCAAGATATGCCGCATGGCCAAATGCAGCCCTGACCTGTGTGCTGGTTGGGAGAGTCCACACTTGAAAACACAGTGAGTTTGCCAAAGACAAGCTTCTCACAGCCAGGAGTGTGAAGGCCCCCTCTCACTCCTCTCTCTGTATAACCTTTTCCTTGTCTCTCTTTCTCTCTCTCTCTCTGGTTCTCTCACACTGACAGCTTGTTATCTCGGATTAAACCTTGCTTTAAATATGGTTCTGTCATTTTTAATAAAGCTGAGGTTAGCGGATAGATCTCCATGGAAAGTCATTATAGGATAGGGGTTGGTGGGGGGGGGGGTGTAAACACAGGGGAGAGGCACTTTTAGACAGATGTGTGTTCAACTGTGCATCACACTAGAGTTTCAGGTCCTGAAGCCTTTCTGGTGCTACTCCACACACCACACAAAGGTGCAAAATCTCATTATGTTTTAGTCAGTGGAAAATTCCATCAGAATGTGAGTTTCTCTGCTGCTTACCGCAGTGCACTTAAAGTGCAGATTAGAGCTGTGATTTGAGGTACAGGTGAAGAGTACAAAGACTCATGTTTTCAGTGCTGGGATTACTGTAATCTAGCCTTCTCCCGAACCCCTCATTTCTGTAAAAGTATGGACACAGTTCACACACATCACAAATGGTTGCAGCATGACACGCAGAGTGTTAGGTCATCCTCATTCATGCTGGTGGTCCCTTTCCTCGATTCTGCCTAGTTCTGGGGGTCACTGTTAAGCCAATATTTACCCAGGGCCTGTAACCCTCTACCCTGGTGCTGCAGAGACGTTATTTGCTCACTGTCTCTTCTCTCTGGTCTTCACCTACAAATTGGACGGGCCGAGTTTGTTGTTTCAATTAATGTCCTTATCTGTCTGTGGACTTCTTCAGAAACGGGCGGTCAGGGGGTTGTCTGGAGGAGAGGGGGGAAGGGCGCGTGTGCCGTTGAGCTATTCTTCACCACTCTGGAGTGGTTGCTGTTCCCTGCTCGGTGATTAGTGCTTTCTGCGCACACTGGACAATGGGGCTCTTTGTACACTGCTAAAATAGGTTTGCTGTTTGGAGAAACTTTCCATGTGACTTCGTTCTTTGCTTATTTTATTTTATTTATTTTTTTTTAAATGTCCGGCTTATACCATTTGTGTCTTTCCCCCCTCTAAGTGTCTGCCTCTTGATTGCCGGGCCTGTCCAATTTTTGCCACCCAGAAGCACAAGGGCACGTTGTTTGAAGGACGCGTTTCTGCACAAAATGGTGGAGGTAATCGAGTTTAACCCCGAGGCCCGTCTGGTTTCGCCGCGTGCACAGAAACGGGCAGCTCGGAATAATGGGCTCCTGTGTGCCGCGGAGGAGAGAGACCTGACGTCGGGTAGTGATCAGCGCTTGGCTCTGCGGTCTCATGGTGCTGTGTGGGAATGCCCCGGGCTAGCACACAGGCGTAGTGGGGCCATTGTTCAGGGCCGTCCTGCCGCATAGATAGGTAGATGTAATCTCCCGCTCCCGTCATTCCTGGTTTGTTTTGCCCTATTAGGGTAAAAAGGCACCAATTGTGCTGGCGATAACGGCCCCTCCCTTCTCCAGGAAAACTGACGTGGCCAGCGTCATCTCCTCCCCCAGGTTAGGAGACAAAAAAGGTCAGGCTGAGGCTGGGAATGCTGGGAGGCTGAGCTGTAACGGCCAGAGTGCCCCCCCCCCCTCCCCCGCCCATCACCAACGGACAACCTGTGCCCACGTGTGAAGGGCTGGTCTCCTTTGAGGAGGCTCTCTCCACAGGCTGTGTTGGAGTAGGTGAGGTGTGAAGTGAATCTGCTTTAAATGCCCTAGATGCTCTGAGTGCATTCCTAAGGGGTGTGAAAATACAAGGGGGGGGGTTGTGGAGGAAGTGGCTGCGGGGGTGGGGGTATCTGGAACAGGGACGCTGGAAGAGAGAAACCTCAGACCGCATTTGCACTGTCGCCTCGGTTGCCCAAAGTATCCCCTTCTCCGCACCCGCGACCGCGCAACAACAAAATGACACGGTTGCTGGGTTTGTCGCACATGCCGCAGTGCTGGGCTTTCTGCTCGGCTCTGTCACACATGAACGAGAGGCCAAGCACAAACCGTCATAAATGCCATTAGGAACGAAACGAGAAGCTATGCGGCCAGGCAGAAGGTCAAGGCAAAAAAAAAAATGCGCTGTTAATCATAACTTTTGGCACAGAATGGCATGGCAGCCACGTTTCCAGCTACGAGCTGCATCTTGCTTGTTGATCTGCCGGGGAAGGGCCTGTCGACAGAAGAAAGATTTGTGTTTTTATTTGGCCGCTCCAGATCAAACGGTTAGCTGAAGTGATTCTGCTGAGAGGCAGAAGCCAAGTGTATGAGTTTTAAAGCCCCGCTGCTCCTCGTGATCCCACTGTTATTCCACATGGAGAGTGCCCGCAGATAGCTGCTCCCAGAAGCCAGCGCTCCTCAGAGCGGGACTAAGCTTCCAAATGGTTTGAGAGAAAGAGAGAGAGTGGGGAAAAAGGGGGGAAAAGAAGGAAGAGAGAGTGCATCTTCAGGGCAGTTAGTTGGGGGAGGAAAAATGCTCCGGGGCTGCCAAGGAAAATAGAGATGTGGAGGCGGCGGAGGGCTGAGCGTCAGGTAAACTGCTTCTTTGTCCAGCTTGTTGCTCTGCTGATGAGATTACAGCCGGAGCTGAGGCCCACTCTGAGAGAGGAGCGCGAGCGTGGCCGGGGGCTTTCCCCGTCGCACTGTCAGCGCTCCGCACAGGGGCCCGGCCTGGGACCCGCTCAGGTAAACGCAGGGCGGTGGTGTGGTTGCACCACAGTGTCGCACACACACAGACACACTCGCTGTCACACACACACATACATACACACATATGCACTCACACACACGTACACAAACAAGTGTCAGTCTACTGTGTTCCTCCAGGCCAATGGGTGATCCTCTCTAGGATTTTGAACAAATACAGATGCATTCCGTTAAGGTCAACGGTGTCCACTATATCACCCCTGCAGTCACTGCCTGACTGATTTGCGATTTCCCTATCACAAGCCTTGCTAACCAGCCCATGGAAGACACAGCCATCACAGGCTAGGGTTCACAGTTTCTCAGTGCTCTTATGCTAAAGCGCAATTCCTGTATGTAATGCCTCCTTCCGTTTCCTTACACAAGTGCTGTGGGAACATTTACGCTTAGTAATTTAGCAGATGCTCTCATCCAGAGTGGCTTGCAAAGTAAGGTTCTCACTTTGTGTATCAGAAGGGCTTGTAAAGCTGAATGTTTTTGGAAAGTGAAGGCAGCAACACACTGTAACAGAGCAGGGCTGTAGCACCTGGTGTGCAGTAGAGCTGTTGATTGCCTGGAAGCAGACAAACCTCCTGCTGCAGTGGACGTGTATCCTTTGGGAGGAAATGCTTTCACGGTGACATTAAAATCCGGTCTTGGAAGAGAGGATTGTTTATCTGATAAACGTTTAATGGGAGCAGATAGTGTTTTTAATTGCTGCTCTGCATTAGGACAGTTTCAGAGCCAGCCACTGAAGTTGCAGTAGCTGAATCACTGAACGCAGGATGATTTTAACCCTTTGTTTGGTAGAGTTGCTGTGTGGTGGCGGTGTTCACATGCCGGCTGTGCTTTCCTCATGACGAACCGTCCACCACAATGGCTGACCTTTGTTTGGTTTACTAGAACACTGTAGCATCCCGTTATAATAAAAGGTGTCTTCTACACCTTCCCCCACATGTCTTTCTGCTGTGTGATTGGCCAGCTGGGTTTGATATCTGTTCTCTTGCTTGCGGTCCCTATAGCCTATCTATCAGTGTCCTGGTGGACCAGCTGACTGGTACAAGCTGAAACTTTACACTACAGGATGGACTGCAACAATCACAGTTCTCATAAGTGAATGATTGCAGGTGTGGAGGACATGTTAGTTGACATGTGGCAGGGCTGCTGCCTTCCCTCCCTGCATCATCTGGGATTTAACCCCACAACCTTCCTCTTCATGCGCCATTGCGCTACCTGTGTCGGTCCGTTTGCAGACGGCCTTAATGCTGCGTGGCTCCTGCCCGCGCCCGCCCCCGTCCCCGCGCTGCCCCCCGCTCCGCTGCCAGCTGTGGGACCCCGCAGGGCGCTCGCTCAGCACGCCGTCCCAGCAGGCCCTGCAACACTCATCATCTGGCTCTCCGGAGGGCGGCGCGGGGCAACGAGGCGACGGGGGCCGGCCGCACGGTGCCAACGAGACAGACAGCCAGTCAGGAAGGCACCGGCGACTCTCGCTCCGCCGAGCCCCGCTGGCCCTGGTCCCGCCACCGCCTCGGCGAGAGAAAGAAGGAAAGAAAAAGAGAGAGGGGGAAGAAAAAAAAACCCTGCCGCATTCCCGCTTTAATGATCCACACGAGCATTTGGGACAGACGGGGAGAGAGACGAGCGGGGCGGGTGGCTCTGGAGGAACAAATCCTCCACGAGCAGGGAGGAACAGCTGATCTGCAGGACTGTGAGGCTGCAATCTTGTGGTCAGTCGGACCGTACCGTAGTCCGGCAGTCGCAATTGTTAGAAATGCACTGCGCCCGCGGCTCGTCTGCGTTTTGACCGCGCTCGACCGCGCTGTTGAGGGAATGTCCCTTCCACTCAGTCTCGCGCTGAGGCGCGGGGCGCAGGGCGTGAGTCCACCAGCAGGCCCTGGCAGGTGTTCAAAGCGGCAGAGCCGTTATTTCTGTTTAGATCTCTATCCGCCCTCTGTCTGGAGCGCTTCCAGACCCCTCTGCCGGGGACAGGCGCGCGGCGGGTTCACTTTGGGCTGCGGCGCGGCTAAATTCAGCTCTCCGGGCTCCATCACGCGTGATAATTCGATTTCGGTGTTGTTCTCTGTCACGGAAGCGCTCTGGTCTTCATGAGATTATGTTCGTCTCTGTGCGAACTGCACAGAGAGAGCAATGATTGGTGCGCCGGCCGCCTGCAGTGGCAGGGAAGGGTCTTTAGCAGACAATGCTGAAGCCCCAGACTCAGCAGGCGTGGGGTCAGAGGCCTCGTTGCCGAGTGGATTGGGATGCCACCACGTCCCACCGGCCGCAGCCATTAAGGGATCAGACGCTCGGTGTTGTTTATAGTGTCTTTGGAAACGGGCTGCCTTCAGATGTCGCAAACATGGGATCCTTGCCATTCTCTGCTGGAGCCTCTGTGGCCCAGAGCTCCATGGGGCTTGGGAAGGCCCTGCAGCCAGAGAGAATCTGCTCCCTTCCCCTCCTCGTCACGCGTGGCTGCAACCGCAGATAATCTGAATGCCGGGCTAAGATCACTGAAGTGAGTTTCCTTCCGTTTCTGCCGTCACGGTCCCTCCGGCTGTGGCCCATGCCTTGATCAGCGCTATGACATCACCGCGGAGGGTGGGCGACGTCGTTCGAAAGGCACAGTTTGCGATCCCTTCCCCTTTGAAAAGAACCCAAACGGCGTGGCTTCGGCTGGCTCTGAGCAATTATAATAGCGTTCGACTGACATAAGCCTCGCAGCTGGGAAGACAGCGATTAATGGTGGAAACGGAGGGGGGAAAAAATGTCTGTGGGAGGAGGAGGCATTTGATTACCTATTTCATCCTGATCGTAAAACTCCCTGGGGACCGCAAGGGCAGACAGACCCAGATAATAACTTCCCCCAATGGCTGGCGAGAAGGCAGAGTGGTTTAGCCTTACTTGTTCATTTGCTTTGTTTATGTATTGTTAATTTCCAGCCCCACTTAAAAAAAAAAACCTTGAAAATTTATGTTATTTTTTTTATTGTTTGCAATTACTTCTGATTGCGAGCCTCAAATGAGATTCCTTGCTGTGCCTCAGAGAACTCTGACTGGAATGGTTTTTGGGAGCAGCCAGTGTTTGCCTTCCCAACAAGCGCAGCCTAAATCAATTAGTGTAATTAACAGCAAATCCCTCAGTCTGGTGGTGAGGTCCATAAGTGGTAAGGGTGCATTTTTTAAGGGGGGACTTGGTGGGGGCGGTGGGCTTTAATTTGGGAGTGGTTTCAGGACCGCAAATATTGTTTTTCTTCTGCCTTCCCCCCCCCGGAAAATTGCTGAAGGGATCCATGCACATGATTTTACTGTCCTCCTGTTGCAACATGACTGCTGATGTTGCTAAATCATGAAAAGAAAAAAATAACCAAAAAAAACAACCTCTTGAAAGAATCCATGCAAAGGCATTCCTTGGAAAATAACACCTATCTTGAACTCTGTACCGCTATCTTGTGCAGGTTGCTGTATTGACCCTCTCCTCCATCAATCCACCTCTGACCTCTTACCTTTCAGAACGCAAAGCAACTGTCACTATGATCATTACAGCTCAGGACATAAGGGATGTCTGTCCACTCTGAGACAGCAGACTGCTTCTCCTTCACAGTCCTGCAGAGGGAATGTGGCCTCTGACCCAGTGCACTGCTTCTCCCTCAGCCTTACAGAGGAAATCTGGCGTCTGTAAGCCATTTGATTGCTCCTCTCTCATGGTCTTGTACCTGATCAAGCTGTTTTCCTGCCTTGCCCAAAAGGAGGAAAAAAAAAACCCAGGAAATGTAAGGCAAGCAAGGGAGCAGAAAGGAGTGGAGGAACAGAAAGGCTTTTATCTGTTTTGGGAGATGAAATGTGCTTAGGCTCTTGGCAGCTGCACAGAGAAACATTGAGAGTTTTGTAAGAATCAGTGAGCGGCTTAAATGGAATTCATGTTACGCATAACATACCTGAATTCTGGCATGGAGGGGTTTTCATTTCTGAACGTAAACTCCACCAATTATTCACCCATGTACTCTATCTGGGGCACTGTACCAGAGTGAGAATTGTAACGGGAACACAGGAACGGGAGTCATTTTTAGAGAAGTGCCTGACCTGTGACCATGGTGTCAGATCTCCCTGTGATCATGCTATTGTTCCTCTGAATGGCGACACTCAGAAGGTGATAGGTTTCAAACCAGCAGAGGCTATTAAACTTACCCATTTGTTCAGGGCCTAATTGCAGGCCTCATCGGGGTGCTCAGCGGGGGAATTGGGGGGGAGGGCGGGCAGGCAGGGCTAGACAGATTCTCGGCCAGGATAAAGACCCATTAAATGCTAATTGTTGCTTATTTGCACTCCTCGCAGATCACTATCAGTTTGTGATGATGGAGGGGGGGGGGGGGTGGAGGCAGGAAAGGGGTGTAGCGTGGAGTGTGGTTTCGGCTTTATCGCCGAAAGATTTTTTTTTCCTGCTTGTTGTTTTGAAGCGCTCGGAGGAAAAACAGGGTGTGTAAACAATCACCTCCCGTGCGCTTCCTCGCTTACCGTCTGAAAAACACGCGTAAACACCTGAAACCGTTCTTAAAATCATTCACGCCCTTTCTGTGGCCTCATGCTTTCAGTTCTGAAGAGGTCGTCCTTTGCAGTCAGTCCAGCTGCAGAAAACGCAGGGCCACTTCAGAAGCAGTGAAGGCTTTAAACAGCCGGCTAAATGGCATGGTGCTTGAGCTCTTGAGGAGAGGAGCTTGGGTGGAGATGGAGAAGCGGAGCTCTTAGCTCTGAGTGTCTCCCGCTGTGTGTGGCGGGGCCAGGACATGGATCGGCTGCAGTCCTGGGGCTCCTTCCAAGTCGACTGTTTAGATTTAAGTGTGCTGCTCGAGTCGCGTCACAATAGCTGTGCTGCTCGTTATCATAGCGGTTAAGCCATCAGTGGGGCTTCAATAACAGCCCAATGGTGTTTAACTAAGGCCACATTTCTTTATGTATCTTTTGCGTGCATGAGTGTGTGTTTACCCTACATATGAGCACCCTGCCAAATGGTTGTGTAGTGGGTGGACTTGATGTAATTATCCATTTTATTAGCGTGGGAATGTATAAACAGATTTAGTTGGGCAATTTAATTTGGCTTCTTTGCTTAACTTGCCACCTTGTTGTAGTATCCAGTTCATCCACTTGCTGCCTAGCTAACTAGGGGCCATATAACAATAGCAGACTATTAGAAATGGTGTGGATTAACAAACCCCACCTTCCCCCTTGAAGACCAATATTCTTCCAGTTAGATGCCTTCCCCATGGGGTCCTTTGCATAGAGGCTCGAATTATGAATTTCAGATGGTACCAGGCTGCTTCTGTTAGCTAAAGTTATTGACTGTTAAAAGCTATCAGTTGATAACCATTTCTGTTCATGAGTAGCTATTGATATGAACTCTTCCCCATCGCCTGATTGGTTGTGTAGGTCAAGTAAAAAGGTGTTGCTTAAGTTATACAATGAAAGTTATATTTCTCTTCTGAACTATGTGTGACACCTCAAGCAGAGGTTCAGGTTCTTAGCAGTTCACAGTGGCCACAGGTAGGCCAGGTAGATTTCGTGCAATGTGCGCGAATGTGTAAGTGCGTGTGTGGCTCAGGGAACGGAGTGAGGAGGGTGAGAGGGGGAGGGGGGGGGGAGCGAGTGAGCTGTACCTCTGCCAGCTCGGCCATGAAGACATCCTCCGCACTCTCTAGACATCCGGGCCCCAGATGGTCAACGTGGGAAATGTTGACGGTCAAGCTCTCTGGGAATGTCATTATTCACAGTCCGTTTTCTGCAGCTCTTCTGGGACTGTCCCGCTGCACAGATGGCCCAGAACGATGCGCACGTCTGAGCCGGGCTACTCCGAAGCTTCTTTTCCGTTGCAAAAACAACCTTGGTCTCCCACTCTTTTTTCCTTCCATTAGGGCTTGGGCAGTACACCAGTTCAGAGGTACTGTCCGCTATGGACACGTCATGGTCTGAAACCTGGTGGTCGCTGGAAAGTGTCTGAAAGTGTCACCTCTGTCTTCACCCTGCTAAAACTGCAACCCTCTGCCCCTCCCTGCCCACCACCACCACCACCACCACTACCAGTGTTGACTGCAACCACCTACCCACCTTTTCCCACATCATATCTTCCCCCTGAAACCGCACTCCCACTCTCTGGTGGCCCATCACCGCCACGCCACACTGGTGTTTTGTCTTCCCATTACGGGTGGGCCCCACTCTGGCTGGCCTCTTCCAATCACAACACAGGCACTTCCCTTTCTGTACCAATTCCCAGGACACCTTTCTGCACAAAAATATGACGTCTGCGAGGCTGCCTAATGAGTCCTTCAAGAGCGATTTGGAATTTGTATTTAGCAACGGCTGAATGCTGCTACTGTAGGAGAGCTCTTCAGGGGATTCTAAATATAGTTAACGTAAGTTTCCCTCGCGTATCACAGGGAGACAGAGGGCAGGAAATGGCGGTTCACGTTTCCTGTTTTAAGACTTCTCTCTTGCTCTCCCTTGCACGTCCTCGCCACTCCCACCCTCTCTCTCGTGGCAGCATGGCGATACTGGTACTGGTAATATAATTAAACGATGGCAGTGAGGTCATGGCTGAGCACTGCAAGAATTCGCCGAGCGCAGCGCCTTGAAAGACTTTCGAAATTACAGGATCTGGACGGTTACCGGCGCAGTCAGGGGAGAGAGACGCCGCAAAGCTTTGATCTGGTCTCATCCAGGGGATGGGTTTACCGTGGGCATGCCCATAAAGGGCTTGCTCTTGGCCTGTCACTGCCCTGCACAGATACACGCCTGCTGAAGTGCTGCTCGGCTGCGCATTGCAGGAAGCAAGGCACTTAATCACAAAGCTGCAGGTTTGAGTTCCAGGGCGGACGCCGCCGTTACACCCTGAAGCAAAGTGCTTAAGCGGTATTGCCTCGATAAATATCCAGCTGTCTAAATGGATGACATTAAAAAAAGCAGGCTCTGTAAGTCTTGCTAAGTAAGTCTGTGTAGTTAGCAAACATTAATGGCAGTATAGCAGACCTGCAGGCCATGCCTTTCCCAGAAGTGCCTGTTAAATGACTTGCCATTTCAGCAGTGTCTAAAGTGGTTTCAAGAAAAAAAGGCCTGGAAAATGACGTCTGCTTGTGTGTGTGTGTATATACATGCACGCGCATGTGTGTGTGTATGTGTGTGTGTGTGAGACAGAGAGAGACATGTGGACAAGTGGTAAGGGGTAAATAAGAGCACATGGCTACATGGTGTTCTGCAGTATAGTACAGCATTCCATTATCAAAGAAATCTGTTAGCTATTATATCATTAATCCTGACTGAATATGTAAGGGCAGTGTATTGGGTTAGTAGCATCGTAGCAGTGTAGTTAGTAGTGTATCCCATTAGTGGTTGTATTTAATAACGTTGCCTGGGTTATCCAAATAAATATATTTTTCCCTACATCTTCCTTACAGCACACTCAGAAATCAATCATAATGATGCACCCAGCTAAAAAGCATGTACCTAGCAAGAGCTTTTTGGTGTGTGTGTTCTTGCAGTTTGCATTATTAAATTGTCATTGTAATGCTGGTTTAGTCATTGATATGTATTTTTCAGGACACAGTTGATAGAGCTAGATATTTAAGATGTGCTAGCGATATGGATTTCCAGTATTTGTACCAGGAATAAGAAGCATTTTTACCATGATCATTCCTCTGTCCTTGGTCAGCATAAATGGAGACTGGGTTACTCATTGCAACAGGTAAATAATGTCTGTCCTGGCCACTGAGGCGCAACGGTGAACCTCAGGACCTGCTGTGTGCAGTGAGGCATTTCAGGGCAAAATTCTCCCCACAGCGAAGTTGCTCACTAATGTTGTAACTGCTCTGTGAAGGCGTACGTGTCACGGCCACACACCAGGGCGCTGCTGGTGACCTCTGACGTGACCCGGAGCTGCCGAACGCGGCTCCGCCGAGGTGTCGGCGATCTGGAGCGCCCCTTCCCTCGCTCACGGCTGCAGCCGCGGCACGCTAAGCGGACTCTGTGCGGTGGGTCTCCACTGCTCAGGGTCAGGGGGAGAGTTTCTGTGTACTGTCAGCCTGTTTGCACACTGATAGCCCCGTGTCATTTGAGCTGGTGTCCCAGATACGGCCGAGGCCGTACCAAGGACACTGCAGTACGGGCCTGAGTTTCGGGCGCAGAGGTGATGTAAGTGCTAGGAAAGAATGTTGGAATCAGTGTAAGAGTGAGACAGAGGGATTATGATTGAGCAGATTGACGTTTGGTATCTCTAAAAAAGTTAGTTATATGGACCTGGTTCTCACTTTGTGGTACATTCTGTATTAGCTAAATCTGTTGAATTTTCAGGTGTCATCAGTCATCTTTCATCATTATAGTAGCAATTAATTGTGTAAGTTTTGCCTCTATAACACTACCTTAGATTGGATTTCTTTATTTTCTGTTGTGCACGGAAATTTGCTTTGCATCAAACTTGCTCCTCCGTATCGCGCTCAAGTACAATTAAAACAACATACAACAATATTCAAAACACACAAGATTACGAGCTGGTATGAAAATTATATATAAAAATGAAAGAAACGTCCAATAAGCATTGAATAAAAATTCAATGGCCACACCGCACAACCAACAAATTCATGACAGTTAGGTGTGGTCCTACATAACCCCCAACCGTCGTGTTATTTCAGGTTTGGCGGAGTCAGTCATAGAAAATTGCCTCCATTCATTGAATTGCTCCCATCGACTTCAGCAACTTTATTGTGTTGACAGTGAATTTTTCCTTTCTTTGCAAACAGTGTCAGCGTCCTGATTGGTGCCCCCAAGGCGAATACCAGCCAACCGAACGTCATCGAGGGCGGGTCCGTGTACTACTGTCCCTGGAGCCTGAGCCAATCACAGTGCAGTGTCATTGAGTTTGACAGTCAAGGTAAGCTTTGTTTACCCGGGACCATTAAGTTCATGCGGAATGAGTTTAGGGTGAACTTGCAGAGAGGGGGCTGGTACCAACATCCTCAGCTTAACAATCAGACTGTTGACAGACGCTCTCTTGTTTCTGGTCCCTGCTTCCTGTAACACTAAAACGCACAGACCACCTCTCCGCATGTCTTATTGTGTTTGGTGAGTCAGAGGAGGTTGTGCAAGGGAAGGGTGGGGGGTAGGGGTTGTTAAGCACAGTTCCTGTTTTAAGCAATCATCTGAAAACCAGTGATCCATTACCTTTATACTAATGAGAGGACAGGGGTGGGGGGTTTGCGAAGGTTTGTCTAAAGCCTTTCGCAGAAGTGTGTGCCAAAGCGACATTTCCACAGAACGTGTTGGTGCTGGAAAACAAAGCCGATCTTTATAAGGTCATGTTGGGTAAAGTCCCCTGGGTTACGAGGGGAGGCTGGGAATGAAGGAGAAGGCTTTTTTTTGGTGGTTGGTAGGGAAGGTGATCTGCTTTGGGGTTAGAGGGGTGGTTGGGGTGGCTGGAAGCTGACAGTAAGTGCTTTGTGTGGATGGATCTGCAAAGCAGGCCTTGCCCCTTGAGTGGTTATGGCAGCTGACAACGCGCAGGCCTATAGGGGAGAATGGGAAAGGGCTGGGTAAAGGGGGTGGGGGGGGGGTTGTGGGGAGGCTGAGGGGAAGAAGGAGGCAGCGTTTATTTCGGTCCGCTCGCTGGCACACCCCACCTGCTTGTGTTCCAGAGTTCGGTTGTCGGGAAGACGTATTTGGCCGGGAGGGCTCCTCATGCGTTCAGTCGGGGCCCGAGAAATGAGAAGAGCGTGTAGAACACATGTACAGAGATGGTGAAATGTGCACTCCTCACTCTCATTCTCGCCAATCAGATTAGAAGCCAGAGCAGCAAAGGGAAGCACTCGCATGGACCTATCACTCTGCAGTTTTGGAAGCACATTTTGTCTGGTACCAAGTAAGGGTTTTCATAAAGGGACATGAGAATGAGCTGGCAAGCGGTCAGTGATTTGTAGTTCCAGCTGGACCCCCAAGTGAGTGATAAAAGTTGCGGCTGCTGCTTCACTGATAAGCTTGCCTTAAATCCTTTGTGTTCAATCACTTTGTTGATAGTCATGGCGAAGTGTTACTTTTTTTACTCCACTCCAGGTCACTGCCAGGCCGTTGCACATGCAGTCTCTGGCCTGTACTGTTAGCCGCTTAAATTAGGCCCACCTCATCAGAGGAAGGCCGTTGGTGCCCTGCCTCCTGTTTGAACCGCTTCCATCAGATAAGCGGGAGCTGAAAATGCAGCGACCCGGGGATCAGAGAGGAGAGGGAAAACAGGCCACTGACCCCCCCCCCCCCCCTTCCCTTCCCCTCCCTTCCCGCCGACACCTCCCCTGGGGCAGCCGATGTGATGACTGAATTTAGCCATTTGTCGCTGGCCTAATTTCGCCTCAACGCCCCCAGTAACCCCCCCGACAACTCTCCACATGCCCAGCAATCCCAGAGTAGTGCCCAGGACTGTTGAGATTAGTAGTAACCCCCCCCCCCCCAACTCCCCGCCCCACCCCACCCTTGCCAGACTCTCCACCAGCACTCCTCTGCCTTTTGAGTTCAAAGGGCAGAGTGTCTGCAGACACAGTCCAGACTCCCTCAGTCCCCAGAGGGCTGGGCAAAGTGGGGGGGGTGGGAGGGGGGGTGGAGTCAGCATTTCTCCACAAGTCCCTGCACTGACTTCAGGAGGAGAGCGTACGCCAGTGCTGGGGAAGCGGGTCCAAGCCACAGAGCTGGGCCGACCATCAGCTCCTATCAGACCGGGCTGCTTGGCGCGCTCTTTTCACACTTTAGCAGTTGTAGTCCCTCCAGGCTCTGGGCATTCCCCGGGACTTGGCCATCCATTCTCGGCCCAGCAAACTGGCCGGTCCCAGATCCCGATCCAGGAGAGCTTCTCGAGTCTGCTGCTGTCACACTGAGTGAATGAAAACCTTGGGGCCTGGAGAAGCGGGGCTTTGAGGTAGTAGAAGTGGTGACGTGGTGCTCAGGGATGTGCGTGGAAGCAGCTCAGACGCTCAACAGAGTCCTGAACTGGCCTTGATCAGCTGGCAGAGAGCTGAACCAGATAACAGTGAGCATTGTATGAAGGGCGTTCACTTCGAGCCACTGCTCTTCAAAGATATGCCATAAATATAACCCTTATGCAATATGCTAAAAGAGCCGAATGTCTGGCACGCCAATTGTTCTTGCGCTGTGGAGAAATGCCTGAATAATTAAGTGAGATCTTTGGTTGCTTATGCAGTGGATTCTCATTGCTGTGGTGGGCCCCTATTACTCAGATTATATTATGTAGGGCATGCTTCAAATTTGAAAAAAATGATGTGAATATTTTTTTTTTTTTTTTTAATAGCATTTTTACAGCAAACCCCCCACACCGCATGGGGACTATTTCATTAGATTAAACACGCATTACCGGTTATGGTCTTCTGGATGTGTGCGTTCCGGATCTCAAATACACAAATACAGGAAAGGCGGGACAGAGCCGCACGCGCACCCGAACCCGTGTCTGTCGCTCGTTCGGCGATGGGCGTCCACTGGGAACAGGCCGCCGGTCCCAGACGGCCTAAATGAGAGCAAGGAGGCCTGTTTTCCTTGGCAGGGCGCACAGAGGGCTGGCTATGGCGATACGGCAGATCCTCTGCAGTGTTATTAAAGGGCCTAATCCCCCTGCTTTCCTGCATGGGCACCGGGGAATCGGGCTCTCTGCGAGCAGGGGGCAGCTGATTGATGGGCGGCTGCAGGGAGGCCGAGGCGGGGCCCTGTTTTTCTTGGACTCGGGGTCCTCGTTTTTTTTTTCTTTTTTCTTTTTTTCCGAGGTGGAGAACGCTCCACGGCGGGCCCAGGGAGCGGCGGGCCGGCTTGGGAGGGGCGAGGGGATGATGTCATGCCACTTTCGCTTCCTCCCCCCGTGTGTTTCAGACTTTCCCCTCAGACGTCATCCGTCGGGGTGTGCTGGTGATTTGTGCGCAGAGCACGCCGGAGTCGCCAACAGCACTCAGGAATGTTTCAGAGGCCCTAAAGCTCTTGGTTCTCACAGACCCTTCCCAGCACCCCATCTGATCAGGATGGCTGATTGTTCAGATTGGAAAGCTGGTTTTGACTCTTGGCTCAGCCATCTGCGCCCGCGCTCCTGGTCCAGCTGCCTCCTCAGATGTTCCTCATGGCCACCTATTTCGTTACTTTCCTGCACAGCGTGGTGTAGAATGAGGGGCATGCGTTGGTTTGGCTGGCCAGGTGGCCACACAGATGCGGGGTCAGCAGGGTCAGGACTGCTGCTGGCACGAAGACGTGCGAATCGGTCACGCCACCTGACCGCCCCTGGTCACGTTTGAATGTTGACCCCCTCCTCGGTACCTCTGGGACACAGCGCCTTGTTGTCAGACTGTGAAGGTTATAGATTTCCCTGACTTTTGACCCCTCTTTTCTAATAGTAAGCCTCAGCCAGTCACAATGCACCATATGTATAGGGATGAAGGGAATTATGGGGCAGCTGCTTCAGGTAACAGAGGGATGTGGGAACCTTACTGTGGGGGGGGGGGGGGGGTGGCGGGTTGTATCCTGACCTGTATTTATTCTTATTTCTCTGTTGTCCTTGGCTACAGGGGACCGCAGTTTCAAGGTTGATGACACTGACGTCCAGGTGGAGTTCAAGTCCCACCAGTGGTTTGGTGCCACAGTGCGCTCCCATGGCAGCAGCATCCTGGTAAGGTGCAAGTTCAGTAAAGATAGCATGAACAAGCACAGAGCTCTGTGTTTACATTGCATGCTTACTGTGCACTCTATCTGCGCTTAAGAGAGAAAGCCAACATGACTGTAAGTGTGGGTCTCCAAACTCAGATTCAGTTCTTGCACTGAGATAAAAAAATATATATATTGGTTATTGAATTGGCTACGCTTTCTGTATTTTTCATTTTGTAATGTTTCTCGCAGAAACGCACAAAAAATAAAAACACGAGATTTATTTGTTGCAGTGTTTGTTTATGGGAAGCCTGTGTGCATAGAAACATCCTGATTCCCTGTCCCACCATCACAATAAACACACCTCCATCAGCCTGGCCCGCTTTGGTCACAGCAAATACTGTATTGGCAAGAGAGCCCAGGATCCGGTCCTAAACTGGGCCGAGGTGCATCTGGCTGTATTGAGGGCACAGAGCTGAGTGCAGGCAGTGCGATCGGCCCTCCCAGTGCTTTTTCTAGGGCTTTCTGACAGGTCAGAGGATTCCCCCCTCCCCTCCTCTCACGCATGCCGACCTCTGACCTTTTGGAATGTTCATATCTCTGCCTTGTCTGAGTTCAGCAATTTAGATCAAGGCCAGATTGTTCGCCAAACGAGCGATGCCTCTGCTTGCTAAGACAAAAAATGATGAGGCTATGACTACAGTTTGCCAATCTGAATACCAGTGCACACCCCACACACATTCTGTAGAGTGGTGGGTAACTTTGACTCCATCTCCTGGTGTGCCCTCGTGGGGTGGCAAGTGTTGCATAGTGGTAAGGAGCAGTAAATATCCAGCTGTATAAATGGATAACATGTACAGATAGTCATGTACGTATGTACCTTCAAACCTAAATTGAAGGTACATATGTAAGTTGCTCTGGATAAGATCGTCTGCTAAGTGACAATAATGTAATGTAATGTCTCAGGCATGTGCCCCGCTCTACTACTGGAGGACTAAAAACGACGAACCGCAATCTGATGCCACAGGAACTTGTTACCTCTCAGTGAATAACTTCACCAAATTTGTGGAGTACGCCCCCTGTCGGACAGGTAAGGCACTGCTCTTCTGCTTCTGCATGGTATGGTAGTTTGGGCAGCAGGCGAATTTAGTGCTACAAAGAGTTTGCAGGAGGGATGAAAGGCAGAAGTTACACCTCTAAGATGTTGGTGCAGGAATCAATTTCTTTTTCCTAAAGCAACAGGGTATGGAACAGTGACTGATCTCTGTCTTTATTCCAGAAAGGAAAGGTCATGAAGGTCAGGGGTACTGCCAGGGTGGATTCAGTGCTGACTTTACTAAGGTAAAATACCAATCCCATTCTTACTTGAGATGAACCCATGAAATGCTGTCTATGTGGGCAGCCCTGAGCTATCCATGAAGTTTTAAAAGTCCCTGGCCTGCTTGCTGACATACTTTGTATGTTTTTCAGAGTGGAGAGGTGGTTGTGGGAGGACCAGGAAGTTACTTCTGGCAAGGTGAGCAAAAGAAGTGCTCATAATAAATGGTTAACTTTAGGGACTCTTCCATTCTGCGTGTAAACTGAGCGAGTGGATATCCTGTTTTGTTGCTCTCTCAGGTCAGCTGATCGCAGCCACACAAGAGGATATCGTGAAGGCCTACTACCCCCAATACTTCCTGCTCTATGTGAATGGGCAGAAAAAGACCAGTCAAGCGCAAGGCCAATATGATGACAGCTACCTGGGTAACGCCATACATTTTGGCTCTTCTGTCCATGTCTACATCTTCCCCATAACTTCCTGATAACTCAGCCTAAGCCCCTCCAAACGTTGTCCTCCCTAGGAATGTGGCTTGCTCTCGTTGCTCATTGCTCATTCCTGTTCCTTGTCATTTGAAAAGCCCCCTTTTCCTGTATGCACAGCACAACTTGGCCAAGGCTGCATGTCATATTTTACCTGGTTTGTGCTTTCTTGCAGGCTACTCTGTGGCAGTAGGAGAGTTCAATGGAGATACAGTGGAAGGTGAGACTATCAATGTTGTAGATGCACTTAGGTGCGATTAGGTCCGGGCCAAATGTGATCTGAATAATTGCTGACTCCCCTTTAGTGTAAAGTGACTCTGCTGCTGTACCAGCTGCCTCTTGGGGAATTGC
This sequence comes from Megalops cyprinoides, assembly GCF_013368585.1. Classification (NCBI taxonomy): domain Eukaryota; kingdom Metazoa; phylum Chordata; class Actinopteri; order Elopiformes; family Megalopidae; genus Megalops; species Megalops cyprinoides. The sequence continues at coordinate 32,218,835 of NC_050589.1, forward strand.
GCACGTCTCCTTTTTGGCTGCTGGAATCCCCAATGCTCCCGAGAATTTCAGCCATCCCACAGTTTCCACTCTTAAATCTCTGTTATCCTTGTTTTTTCCTGTCTGTGTGTCTTGCAGATTTTGTGGCAGGTGTCCCAAAAGGAGTCATGCTCTACGGCTTGGTAAGGACCCTTTGCTTACTTTGTTCCCTAAGATGAGGGAAATGGAGAGAGTGGAATATTATAGGGGGGGGGGGGTTGTAGGGTGAAAGAGGCAGAGAGAAACAAAGATATGTACACACTTTATTGAGATGTTAGCCCCAGCAGAGTGGTGACATTTGAATGTATGGCATCACTAAAGAGAGGGGAGATATGCACTTTATTTGTAAGAGAGGCCTCTTATGCATACCAGCATTTTTGGTTAATTTGTTGCAGTCACTAATCAGGTCAGTGATCTGATCATTTTTAAATGGTATTGTCTTTGTGGTCATCCATCTTGACCAATGTTCCCTGCCTTTGCTCTTTGTCAGGTGTCTATATTTAACGGCGATGATTTGAAGTCGATGCTAAACTTCACCGGTGAGCAGGTGAGTTTGCGGCCTTGTTCTTTCGATGCTTGGGTGCTCGGGTTTGGTGGTGTTTGGGGTGCAGCTTTGTTTCCTCGGAGACCTGAATGCATGCTTCTTTTCCTCACAGTCAGTTATCAGCTCACACCCCCGGGTTTGGACTGTGACTATCTGCAAATATCTGCATATCTCATTTACTCCACTAACTGTGTTGGTTGGGCGTGCTGCAGTGTGTGGTTGACCGAAAAGCACAGTTACAGAGACAAATGCAGAAACAATTTTGGAAAGTGAACTTTATCGTCCTGTAAAATAAATTGGTGGGATGTCTTTTAATGAGAACAGCTGAATAAATAAGAATAATAATGAAAAAAAAAATCAGCATTTCTTTACCAAAACATCTAGGAATTCAGAATGTCTTGGTATACTTGAAGCTTTACATATGCATTTGCAAAAAAAGGGCTAAGTTTGGGGAGTACTCTCACGATCCCATGATTAGCTTTGCTCTGTTGGGGGTTGGGTGGGTACACGGAAGGCCTGTGAGCAGAGAGAGAGTGAAGGCAGCGGAGATGGGAGCCACCCCCATGCTGCTTGTTTGATTACTGAAAGGTGATGCCTGCTCTAATGTCTTCCAGATGGGCTCCTACTTCGGATACGCCGTGGCAACCACTGACATCAACAAAGATGGGTGAGTGAGTGGGCACTGTAGACGGTGGGGACTTCTCAGACCATGACTGGCAGTACATTGTGACAAGGAAATGGCTCTTGTAACCAAAGAGTTGCACATTTGAATCCTAGGTGAAGCACTGCTTAGGAGCAAAGTACCTGGGAGCAAAGCAATTAACTCTTAATTGATTATTCACACCTGTATGCTGTATGAATGAGTATGAATATGTAAAGAAACAGAGGCCATGTAGGTCACCCCTAAGCACATCTTGTTTAGCAAATAAATAACAATAAAACACCCTTTTCTAATTTGCACTGTAGATTGGAAATTTCTGGTGATCAATGATTCTTCTTCACTAGGCTAACCTGGCTTTTCAAGCTGTTTTGAACCTCTCTAATGGTAGAACTTATATTCTTGGTTCTGGAGCTGGTGGTAGTTATCAATGCTAATAGTTAATGAATGGTGCACTAGCTGAGTAAAACGCAGTGCTGGTGTTGCTTCTTCACTGACCCGGTTCTCTTTTCCATGTGCCTGTGCATCTGTTCCCAGTCTGGAGGACCTGCTGGTAGGCGCGCCCATGTACATGGTGCGGGGGTCGGGCGGGCGGCTGGAGGAGATGGGTCGGGTCTATGTCTACCTGCAGCGTGGCCCCCTGGAGATGGAGCCCAGCCTCCCTCACCTCACGGGGACGCAGGAGTACGGGAGGTTCGGGAGCTCCATCGCCCCCCTCGGAGACCTCAACCAGGACGGGTTTAATGGTGAGAAACCTGGGCCAGGGTGGGGAGGGGGGCGTGGGTGCAGACAGGTCTGTCTAAAAAGGCAGTCTCATCCAGGATTGGGGACATCTCTATCCCCAGTCCTGACACTAACATTAAACATGTCACTAATCCTAAACCTAAATTGAAGTTGAATTTGTAAAGGCAAGGTAGAACTATGTCACGTCCATGGATAGCTTTGGATAGCACCAGAAGGAGGTTATCTACTTACCTCGCACCATTTGGGTAGAGGTAGGATGTTCCTGGCTCTTGATCTTGCTACTTTTTGTCTCTCCTTCAGATGTGGCCATCAGCTGTCCCTTTGGTGGCAAAGACCAGCAGGGAGTGGTCCTCATCTACAACGGACATGCTGGAGGGCTCAAGGACAAGCCATCTCAAGTAGTAGCAGGCCAATGGGCGTCTGCTGGCATACCCCCCAGCTTTGGCTACGCCATCCGAGGAAACAAAGACCTGGACATGAACGGCTACCCAGGTGAGTGCTTTCCCAGTCCGCTCCTTAAACCCTGCGGTCCCGTTAACCTAACGGAGTCTGCTCAGCTCCCACCTCTTCAGACGATAGCCCCGTGTTTCCCCCTCTTTATAATCATTTTGCTCTCCAAGCGCAATGTTATGAGTTTAATTGTCTTGGAACCAGCGTCCTTCTAATAACTCATGTGATTTTTCTTCTAATGATCCACAATTTTTATTGGCTGCGGGTCTCTGGCTCATTGGCTGACCAGTTGTGCGAACCGCTACTACAGTAACAATATTTTACTGCTGGAGAGCCGTAGAACAGGGCCTGTTCAGTTCTTGTCTTACATGGCATGGAATTTTCCCACTGCTTGTTTTTAATAACTGCTTACATATTCGCTGTGATTCCACATTAGAATGTGATTTTATTTTTCAAAATTATTTACAATGTAATTATTGTGAGAAAGTGAACCGTGGTAGTATTACCTACTGCTGCATGCCAGCACAACAGTAAAGCTAGCATTGCTGGTATATGCTTATGTAATACACTGTACCTTTGATTGATAGAAAATTCCTGCAGCTTATCTGTATTGGTTTCTCCTGACATTTTCCTCAGATCTCATCGTGGGTGCATTTGGAGTTGACAAGGCTGTTCTGTACAGGTAAGCCCCCTGGAAGGCAATCTGTAATATGGTTTGGGTCTTCTGGATAAACTGTCAGGTGAAGTGAGCTGAGACCGGGGTTCGTCTTCCTCTGTACAGTGGCGCCTAACCAAACACACATGTTACGGGGTGCCATCGATATCACATTTGCATTCCAGGCCCCCCTCTTCTCGCCCCTCAGCACAGCACTGACCTCTGAACAGTTCTCAGCGAGTCACGCGATGATCAGATCAGGGCTGGTGCGTGTGTGTGTGTGTGTGCATGTTTGCGTGTACAAGGGAGGGCAGGTGGGTAGGACCGAATGTAGTCTACATTATAACATCGTGTTACATGTTATGTTACTACATTATGTCTCTTGTGAATCACTATGTCAGACCTACTGTAGTCACTGTTTTTACAGTAGTCTGATGATAGATTCTTTTCTTTTGGCTTTTTTTTCCTATTAGCTTTTACCCAGCGTCTTTACCACTGGGTATCTGCTGAAGTCATTCAGGTTATGTTTCTTGCTGAAGCGTATGACAGCACGCTTTTTGGTACCGTGTATGAAATTCCATGCTTACAAGCCCAGTTGCATAATCGCTGCTCCGCACTGCTTCGATGGCATACCTGTCTCAGACTGAATGCCCGTGAATCCAGCCTTTTCAAGTCACCTGTCCCATTTCTGTTTCCGGCAGGGCTCGGCCTATTGTCAACACCAGCGCCTCGCTGACGGTGTACCCCACCATGATCAACCCAGAGGAGAAGAACTGCATGGTGAACCATGGGAACGACAGCATCCCTGTCTCCTGGTATGTGTGGGACACGCCCCCTGCTTCCTGTGCTCATGTGGCCCATTGAAATGTTTTGTCTGGCTGCTGAACTTCTTGGTTGCTGAGAACAGCAGCTATACTTGGTGCACCTCCGCTGGGGACTGGTTCCTTCATTTGTGGAGACGTGATTTAACCCTTTCGTGCGTACGGTGCAACCAATGTGATTAGAGCACTAGATTGGAAAAAATCTAGCTAACGTTAGCTAGGAGGAAACAGTGACTTAACGTTACAGAGTACAGTAAATGCGGCGGTGAAAACTATAAGAAGCTTAATAACGCTAATGAAAACATAACGAACCATGTAACATAACACGCTCGCTACATAGCATAAAATAAGTCACGTGTGAAAGGGTTAAGGAATGACTAAACCCAGTTATATTGTGATATCCACACTGCTGTTCATCCACAAAGATGGAGGGCATTGATAATGACAGTGATCTCTGTAAAGAAAAGAAAAGGACCATTAACCTGCTGTGTTTTTGGTCCATCCAATGTCTTTCCATGGAGGTCATTATCAAACACTTTCTGCCTTCATGTCAAGCTTCATTTTGATGTTATGTTAAACTATAATTTAAAGGAAAGCTATTGGTAGTTTCAGAGAACAGCTCCTGTTTGTCTTTGACACACAGGCTCTGCGGAAAAACTGCAGTTGTGTAGAGGAAACTTATGGGCCTGCTGTCTCTTACACTTCTCTATTCCCATGACCCTCATACAGGGAGTGTTTTTTTTGTTTGAGAATGAATTGAGGAAGGAAAATCCGTAATGCAGTTTTCCACTTTAAATGCCTTTCTTTTTGTGCTCCTCAGGAGATTCCTTGAAATCGAATTGGAAATGAAATAATGGAATTGCACTCAAACAGAATAGCTTTAGAATATGGCTTGGCTGTACTAGTGAACTGCAACATGAGTCAACACTGTGCCTCTGTGTCTGGCCTCCCTGTCCCTGCTCGATAAAAGAAACTCTTGTGTGTGTGTATACACATGTGCTTTGGACACAGTTTGTGTTGCCTGGAAACAAGAGGAGAGTGAGGGCGGGGCCAGATGTGGGGGTAGGGGAGCGGAGCGAGAGAGGCGGATTGGAAGTCGCTTTGAATGAGATATTGTTTGGTAGTGAGGCACAGCTGGGAAACATCAGGGCAAACTCACGTGCGTGCGCACACACACACACACACACGCACACACACACACACACACACACACACACACACACATACACACACACACACACATGGGCCTGTATACACATGTGCACTATTACACAAATACACATGGAAATTGTACACATGTTCTCTCTCTTGCCTCTTACCCTCTCTCTCTCTCTGTCTCTTTCCCCTGCTCTCTCTTTCTCCCCTTTCTCCCTCCTGCTGCCCTCCCCTCTCTCTCTCTCTGTCTCTCACACTCTCTCTCTGTCTCTCTCTCTCTCTCTCTCTCTCTCTCTCTCTCTCCCCATCTCTCTCTCTCTCTCTCTCTCCCTTTCTCTCTCTCTCTCTCTCTCTCTCTCTCTCTCTCTCTCTCTCTCCCCCTCCTGCTGCCCTCCCCTCTCTCTCTCTCTGTCTCTCACACTCTCTCTCTGTCTCTCACTCTCTCTCTCTCTCTCTCTCCCCTTCTCTCTCTCTCTCTCTCTCCCTTTCTCTCTCACTCTCTCTGTCTCTCTCTCTCTCTCTCTCTCCCCCTCCTGCTGCCCTCCCCTCTCTCTCTCTCTCTCTCTCTCTCTCTCTCCCTTTCTCTCTCACTCTCTCTCTCTGTCTCTCTCTCTCCCCTCTCTCCCTCTTGCTGTCCTCCCCTCTCTCTTGTTCTCCCTGTCTGGACTGGTGTGGCTCTGACTGTAGCTGTGGTTGTAAAGCGATACGGTTGAGAGGGGCTGGGTTTGGACTCTGGCGTGCGTGGCTGATGTCACGGGTTCTCTCCACTGGACCATACAGACGCCCAGCGCTGGCTGTCCTGCTGGGAAACTCCAGCGGCCGCTCGCATTCGCTGTAATGGAAGCGATGCTGTGGGAGATGAGCTGCTTAATTTACTGGCCTGTTGCCTCGGCCTGCCCTGCGTGCGCACCGAAGCTGCGTCACGCTGGACACTTGAGCAATCGCTCACACAACAGGCGTCAGTGTCTGTCGTTAGGCACAGTACATTTCTGCTTTTTTCTACTTATTTCACAAGCACTTTGGCTTTGCAATCCGGCAGGAAAGGGCTGGAGGGTGTGATACGTACCCCGTGATTGTGGAGCTCATGACAACATCAGGTCTCTGTCTCTCCTTTTCCCCACAGTGTCAACCTCAGCTTCTGCCTCTCAGCCAATGGGAAGCACGTGCCCGACGATCTAGGTGAGCTCACCCGCGTCACAAGACCAGCTACCAGCCAGTCGCCATGGCTGTCCACCAGAACCTTTCCTAAACTGCACAAGTACACCATAACTGACTGAAGCCAGTATGCAGTCCTACTGAAGTTAACAAACCATTCAGTTCCATGTCCTGGTTAATTATTAGAAATGATCAGATGCTCTGCTAGGTTTCCAGGAACCTCCACAGCCCCGTGCCCCTCGCACTTTTCACTTACTGTCACTCTGCTCGTGTGGGCATCTTGAATCCTCTTTGCAAAACTGGCCCTTGATATGTCATGCTCAAATTTCTGTGTGTGTGTATGTGTGCACATGCGTGTGTTTCAGGCTTTCTGGTTGAGGTGCAGCTGGATCATCTGAAACAGAAGGGCGCGATAAAGAGGGCACTGTTTTTGGACACCCAACAGCCTGTCCTGCAGAAGATGGTGAAGGTGGCCAATGGGGCCCGCATATGCCACGAAACCAAGATATACCTGCGGGTCAGTACCAAAAAACCTCTCCTGCCCCTCTAACTCACTGCCTGCCTTGACCCTAACAGGCCCTGCCTTTCCTCCCCATTTGGTCTCCCCCTGCAGGATGAAAAAGAATTTCGGGACAAACTCTCCTCCATCTATATGGGTCTCCGCTTTCATCTGGACCCCAACGCACCAGTGGACTCCCATGGCCTCAAACCCATCCTTAACTACCAGACCCAGGAGCTCATCGAGCAGAAGGTACATCAGCACTAGAGATGCTGACTCTTACCCCTTTGGGAACAACAGGGATTTGTCTACATTGGCTGCTCTTGATACGAACGGTCATTCTTCACAAATTCTTGGCACTGGTCTCAAAAAGACTCCGCTTGGCTTGTTTTACTTGACACTTTCTGAAATTTGTTGCTATTGTACAGGTGACGGCAGACATTCTACCGAGATTAGCCCCCCCCCCCCCCCTTAAAGAATGAGCAAGTGCTTCTTTCACAGCTAAAATACAGCTGGGAAAAGGAGTACAATGTCTGGAAAGCAGTGTTAAACAGGAAAATTCAAAGCATGTTTCCTGGAAGGGTTTTTTCACATGCTCCTCCAGGATTAGTGTTCAGGACTTCTTTGTTAATGGTTTATAATAGCGGTTTATATGTGTTACACCAGTGCAAGAGAACAGTGGGGGCGAAGAGCTGTGCATTGGGTGGGGCCGTCCAAGGCCATGGTCCATCTGGTTGAGATTTGTTTGTGTTTTGCCAGTTTTCTCTGGTAGTAAGCAGCCTGGCTCAGCCTGAGGGCTGCCCTCAGTGGTGCTGCTCACCATATGTGAGCTATGACCGCTGGATTGGAGCATTGGGGAGGGAAGACAGTAAATGCAATGTGATCCCCCTCTCTCTCCCTCTCTCTCACTCTCTCTCCTACCTCTCTCTCCTTCTCCTCGGCTCTCTGGGATTTTGCTGACCCCCATCTCAGCCTTTATCTGTACCACAGTGGAAAGAATAGGAGCTCACGTATGCTGTGTCGGTTAGAATGCTGCAGTCTAGACCTGAGGGTCATGTGTTCAGTTTCCAGGGCGTGCATCGCCGATGCGCTCATTCCTAAACGCTCAGACACCCACCTGTGTAAACGATGTACAGTGTAGAAAATGTGCTAAATAACACAATATGTCAGACGCACAACACTCCTGTGGAGAAAAAAACGGGACATGAGTTAGAGAGAATGCGTGGGGGAAGGTGACAAGATGTTATGGCTCTGAAAGACTTGCACCACCTCAGCATGACTTGGTTCCCATGCGTTTCATTATCGTCTGAGCGCATCAAGTTCGCGCTGCTCTTGTGCCGAGTCAGAATGAGAGATCAAAGCTGCCTCTCGGCAGACTTTCACACGGTAATTTGCACCACATGTTGCCTCCAGTCCGGAGCATAATAATAGATTCCCAAGACAAAGATGTACGATGATGGTGAAGGATTAAGAGGGTGTGGCATTGGTGTATTCTAAACACATACACACACACACACACACACACTCAAAGATGTACACAGACAATTTTACCAGGGGGATTATAGTACTCCAGATTGTTTAAAACAAGCACTAATATTATGTAAAGCCAGGTCTCTAGTTTTCTGTATGATTGCTGAAAAGGGATGTGCAGTTTAAGCAGCAAACTTGGTAAGAGATTTTCACACATGCTCCATTTAGTGGAATTCTTGCTCTGTAGCATATGTTTGTCATTTGGCAGGTGTGTTTATCCAAAGTTCATTTAAAAAAAAGCTTTGTAACATATTTAAAATGTTGGTATTTTGTATTTCTGTAATTCACTACCTCAGAAGGGCGTTCTCAAGCGCTCATGCACAGTAACCATAATCCTACTGGATTTGAAACACTCATGTCACGATCGCACAGCCCAGGTTACTGTAGTCTGCGTAACGTAGGGCTTTCTCTCTGCGCGGCCTTTTTCGATTTGCAGTGCTACACTTTGGTCCACCCAACGCCTGCAGTGACGGGACTCCCCCCCCTGACTTGGGGGTCGTTGTTGTTTCTGTCCTGTTTTAGCAGCGTGGACGGACTGGGCCTATCTCCGGAAACCTGAAAGCGAGCTTCAGGGCAGGCCGACCGGGTTCGCGGTGGAAGTTCCCTCCGTATCCCCAATTAGAATCCCTTTAATTACAGGGAGGGCGGAGCGCTTTGATACGGCCGCTCCACAGCTTCTGCACAGCTTCCCCTCAGCGTTGGGGCCGCCTCTCTGGGATCGGCCTTTTTAATTTCTCTTTCATTTTATATTTATCATCATCATCATCTCGCTGTTGCGCATCACACCGGGAAGCAATTACAGATGGCGGTTTTTTTTTCACCGCTGTCAGCATTATGGGGGGAGCGTCTCTCTCTCTCTCTCTCTCTCTCGCACTCTCTCTCGCACTCTTTCTAGTCCTGAACCTCTCCCTCTGCCCTCTTGGTCCCCTCTCCTCCTCCCTTCCCCTCTCCCCTCTCCCCTCTCTGTCACTGATTCATGTGTGATCCCTGTGTTATCTGATGTGTGGTGCGCTGGGCGGTGTCACGTGTGGCAAGCGTGTGGTGCGCTCGTGGGCCCCTGTCATGTGGCGAGCACCATGCGTGTCGTTGGCTTCGCAGACGGCACGGACGGCCCATGTTTACCGTTCAGCCTGAAGGGGGGTGGCGGGACTCGAATTTCAGGGTCACGCAGCAGCGGGGGGGGGGGGGGGCGCAAGACGGATGGGGGTAACCACGCACAGGCGCGGTGTTCTGTGATGCGCCGAAACTTGTTTTTCGTTATTTGGGGTGGATCTTGGATCATTCTGGTCTGTTTGTTGCACATGGCATGTTGAGGAATGGGTCTACCTGATCAGTGCAGACAGAGGTTTCTGATTAGCGGTAACAGTCAAATCAAACGGTACGTTTAGCTGAGTGCATTAGTCATTCTTACACATCTCCCGCCAGCTGGAATGATCTTGTCTGTTTGATTTGGCACCAGACATTGGTCCTGTTTTTATGTCCTCTGGAACAGGCATTTTAGATTTATGGTTCAGAAGCTTTGTCAAGGGGGCGTTTTTCATGAAGGTGGAATTGTAAATGTCTGTCTTATCTAAAATATTTGACTTAACGCAATTTTTGATCCACTCACACACTTAATGGTACTTTTGATTCAAAACAACACATGACTTGCTGCCTCAGTGTTTGATGTGTATATATACCGTTTTATGTGCTGTCCTTTCATGAAATGACTCCTACAAACACATAACTGACAAGTGACCTAATGAAAGAGTCTGGCTTGTGAGGTAGCTTTGAACGTACAACTGAAAAGTTTGATTTTAGAGTGAGGCCATCGGTTCCCTTATCTTTATCTATTCAATCTGTTTGTTTTAAATCCACTCGCGGCCGAGGTCCTGTTATCCTTCTCCTCCTCCCCTGCTCTCTCGGCCTCTGTGCATGACTTCATCCCGCTGATCAAGTGTCTCTGCTTCTTTCAGGCCCAGATTTTACTGGACTGCGGAGAAGACAACATTTGTGTCCCCGATCTGAAGCTGACAGTGCACGGGTGAGTCTGTTCATCCCTTCGTTTCATTACTCATTTTCGGACCTATTTATACCGTCTCGGTTGTTTTTGTAGTGGAGCGGCCCTGGGTAGAGCATGTCATACCAATCGTCACAGCAGTCGTCGGAGATTAAGCCCTCCGTGTGTTATAGCGTGGGACATCCTGTCCCATCTGGGCCACCATAGAGAAGAGGACACCACACCCACCTCCACCCATGTAAATGAGAAATGTCAGTTCCTGCTGCTGCTGTTAAGAATAGCCGCGAACGTGAAGGTTAAGGCCGTACACGCCAGACGATCTTCGGCGCTGTCAGAAGTAGTCTCGCCCGAGGTTTCACTCGTGCTCTCTGGCAGCTGTTAATGGATAAATAAGATCAGCGAGGGCAGCTGGTCGTAGTAGGCTGTGTGGGTGGGGCGTCGGGGAGGGCGGCGTAGGGGGAGGGAGGAGAAAAGATGGAGGGGATGGAGATGAAGGAGGCTGATCTGGAAAATGAAAGGGAATGTGGCTCTGGAGCACTTTCGGTCCCTTTGTAGCTGCTGCAGAACTTTGCCGCACTTTGATTAAATAAATCTGTGTGCATTTTTTTCCCTTTTTTAACTAAAATAACATCATGGCCCCTTTTTCTGCCCTTTCATTTTCCTCCTGTTTGTTTTTTTTATTTGTTTGGACTCAGGTTGCAGCTTTTCCATGATACATCAATCACGAAGGTTTGAATGTGATTATTAATGGTATAATGTGTACTTTGGCTCAGCAACAAGATCTTGTATGTGTCCTACGTCACATGGAACCAAGCTGGTCTCCCTCACAAATTATTATCTTTGTAAGAACTTAGTAATAATGTCTTTAACCTAAACTGGTAAACTTACACTCCACTTCAAGGCTTTCTTTTGTTGGAGCTGGCCTGAAAAGCACAGCATATGAACTCTGAGTTTCCCCCAGGGGAAGGGGAAAAGGGTTAAAAAACTTTTGCCCTTGCAGCCTCAGTTAATTTTGCTTTTCGCTGCCACAGGCACATTTCTATTAGGCAGAAGGGCTCGCTTTAGGTTTGCTGTTGGAGGGATCTTACATTGTTTTTCTTAATCGTCTCGTTTAAAAAGTGTGACTCTCCCCAAGCTGGAAGCCTGCAGCCCGCTGCTCCCCAGGCTGGCCGAGGCCCGGCGTTGGGAATAATGAGCGCGCGGCTTCCTACGCGCGGTTTAACTAGGCCCGGCTGTAATTGGAATCGTCTGTGTGGCCCTCGCGAGGAATTTCTCATTGTGTTCGGAGCGGTGGAGGGAAGGAAGGGGAGGGGGTAGAGGGAAGAAAAGGGTGGTGTGCTACAGCACTGGTGTCTGCTCCGTTGCATGTATGACTTTATTACTACATTGGAAGAGTGGAAGGGGGAAGGGCTTCCTGAGAGAAATCATACTGATGTGTTTTGGGTCACGTCCCGGCGCTGAATGTAACGGGCACGAGTAGCGGAAAAGCCCAACGGGGCGGGGGGGGGGGGGGGGGGGCGAGTGAAAAGGGAAAAAGAGAGCAGAGCTGGTGTTTAAAATCGGCTTAGTGGTCAAAGGGCGGATTGCAGATCAGAGTGGCAAGCTCAGGTAGCTCCAGTTCGGGGGCGGGAACACTGACGCAGGAAGTTGAACGCTGGTTTCTCGTATTGGTTCGTGGAGGGCTAAAAAAATTTTGTGTGGCTCTCTGCAGGGGTAATGGGGTCCAGCTGCTGCAACAGTTTGTTTCAGTCTTGTTTTACAGTTATTTGCTCGATCAGATCGATTGGAGCAGCGACATGCACAGAAACTACAGTTAAAAGCATTGATCATTTTTGAGATTCTGTTGATTTTATGAACTAATGAACTATTGAATGAACTAGATTAAATTTTGCAGATCCCTTTAAATGTTTCCTCAGGGCCTTTTGAGTAAAAGGATGACTATATTTTGCACGGACACCACTCTTTAATTTTTCCATATTTGCCACCACTCCATTCATATTTATCGCTCTGGCTGTGGGTACAGTGACAGGAAGGAAGTCTACCTGGGTGACGACAACTCTCTGACCCTGACCTTCAACGCGAGAAACGAGGGTGAGGGAGGGGCGTACGAGGCCGAGCTGTACGTGGTGCTGCCCCCCGAGGCCGACTACAGCGGAATAGCACGCAATAACGAGGTGAGGGTTTGAATGACTCTCTCTGTCCCAACTATACAATTCGGCCATTCAAACCCATATTGTTCCAGAGCTCCTCAAATACGTCAAAGCGTATGCACGGCTTTGTTTGAGCTTTTGAAGGGATTATAATGGCTCTATTGCTTTCTTCATAACTTCCATTAACATTATGCAAGAAGCTCTGCTGTCATGACATCAACGTTCTATTCATCAAAATATTCTGGAATTCTGTTTCATAATGGTGAATAATGACTCCTGACACTTGTGTTAATCATTTGACTTCTAAGCTGTCATTGACATGGTTGATTTTAAACTCTATCGTTTTGGAAGTAAAATCCCCTCTCCAGTGCTGTGTGCTTAACCATGTGTATATGTGTTCCAGAGCCTGACCCAGCTGACATGCACCTATGAGACTGAGAACCAGACCCGCTACCTCAGCTGTGACCTGGGAAATCCCATGAAGTCTGGCACGAGTGTAAGGATCCGGCCCTTTTTCCTACTGTTCTGAGACCTTGGCACTTATGGGGGCGGAACACACATCGGTCTAGAAGGAGGAAAAAATGACAAATAGATGACAGAAGTAGCCAAGTAGTACTAACATTTACTGAGTAAACTATTCTCCAGTTGTTGAAAGCACAGCTTGACTTTTTATCTCCGGGATTGTCTTATTTATTTAATTTTGGTCAGGCCGGGGTGTGTGTGTGTGTGTGTGTGTGTGGGTGTGTGTGTGTGTGTGTGGGGGGGGGGGGGGGGGGGGGGGTAGGATGGGACGGTACGAGTGAGCTCTGTCCATGTGTTGGCAAGCTTTTCCAGAGACAGGAAGAATCCTGCAGGGTAACAGGAAGTTGCCCTCTGTTGGGTCCCTCTCTCTGCTGGAGTTTCCCCCCCATAAACTGCACGGTGACACAGCCGTGGGTTGTGGTCTTTTTTGAATGTGTCTGCATTGGATGGCTGTTAATGAGAATCTGGGGGTGGGTGGTGGTCACAGACATGTCTTTTAAATTGCAAACGTGTCTCTTCTGAACACTGCTATGTATACGCTTCTGCTATTTCAAGTTACTCATAAGCCTACGTGGTCAGTTGCGCAGATCCTGACCCTGGGGGAGAGAGATCTCCAGCTGTGAAAAGTGCAAGCAATGGGATTCCTACTGGCCACAGAGGCACCTGGAGAGAGAGCTCTGCTGGGGGCCTCTGTGCTGTAATCCCTGGTGCAGCAAACGCAGACACGTCATACTTGCATTAGTTTGGGTAAATCGAGAAAGACACGTTTTAATGAGCAGCATTTTGTTCTCCACACTCACGCACACACGCACACGTGTACGCAGGCACGCAATAAAATAAAAAGCTTATATTGGGAGATCACATTTCTCCTGATTGCAGTTACTTGCTGCGTAGATGCTTGTGGTTCGGGCAGGGAATAAAAAGCACATTAAATGGCAATTAAAGAAGCCAGTGAGATCTCATAAGCCGGCGCTGTCTGGGTCTGCCCAGGTGTGCCACAGCTGCGTGGCAGGGAGACAGGGCGCGCAGGGAGGCGCTGGGTGCGAGAGCGGAGCCTAGAAACCGGGACACGACAACAGCTGCGCTCTGGACCACCAGTGGATTTCTGGGATAGCTCTCGCTTCCCAAGGGAATCAGCGTGTCTGCAGATTTGGCCGCTCAGTCTTTAGTTTCTCTCAGTTTGGTCTCTCAGCTGCTCTCTTTCGGTCTGTCTTTGTGTGTGTGTGTTTGTATGTTTGTGTGTTTGTTTGTGTGTGTCTGTGTCTTTGTGTGTGCATATGTGTGTGTGTCTCTCTGCATCCCTGTCCTAGTCGATCAATCAAATTGCCTCACACAGCAGTGGGAAATATCATAGTGTTGTATAAGTTATAGTAGAAATGTTACAACACTGCAGTGCAATAATTTGCTGATGTGAGACATTGTAAGCCACAGGCTATTTCCACATAGAAGCAAACATTTGGGGAGTAATGTTGAGCCTTTTGTCTGCCTGTTTGTTTTTCTGTCTGTCTGTGTGTCTGCCTGTCTGTCCTCTTTCCCAGCTTTAACCCTTATTGTTTGTGTCTCGGCAGTTGTGGGCAGGCCTGCGCTTCACTGTACCACGTCTTAAGGACACACGCAGGACGGTGCAGTTTGAACTACAGATACGCAGGTAAAGACTTACTGCTTGTTTATGTGCGAGGTCTGTGCAGATCCACTGAGCTTTACATGACCTGGATGGGCATGCCAGTAATTAGGCTGACTTATAGTAAGTGTGGATCTGCACAGTGTAATTTGTTAACTCACGCAACTAAAGTCCTTGCATGGTTATTATGTTAAAGAATGCCTGTGCATGTTTTTACGTGGTTGTATGGACACCATTTGTGGTCTCTAACAGTTTTTAATCCATGAATAATATCTAAAGCAACAAAGAATGCTGTGATTTCACTATGTTTGTGTGTGCATAGTATGGTCTTGCAGCGCACATTGTTTGTGCTTAATCTTATCAATTTTGAATTGTACTCTTGAGCTGTACCTTTATTTTCAGTACGTTTCAATAATGTGTTCTCAGATTAAAGGTAAATAATGGCTGTCTTGGATAAGCGGTAATGTTCTGAAAGGCTGTAATTTGTTCCTCTTTTTGCCCTCAGTAAAAATGAGAACAACTCACAGAGCGAGGTGGTACCCTACAAGCTGGAGGTGGCTGTGGTGGCTGATGTCATCTTGCAGGGGTGAGTCTGTAGGGGAATCAGTTTTTACCCCATTCACATTGCCAAAAGAAGGGAGATGCTGTGCGCTGGTGCTGACTAGAAACATATTGCGTATAGCATGGCCTTGCTCTTGGGGGCCTTAAAGTTTGTTTTGTTTGTGTGTGTATGTGTGTGAGAGAGAGAGCTTGTGCCTGCATGGGTATTAGTGTGTCTTTATTCCCCTCCATACTTCCCATTCTCACTCTCTTTCTCTTTGTGTCTGAAAGTGTGTCTCGGCCAGACAAGGTCATCTTCCCTCCCTCAAACTGGAAAGCGACAAAGAGCAAGCAGGTGGAGCAGGACATCGGCCCTGCGGTTGAGCACATATATGAGGTAAGAAGTCAAAGTTTCTCACTGAGTGCAATAGACTAACTGTTATAATAACTGAGTTAGACAGTAAAAGTCTTTCTGTCATAGCATGAGACTAACTTTTAGGTGGGGAGTCAATCTCTCTGTTAGTGAGGCTGAGGAACTTAGTATTGCTGACTCTTTTTTTGAGGACTAGAGGCCACAGTGTGTGGCTTACCCTGGTCTGTGCTCTCAGTTTATTTTACATAAGTGTCCACTTTCCTCTCTCTCCTCCTGTCCCCCCCCCCTGCTGTCACTCCCTGTTCCCCCCCTTCTCAGCTGGTGAATAATGGGCCCAGCATGATAAGCCACTCCCTCCTGGAGCTTCGATGCCCCAAGATGATCCAGGGTCACGAGCTCATGTACCCCTTGGAGGTGATCACCGAGGGGCCCCTCAACTGCAGCACCAACCGTACCATCAACCCCAGGAACCTGAAGGTGAGTGTCCAGACATGCCTGGGACATGGGCCAGAGTCAATGAGAAGTGGAACAGTTTAAGTGTATACAGGGAAAAGACCACACATTAACTGCGTTAACATAGTGGTTTTGAAATCTGGCTGGTTTGAAATCTGCTGTACAGACAGGATTCTCTGTTTGGGTGATGCTTGCTCGTTTTGGGTCTTTTGAAATAAGAAATTTAAATGGAGAGCTTGGCCTTGTATCCTCATTCGGTCTCACAGCATAGTGTAAATGTGCATGTCCCCCTGCCCTGCTGTACTGAAACACACATGGAGAAGTCTCCCGAAGTCTGAAGCCGGAGTCTCAAAGGAGAAGGGCGTCGCTGTGGCCTGTGTGTTTGTGAACCTCCAGAGCTTCTGAGAGACCTCTCTCGGGTGGCGTCGCGGGTTATGAGTCACCCAGCGATTAATGATCCTCTAACCCAGCGCCTGCGCTTTAATTAATCTGGGGTTTGGCACAGTGCAGCGCACCGCTTATAAACGCTCGCTCGCTTTGAGCCCAAGGTCATTTACTTTGGGTTCGGTGTGAGCCCCACTGTGCATATGACAGCTACCACCGCTAGCCGTAAGCTGCCTCACATGCTAGCGTAAGTTGCCTCACATGCTAGCGTAAGTTGTCTCACATGCTAGCGTAAGTTGCCTCACGTGCTAGCGATAGCTGCCTCACGTGCTAGCGGAAGCTGCCTCACGTGCTAGCGGAAGCTGCCTCACATGCTAGCCGTAAGCTGCCTCACATGCTAGCGGAAGCAGCCTTACATGCTAGCGGAAGCTGCCTCACATGCTAGCGGAAACTGCCTCACATGCTAGCGGAAGCTGCCTCCATGTTTGCTGTTATCTGCTGATTCAGTGGGTGTGTGGAGCGGAGTGGGGTTGTGACCTGGCATTAGTCTGTCAAGCAGGCCTGCTGTGGAAAGTCCCATGTTGTCTAACAGATAGATAATCATGATATTGCAGTCTCCCTCATCCTCTCCATACATTCCTACATTCAGTTTGATTTGCAATCCAGCATGGGCTGGTTGTGATTATGAGGGGACTGTAGTGTTGGCAAGTGTTTTCCATGTCTGGATTGGAACACAGGCCTTTCTTTCCATGTCTGGATTACAGCATTGGCTGGTGTTTTCTGTGTCTGGATTGGAGTGCTGGCAAGTGTTGTAAGGGTCCAGGTTAGAGCACTGGCCTGTTTTGTGTGGGGATAGAGTGTCATCCAGGTCTTTGGAGCACTGGCTCGTCTTGTTCGGGTCTAGGTTGGAACGCTGGCCTGTATTGTGTAGGGCTGTTGTCTGGGTCCATGTCTGGCCCACAGGACTGAAAGTGTTCCTCGTTTTCACAGCTACAGCAGTCTCCCACGGATCAACCACCCCAGATAACTCCCAGCCCTGACCACCACATCGAGAAGAGGGAGACCCACAAAGACCAGCTGTCAGAGCTGGGAAACCTGGTGAGTCCCCGCAAGTAAGGGAGGGAAAGAGAGTGAGTGAGAGAGTGGTAGAGTGGTAGAGTGGTAGAGTGGTAGAGTGGTAGAGTGGTAGAGTGAGAGAGTGAGAGAGTGAGAGAGTGAGAGAGTGAGAGAGTGAGAGAGTGAGAGAGTGAGAGAGTGAGAGAGTGAGAGAGTGAGAGAGTGAGTGAGTGAGTGAGTGAGTGAGTGAGGGAAGAAGGGAGAGAGTGAGTGA
The DNA here is from genome assembly GCF_013368585.1 of Megalops cyprinoides. Taxonomy (NCBI): domain Eukaryota; kingdom Metazoa; phylum Chordata; class Actinopteri; order Elopiformes; family Megalopidae; genus Megalops; species Megalops cyprinoides. The sequence goes on from NC_050589.1 coordinate 32,236,436, forward strand.
GTCAGTGAGGGAGGGAGAGGGAGGGGAATGTATTATTAATACAAAAGATTGAGTCTGCTTGTTGGGCCTGCACAGTGTTCTACCAAATGTCAAAACCGATATGTAGTCATTTATGTGAAATGATGATGGCAAAACAGAAAATGAGCGTGAGAAGGAGGGCGGAAGAAAGAGAGAGAATTCCAGCTTTTGTGTGGAGTCGCTGTCCATGCGTGATTCCTTCCCCAGCAGTGCCTGGGGCTTAGTGAGATAGCCAAGGACGCAGAGCTAACCTTGAGTAACCCCAGCGAGGGAGGGGGGTGTGGGGGGTACAGTGTTAATTAAGTGATGGGGGGGCAGACAGAGGGTTCCAGGTGTGTTATTTTACAAGAGGAGCCGGGAGGCCTGAGAAGGGTGGTGCCGGCTGTCTCCTCTCGGGGTCGTCGATCACAGGCTTTCATTAACCCCGTGCGCTCCTGTGCTGCGCCGTGCCGGCTCCTTGGCCTGGTGGCCTCTAATCCTCGGAGCCTGTTGCCGTCAGCGGGGGCGGCAGTGGCCCCCGGCGGACAGTAGCCCCTCTGAGCCGGGCAGCTCCAGGTGCCTCTCGTTCCGCCCGAGTACCTGCGCGCGTGAAAAGGACCTTTGTCTTTGTCTAAGCCCATCACTGTTAACTGCCCACATTTATCCACTCTGTCTGATGACACACGGCTCGTGTGGGCCCCTGAGGGCTGTTTTCTGGATGGCAGAATCGGTACACTATCAGTGGTTTACCTTCCAGTTATCATTTAACAGGTGTGTCCAATTGGTTCTTGAAATTGATTTTACATTTCCTAAAAAAAAGCCAAAGTGGGCCTAGGAGGCCTGTTCCGAGCAGCAGCTACGCTGACGGTGGGCTACCACATAACTTCATCTTATAAGGCCACGGCTGAGCGGTATCACAGTAAATAATGGATAACACTGTAAAGAACTGTAACTTATGTAAGTTGCTTTGGATAAAAGCGTCTGCCAAATGAATAAATGAAAATGTAAATGTAAATAAGGCTCACGTGTGACTCCAAAACAAACTCACAACAAGTCAGAGGCACTTCACTAGGCTAAACTTTTTTTTGCTTTCCCAACTCTTCATTTCCTTATAGCTGACATTTACTGAATGCTTCATACAAATATGGGAGGATGGAGGCTATGATTTGTAATGGCCTTGAATGAGAGAAAAGGAATGCTGGTGTGTGTGTGCGTGCGTGTGTGCGTGTTTGGGGGATTCTGCAGGAGCCAATGCGAGGTGCCCTCACAGCTTCTAGCAGGTTGAGTTAAACTGGAGTCCTGTGTTCTCTCCCCAATGCCAACAAAAGTTAATGATCTCAGGCTGTGAGCCGTCTTCTGTGAGCCAGCTCCTGTCCCTGGAGGACCTCGTTAGAAAAGTCACAGCTGACCGGCTGTTGAGTCACACGTGAGCCTTATTTACTGTGATACCGCTCAGCCGTGGCCTTATAAGATGAAGTTATGTGGTAGCCCACTGTCAGAGTAGCTGCTGCTCGGAACAGGCCTCCTAGGCCCCGCCCCCTCACCCCACAGGGCTGCTGCACTCAGGGATGGAGTGTGTTTGGCCGGGGACCGTAAACAGGCTGTCCCCCAGGCCTCACGGCTCGGAGCCGGCCTCTCCGCCCTGGTGTCTGTGAGCCCTGCTGGCAGGCGGCGAGTGGACCTGACAGGACCTCGTCTCTTACCCCGCTCATGCCCTTATAAAGCTCTGCCCCGCCAATGCCCAGGGGCACTGCTCCCCTCCCCCAGTCCCCTCAGGAATCTGTGGGACTGCCTTCCCCGTGCCCGTGCTCCCGACATAAGTAAATAACAAAAATTCATCACCGTGAAGGGTACGTCAGCCGCGCGGCCTGGGGTGGTCCGTCTGCTCCCACTGCGTTAAAGGGCTTAGTCAGTGAAAGGTTTCTCAGAGAGTGCGCCCGGCGTCCTAACGAGGGCATAATCAAGAGCATGTATTCGCGCAGCCTTGTAAAATGGGCTGGTTTCAGCGGTGAGGCAATGATTTTGATAGCAATGCCTGCCTGTAAATTTTTACAGTCTCATGACATTCCCTCTCCCTCTCCTAATTTGAAGCAGCCCTCCATGGGGATGACATTGGGGGACTTGTTGTTCCTTTGGCCCGTAACACTAAAACGGCTGAATGCTCTTCGTCTCTGCTCCCCACCTCTCTCTCTCCCTCTCTCTCGCACCCTCCCCCATCCCTCCCTTTGTGTATCTCTCCCTTTATGTGAATACATTAGTCCATCTCTCGCACTCAAATTCAAATGTCTTTATTGGTATGGCCTACAAAGCAGATCTCAGGCGAGGGATAGGGTTAGATGGAAAGGTAGTGGGCGGAATGCTTTCAGATAATTCCAGTCAGGCAAAGGGGTGGAAACAGGAGATACCGCATGTTCACAGTCCACGTGCCGTTCCTTTTTCAGTCCTGCACCAACGTGGACTGCTGGATGCTGCAGTGTCACGTAGGCCTGCTGGAGAGGGGGACCAGCGTCATCCTCAAAGTGCGCTCCCGAATTTGGGCCGAGACCTTCGTAGAGGTGAGGAGGGGAATCGGGAGGAGTGGGGTGTTGGGATAGCTGGGCGAGATGGGGCCTCTTGATAAGGGCTCATGTGACTTCTAATAGTTCTGTAAGCTGCCTTGCGCAGGGGCCTCTGCCAAGTAAGTCAATGATGAACGAGATGTTGATGGTGATAACAAACATGCTTCTCTAGTTACTAGGCGTGGCATTGAGGAAGAGAACTATGGAATTTTGTATTTCTCTCCATATATCTTTTGCATGTCTGTATACATTTCTGTACGTGTGTCAACCACAGTTTGTCTCTGTATGGTTAAATGCCATTCCCTCGGATAAAACTCTGATTCGAATGTTTCTGAAAGCAGCAATAAATAAATCTCAAGACTTCAAACCACAAATGAGAGGCTTTAAAAACTAAATTGCCCTTCCCTCTCACACACGATTATGAAACCTGAAATGTCAGTATTAACAGTCTGAAGCCTCTGCCACATGCTATGAGTGTGTTTGGCTAGATTGAGACAAAGCAGCAAGACTGCAGTGTTTGGAAGCAGCGCTGTGTGTGTGAGTGATAGCTGGGGTCAGAGGTCATTTAGACACAGGAGCACTTTGACAAAACCTTACATGCTCACTGCTGCTCAAGCCAATGTCGGCCTTGTGTGTGTAAGTGCATTGAAAATTCATTAGCTTGTGGTCTGAGAGTTGTCATAGGATTGGAATGTCAGAGTGATTTGGTGAAAATGACTGGGCCAGACGGTTGTAGTGATTTATTGAGCCAATGTTTCCCTCTTCTGGGCAATCTGTGAATTGCACCATGGTACAGGCAATTTCCCTGTGCCATGTATTGAGCCATTGAGCCAACACTTGGCACTGGTTGAACCACTTATGTGTATTTTCTGAATGCAATCAGCCGTGGCCTAGATGTAAATATAAGCCTCAGGCACATGTGGTGAAGATGATAAATGATAACAGAAGTATACACATGTACATTGATGGAGCGGGTTTTCTTAAAGCTACATCTAATGCTAAGCCCGTTGCCTTTTCTTGCTGTGGCCACAGAGGGCGTACAAACAGTATGTGCTGGAGTGCTCTGCCCGGTACAGCGTGCAGAAGATGCCCTATGCCATACCACCCAAGGAGGCCCCCAGCGGAGCTAAGAAGGTAGGTTCCCATGTTATTAAGAAAGTGGTTAATGTTTATTGTAGCATTAATGTCTTACAGTCTAAACGCAGTGATCTTCATACTTAATTTGAAGTGTTATTAGTTATTAATTTACTAACCATGCATCCATGGCATCTTACATTGCTTAGATTTTCTTTACATGTTATTTATTCAGCTATTTTCAGATAAGTTCCTTGGTTAATGGTACAGCTACAGTGCCCTGCTGTGGAGTTGAACCTGCTGTCTTTGGGTCACTAACCACTACACCGCAGTGCCATCCACTCACTGAGTAAAAAGTGCTGTGTAAGGAGTGGCCCTGCTCAGAGTTAAGGGCAGAGTGCAGGGCGGTGTGACCGTGGAGGACAGCCGCTGCGCCGATGGGGGGCGGTGGTGACGCTCTGTGGTTTGTGTGGCGCAGGTGGTGACCCCGGTGGTGTGGAACAAGCCGGACAGCCAGTACGCCGTGCCGCTGTGGATCATCATCCTGGCCATCCTGGCGGGGCTGCTGCTGCTGGCGCTGCTCATCTACGTCCTGTACAAGGTAAGCAGCGCGGCGCCAGGCTCTGTGCCAGAGAGGGACGCAGCCTCCCTGCTGCGCAGCCAGCGAAACCGTTAGCAGGGAGAATATGGAGCCAATTAAGGCTGTTCAAATAAAACTGCACTCTGACTGAGGGACTAATGAGACTGCTCTGCTCTGCCTTCCTAGGCCTCTTAATGTAGTAAAATGTGTGTAACTGAACACACGGTCACCTGCAGTTAATGTAGCCTGATAATTGAATCGGCTATGTAATTAAGGGTTGTGGCTGGAACCACACCCAGCAGGATCTCCCATCTGTGGCAGTCCAGGGCCGAGGCTGGCCGTCCGTGATCTCACCCCTCTCCCCTCTTGTCTCCCACAGCTGGGCTTCTTCAAGCGATCCCTACCGTACGGCACCGCCATGGAGAAGGCGCAGCTCAAACCCCAGGCAGCGTCCGAGGCCTAAACGCAGGAGCAGCTACCCAGATCACGCCAAAAGAATCTTTTACTCTTCGAATTGGAAAAAGCCGAATAATTCACCCACAAGATTGCAAAAGGAAACTGCGAAACTGTGTAATGACAGCCTGCAGTTGAAGATTTAGGAGAAAAGACCACTGGAACTCCCACTGTGCTGCACTAAAAAGAAAAAAAAAACCCAAAGAACTCATAACCAAATGAATGTTTTTAATTTAATTTTTGTTAGTTTTAATTTTTTGATTAGGAGCATTGGGGTTTGGTCTCCGAATATTGAGAACTTCTGCCAAACCACAGCTAGCTCCTTTTCAGGGTTATAGGGTCATTTGTTGTGAGGGTGAATATAGCCGTGATCTGCTTACTGGTGTGTCACCCTGGGAAAGGTGTGGAGGCAAACGGAATCTCTCCAAACACTCACATTCATCAATGACTCTCTTGGTTTCATCCTGCACTTGTTCTTTTCTTGTGTTTTTTTTTTTTCTCGCTTGCAGTTACTCAAGAAACAGGATATTTTTTAAAATTTTCTAATCACTGTTGGTGCTAAAAATCAAGTTCACTGCTTCACGCAGCCAATGACTGAATGTTTCCAGTAGTGGGTGGAGGGGGCTAAACTCTGGAGTTCCCAAGCAAGGATAGCTCCCACAAATGAAACCAAAGACCCAGAAAACCAAGGCTTTTAAAATATCAGGGCCAATGCCGTGCGTCCACTGAGGGGACACTCATCACCAAAGACTCTAATCCTTCCGTCCTCCAAAGGCATTGTGTTTGGACTGGTCTCTTAAAGTGCTGAACATGGTCGAATGCTTAGATCAGTTCCTCTAAGTGCCTTTTAGACTTGCTTGTCTTTAGACGAGCCAGGCCTGAGTGGTGAAAGTTATTGTTATATTGTAAATTTTTTAGTTGGTTTGGATAAATCTGGAGGGCTTAAAGATACTGGGCTGTCATTCAAGAGGACTGCATTGAATATGAAACTGCATTGTAGTGCGAAAGGCATGTTTGTATTATACACTATCAGGTCAGGGGTCCTCCAGGGGCCTCAGGAGCTTCGGCGGCAATTCGCCACTTTCAGAATCAGCTCACTTTCAGGTCCCTGGTGGAGAACGCAACACTTGGAGAGTTTTTAACTTGGTGCCACCAGGAAGTCTACTGATGAAAGATATTGACAGCAAGAAGCGGAATGCCTGATGCCGTCTGATTCCAGCTCTCTCATTCTTCCTCATTACCTAATTGTCATACACTCATTCACACAAAGTCACCTGGGGCATGACTGGAGCAAAAAAAAAGGACTCTTGTCAGATCTTGTGAAACCCTTGAGTTGCTGTGGAGTGTTCTTATTCAGGATATGTTCTTGCAGGCAGGCCGAACCACAACCTGAGGGCACCATGCCCGCAATGCATGATGGGCATGGAAGTGACTTGTGATGACCTTGTGTTGCATTAGAATTTGAGGCGTAGACAATCAAGAAGAGGGGTGGCGGGGGGTGGGGGTGGGGGGAGGGGAACACAGCAGACATCCTAAAAAAACCGTCCTGCCCGATAAAAGTACAGGAACGGTGAGTTTTACTTGTGCACTGTGGCGAACGCTTATTGAACGCAGCAGTGACGCTGCAGATACCAAAGAGCGCAGGGAAACCTCTGAAAAACTGGACTGAGCTCTGACGGCTGTGCGCAGCTCAGTGCAAACGCGAGGAGAGGGCCGCAGAAGAAGGCCGGCATCTTAAACAGTGCATGCGCTCCTCGCCGCGTCTCGTCTCGTCTCGCGCTCATGTCGACATGCTTCCACTGCTGCAAAACCGGGTAGCAGTGTGTGTGTGTGTGCGTGTGCATGGAAAGTTGGCCGAGATCGGCGGCCGTGTCACCGGGGATTGGCGCCAACAGACTGAGAGTGCCAGGAACGGTCTTAAAAAAAAAAAAAAAAACATGGCCGTGGCTTCATCCAGGGATCGAAAATGAAAGTGCGTCTTGGGGTTCATGCTTCTGCTTTGCGTGTGCATGTGTGTGTGTGTGTGTGGGATTCCGTGCGATTGTGTGTTTGTATGTTTGTTTCTGTGTGTGTGTGAGAGAGAGCGAGAGATAGTGGGAAAGTGTTTTTCCCGATTGCTTTGTCCTCTTCATTTTTTACAACAGATTATATTGCCTAATCAGGGACAGATGAAACGGTCTACCAGAAGTGCTTAGTCTAGCCCCACTCCAGACTGCACATGCTCCATCACTGCAAGTATCTGGAGTGGCTGATCGTTTACTTGACTAGGAAAGGGCTCTAGCGTATTGGAATAAAGTATATCTGTCAGTGCCGCATGTAAAGGGACAGCAGCTGGGTGATGGGGAAACGTTAAACTGTTGTAAGTGCAATATTATTTTATTTCTTCACTTCCGTGTCTAGCAGAGGGATTCGACTTTTCACAGGCTGACCCAAGTGCCTTCCCCCTCCCCCAGAAAAAGTCACGGGGCATAGTTTTGGGGACAGTCTGACTCACCAGGCCGAAGAATTTTTGAACAATTTTGTCACCTCGATAGGCAACAAAACCAGTCCCTTTTTAGCCTTACCTTTTCTCTCAAGGAATCTGAATTTAGGACCTCCTGTTAGCTTATGTTACCAAATACAGATAGGGGCAGATCAAGAATAATTTGGTTGTGTTTTGACCTGCATTAATCACTTGTGTGCCCATAAGAAGTTTCATATGCAAAACCAAAGGCTTCACCCTGCCATTCTCAGTGGATTTCTCAGTATTTTGTATTTAAATTGTTTTTTTGTTAGTACTGTACAGATTGGAAACTACAAGCAATTATTTATACTGCTACACATTTTTCGGAAAATAAACATTTTTAAAGATTTTCAGTAGGAGAAAGCACTGGGTCTGTCCTTGTTTTTAGGATGTATCTTCCCTTTCTTTTTTGGAGTTGTAAATATGTATCTGATCAGTAGAATATTTGAAAATTCAATGAAAAAAATTGATTTGTCGTGAAATTTCCTCTCCCCATATTGGGGGAAATGTTATTGTTTTATGAGTATTTGTATTGTATTTTACTGTTTGCCTTCCAAATAAAATTTCCATTTTTACTAAGATGTCAGATTGTTTCGTATTTTTATTTTGTACACATATTAACTTAGAAGGGAGTAAAAAGGGAAGTGGTGGTGTAATTGAATTTATCAGCGCTTTTCAGTTGTTTGCTGGTTTGAAGATAAAAACCATAAGACGAAATGTTTTTACAAATATCTCCCAAACCGAATAGCTTTACAACAAAGTACTCAGCACTGTCTTTGATCCTCGGTGAAGAGGACTGCCATTAGCTCACAGCAATGGCTTTCTTTTTAGACACGAATCGACGTACGTAATTGCCGCAAAAAGATCACCATGTTTCGGTGCAATTATAGTAACCTGATCTAGTAGTTGTTAGTCATTAGTGTGTGCTTTGGGTGGGCGTGGGTCACCAGGGCACCACAACGCCTTGTTCGTGCCATCTGCTTAATAGAGCTTGATGGGACGACACGCGGACAAATGGTGGAGAAAACAATAGCGCTCAGTTCATTGTGCTTTTATCAAAAGTTTATAATATTTTACGCTAAAAACACGAAGGCAGTCGACGGATTGACGCTGTTCTGGAGTAAGTAGCCGATGTTTTAAAGTGAGTAGCTAAACTATTCATTGCGCACGATGCGTCTACACCTGGAAAACATGGCCTCATTTCCATTGTCGAATATTTTCTGATAGCGCGTATAAATCACTTCACTAAAGCAGGATATCACTAGATAGTTTATTTTACTTAGTTTTAAGAATTACCTGTACCTGTACCTACTAAATTATTATTCTGGATGACTTGGATGTTTAACAAAATGACAGTAAAAGACAATAATAACCCTATTTGAACGGCTAAGGTTTTCACTTATTACTGTGCAGCCAAGTTACAATATAGTAGTATAGTAGTGGACATGCAACTTATTCAGTAACGCATTCAGTTTACGTGTATGTTTTGTGTCGTGCGTAGAGACATGCTCTCACAGGAAACATTAAGAAACAAAAGCTATGCATTATTTTGCAAACTTCTGCCAAAACTCACTGAAATACGACCATGTGCATGTGAGCAGGATGCAAAGCATGATTATAATAAATGAATACCTCTATAAATAGGCAATGCAGAACATTCCTATTTCTCCTAAAAAAAAAAAATATGTCTGACCTTGAATGGACTGAATTATGTTCAGACATTGGATTCAAGTGGATGAGCTGTGTAGGAAAGTAACTGCAGAATGTCATCCATAGGTCGTAATGACATAGTATCTGACGTTATCTGTAAAGCCTATCTATCATTCTTCACCTCATATTTTATACTGATGTGTTATCTTGCTCTAGCAACAGAATGCAATTTTCCGTTTGATTGCTGTGGTGATTTGGGACAAGAGTTGCACCCGAGACAGACTATTACAGGAATGAATCTTCTTAAAAACTGTTTTCATCTATCTTACAAGTGACCTAGTCAGACTCCTGCTTATTTCCTACGCCAGCCTGAGGCCCCAAAATAGGTAACATTTTGCTCAATGGTATCAAATTCTGTACTTGTGTGAAGAGACTGGGCCGTTTCCCAGTGTTCATTTGATACATGCTGTTCTTTGTTTTACCCGTTGTTGGGAACTCTCTGCTCTCGTGTCAGTTTTACTCAGCTTGTGTTGGGAGAGTGAGGTGCCATGAACGTCAAAATGGTTACAGCTGTCATGTTTTATTAGTGACTAATTGGCAAAAATAGCTTTGTTTTACTGTTAAGAGAAGTCTTTTGATTGGTTCATGTGAGTAGGTGATTGACAGCGCTTGGTAACCCTGCCCACTATCGGGGTTCATGAAGACTCACTCTCCCATCATGGTCTGTGTTGTGCTCTTTCAAAGAAGCTTGCTCTGGATTTTAGAGGTCCAACCACTGAGGCCACATGGGTCCCTCCCAGCATTCCATCATACTCCTGGTTATCATGGTAACCATGCTCCTCCTCCTTGTGGGATTGGTACTGTGGGTTTTCCATTACTGCAGGTAAGTAGCATCTGATCAACATATTCATTCACCTGTTACTTGAGGAGAGTGAGATTTTTTTGCATTTCTGCATGCTTTAAATGCGGGGGGGGGGTGTTTATGATGGGAAGGAATGGTAAATTTTTATGGTAAAGTTTTATAAAACAACAGGAGCTCTGCCTCTTTATTCCAACCTCCAGGTTAGGTAATTTGAATAAAATGTGCATCAACGCAGTGAATTGTTGTTCTGGCATAGTCACAGTCTCTCTCTGTTTAAATGCTACTATTCTTAGTAAAGGTTAAACAAGCTTGGGTTAAACAAGCATTGCAGAGCACAGGTTCTTCACTAATAAGTCATGTCATGTTAAGCTGTGTTGCATCCATGTAGTAGTTACCCTTGCTACCAGAATTCCACCATATTATGCCTCGCTTTGCTCTTGCATTTATATCCAAAGCCAAATGCTCTTTGTTTAAGAGGTGTTGTAACAAGCAGACCCTCCTGAGAGATGGGACAGGCTGTCTGTGAAGGCTGACGGGTTTGCTTGTGTGGTCTTAACAGAGCGCAGCGCCTGAGACGGAAGAGGCTGGTGCCAGGGTGGACAGGGGCATGGCGCGCACCCAGAGACCAGGCCACCTCTACCACCAGCCTCGGCGCGGCTCTGGCGCTTCTGCTCACACGGCGCGGGTCCCCCGGCAGCGTCACGCGCGGCTTTAGCAACTGGACCGAGCTGTCGGGCTGCAGGAAGAGCACAGGGGACTGCAGCCCCCAGACGCTAAGCGGCGGAGTCCGGGACTCCTGCAGCATTGGCCTCACGACGGACGACGCGAGCTCTGTCCGGGACTCCAACAGGCTGCTGCACACGGCGGTGTCTCCCCCGCTGGCCTGCTGGAGGCCAGGGCTCGAGCCCAGCCTCGTCAGCGGGGTGCAGAAGATGCCCGGCTCCACCACCACCCTCGGCAGCGGAGGGTCCGCCTCCTCCTCCCAGCAGCAGGAGGGCAGGTTAAGCTCCTCGCTCCGAAGTCCTGAAATTCACCAGCATCCCTCCCTGCCTGCTCCGGTGGAATCTCCCGTGCTGGACTTGTCTGCCATGGAGGCTGACCACGTGCCCAGCTTGCGGAGGGAACTTAGTTACCTCTCCCCGTCGAGTCCTCTGCTGCACTGGCAGCCCCCGGCTGAGTCGCCAGCTTTGCCCAGAGATAAGCAGCCGGCAGCGGTGTTTGCGAGTCAGGAGAGGTTGCAGAGAAGTGGGAACAAGTCCGGGCGACTCTCCGGGCTCTCCGGGGTTCTGGAGTCGAGCTCTGTGCCCAGCACCCTGACCCGCGGCCCAGAGGCGACCTCCCCCAGTCGCCCCAGAACCAGGGGGGAGGCAGGGGTGCAGGCAGTGTCGGAGCGCTCCCTGCTGGAGAGAGCCAGGTCCAGCTTCCTGTTTCAGCGCTCCAGGGCGTGGTTCATCTCCTGGGCGGACAGCGCGACCAAGCCGGGGAGTGTGGGGAGGGGCGGGGGTAGCGTGGACTCGGGGGTGGACCTGCAGGACAAAGCATGTTATCCCAAAGAGGCAAGGCGCGGTGGTGTCCAAGGGGACCAGCCCAATGACTCTAGTGCCCTTTGCAAGGCTGAGACAGGGTCCAGGCTAGGCTGCATGGGGTTTCCTGGGTCATTTGGGAATGGGACAGACTCGGGGGGAACAGAGACTGAGCTGGAGAGGGGTGCTGGGAGGGGGAGCGAGGTGGTGATCTGCCCCAGGGAAGCTGCTGTCAAGCTGGGAGGAGCCAGTGGACGAAGCCTCTGGCAGAAGTGGGAGGAGAGGCCTCTCATAGCCATTAACTGAAGAAGATATGATGACACTTTTAAATATTTCAATTTTTTTCTGTTTCTATGTGCGTGTCTGTCTGTGTGTGTGTGTGTGTGTGTGTGTGTGTGTGTGTGTGTGTGTGTGTGTGCGCGTACCTGTGTGTGGTGTCCTGCACAATTATCCCCCACAATTGCATCACTTACTTACTTTTGCCACCTGTTGCAATCTTCCACCTTATTTGGATAAGCAAAACCACTGTACTTACAGATTCTTGGATTGTGTGCTTTTTATTGCGGTGACATTAATATTCATCTCATGTGCATGGAATTTTTTAATTGTTTCATGACTGTTGTCTCTAATTTAATGTTATCCAGCCTAAATAAAATGGCTCATATTTTCCTCAACACTGAATCAAAATCCAACATGTATTGTGTATTGTGTATGTATGTAAACATTTTACAACTTGTGTTCTTCACATTCTTTGTGAGTTGTGTGAATAAACACAATACACTGACTTTTTTTAACAATTTATTTTAAAAAAATAAACTCTTGCACACTTAGTATGAAATAGGCTTTACATATGTCAGTTTTTATATTAAGTGAGACTACAAAATGTTGTGCTGTTCTTGTATGCATTTTCTTTCTAATAAAAAGTGAAAACTACTGGTAACTGAACATGTTTCCCCACAGTGCTTCAAAGCCTCCTTAGCGATGGAGCTCGCAGTAACACTGTTAAATTGGCTGACAATACGGCACTGGATAATATATAAATAACAGCTAATGCCGATGGTGTAGTTACTCTCACTAATGTAGTGTGTTGCAGTACGGGCATAGCTTTTTTTGGGTAAGCGGTCATTCAGGACGGAAACATCTACTAAGGCACTGAGGGACGTTATTCTCTCTGGCAGCTGTAATGGACTGAAAACAAGACCGTATAACATGTAGGCCACAGAAGTAAACATATGGACTGTTAGTTTAGAGGGATTTCCACAACATCACATGTTTCTGTAATGCCCTCATTGTACTGAGAGAAGCTGGGAAATTACACAGTCTGTTTAACAGAGGGGGTGCGGCCTTTGGCTAGTGAGTTATCACAAAATTAGAGATTGTTTCTTTGATTATGTTGTCCTGCTTTTTTTGTGTGGCTCATAGCTTTGCCAGGCGAGTGTGGGAGCTAGCCACTATGTAAAATGGTATTGTGATATTTATATATTAAATCTGAATTTGAGTTAAGCAGTGTATACCTAATTGGAAACTACCCAGGTTTTGGCAATGGACAAGCTCCCAGATCAGTAAAGCGGGGCTGACTAGGTAGGTAGCTTGCTTAAGTTATGCCACTTTGTTTTGCTCTAGAAACCATTAAGTGAGGAAATTCCTGCACTTGTGGGCCTTGGCAATCAATTCCTGGAATTCCTTTAGTATGAAATATGAAATATTTTTGTACAAAATGAGATTCCGGCTATCACAAATGAATGAATTTATGGCCGGTTACATCTTGGTTTTTGTCTCTCCTTGTATCAGAAGTGCAGTTGTGGACACAGCAGTGGCAGGAAGCCAGCATTCAGGGAAGTTAGGGATGCTTGTTGAGTTTTGTTTTGAATCCAGTACAGTTGCCAAGAGACTATGGGCCCTGGGCATAAAGGTATTCAACATCAGTTTTTCAGGCCCTGGCCACGTTCCAGGGCATTCCGAGGGCCAGCTTGAATGTGTCCACTGGGTTACCTGTAGAACACTGAACACTGTGGCGTCTTCCCAAATGCTTTTGTACAAAGAGAGCTCCGCGGTGCTCAGCTCTGGAGGGGGGAGGAGGTGCGCGTTGCGAGTCTTCCTCCTTTGGTTTTTGGGGCTGAGTGAAGGGTAAAGATGGCCGCCCCAGGCTCTAGCGCTCCACCGCTCTGGACAGCTGCGTCAGTGTTCGCTGGTTGTCGATCACCTTGAGGTTCTGGATGTACTGATGCACGATGGTGGGACTCCGCAGGGAGAGGGACTGATCAGAATCTTGACAGAGGGAAGGTGGTGAGGAAAAAGGGGGAACAAGGAAATGCAAGAAAAAAAGGGAACATCTATAAGCTCTCCTTTTATTTGCCAGCATGACAGCCATGCAGACTGCTTCAGCAGAATGGATTTGTCACTCCCTGTATCACATGTTTGTAATACAAAATTAGAAAGAAGAAAGTTTGTGGAATAAAGACAACAGTGATTGCAAGTGTGTCTTGGTTATGCTGCTTGACAGATGTGAGGAGCTGTAAGTGGTTTATGGCGCCACTTACAGGTGGAGACTCGAACTGCAGGAGTGTCCAGGAACATCCGATCTGTCAGGCCTTTCTGTGGGGATGCAGGTACTGTTGGAGAGCAGATAGGGGAGACATTTAAAACACCACCAGCTGGCACAAGGCTGTCCTCCTTTATCTGTTTTGCACATCACTGCTGTGTCACAGTCAAAAATGGTGTGAACAGGAGCTGCTTTCTGCTCTTTCATGTGCATGAAAAGGTAGGGCTTCAACCTCTTGACTGGTATAGACGGTTATGCATACTTGGTGATGCAATAACGCAAAACAAAGTGGCTTCGCCTGACGTCACAGGAATGCTGGCCTCCGTGTGACCTCCTGGCTTGGCGAAGAGGTTTCGCATACTTTGGGAGCTAGCGATGTGTATCACAAAGGCCTCGGCCGACTGTACCGTAAGGCTGGCTCCTGCACTCTCGCACGATCTTCACGGTCTTGGCGATCATGCGCTGCAGGGGGCGACACAGGAGAGGGATGACATCACACACAAAGGTGACACACACAGAGATGACACAGCCGCTTTGCTCTCATTTCCCTGCTGAGCGCCCTTTTTACCAAAGCCAGGAGTGAGCCGCTCACAGTGCAATTCATTCAGGTGATAAATCTGACTCTGGAGTCATCTTAAAAAGACTTCCAATGGGGATTAGCAGGATCATATTACAGATTAAGCTGCAAGTAAGTCATATAATAATTTTTTTTTTCACACTCTAAAACTAAATCCGCCCCAGTCAAAATGTAGGCAGAACAAGGCAAGTGCTGAGTGATGAGAATCTCTATTACCGAGGCTGTTCATGTACACATGATGCTCAACTGTCTGCCAAACCCTCACCCTACGACACTCACCATTTTCTCAAAATTGACCAGGTTTTCAACGTAGTTCTTATTGCCTTCATGGATGAAAGTCATGTCTATATAGGAAGCAGGGTATGAGAAGACAGACAGATTTTAAGATGACATTAGGATACGCCTCATTTATGTTTCTTGTCACAGTTCCTGCCTTAAAACATAAGATTCCAAGAGGTTTTTTCAGCAAACATGCAAAAACAGAAAGAAATGTTATAAATTGACAATATAAATGTGACATAATTTGATATTTGCCCCCAATTACTACAGTAACAAAGACTGTGACCACAACATCGCCACCTTGTGGGCAAAGTTCCTCCTGACGATAACCTGTTTCATACCGCTTCCTTCATGAGCACCACTCCACAAAATGTGAATGCCCCACTTCATCACAATAACATTGAACGTAAGAGGGAATTGTAATGAAATATTGTTCTCATATAAATCAATAGATGGGGCGAATCAGGTAAAAAATGTAAAAGCAAACATTCGTTAGCCTAAGAATAATAACGCACAGTTTCAAAATCTCTGACAATGTGTTAATACTTGCTGTTCAAGGGGCAACATCTTAGAAGACAAAGGCTAAATTCAAACACACTTCAGCATAAAGGAAATCATTCCCCTCTCTCTTCTTCACGAAAACACCAGAAATGTAACTTGCTCTACAAATGACAGTAGTTTGAGCTTAACTGTCAAAGTTGACAAATCCAAAACTCTTGGTGTAGAGCTACTTGTCCCGCTTCATGTTCACTCTGCTGTCGGTGAAGAACGCAACGTGCCACTAGTTTGAGGACTTGCACACCTCTTGTGATTGGTGCCGGAGCCGTGACGACGAGGGGCTTACCTTTAAGCAGTAGGGGCATGAACGGGATGTAGGGCGGGCTGAGTTTGGCGACGGCGAGCCGGTACGCTCTGTGGTTGCGAGAGGGATCCTGAGGGGCAGACACACGTACACATGTGTTCACATTGTTATTTTGCATTTTATCATTCAGCAGATGGTCTTACTCAGAGAGACTTGAAATGTAAGAGAACTACGTGTGTTTCATAAAGTCATGTAGTGTGTGGGCACATTGTGAAAAAAAAACAGCTTTTTGCGCTTGAATTCTACAGCTCTGTGCAGAACGCACTCCTTTTTTGTATTTTTGGCACTACAGATTGATGCAGATATACTTTAAGTAAAGGATCAAGCAAAACAGGGATTTAGCAGCTGCAAATAGAAGTATCTTTAGTATTGTGACTTACCATTAATCTTTCGTAAGCACAATACATCCTCTTTGTCTTGCTTGGCACTCTCTGTCAGACAGGATAAAAACATTAATTCTTGTTCCTATATAAGTCTTCCTGGTAATATTTTTGTTTTGACAAACCCGCACGAGCTGTAATCTTCCCTTTCTTCTCCAAAGCAAGCATGTGCGTTCCACTGCACTCTTTTCATATTCTGCCGACAAGCTCAAACTCTTGGCGCAGCAAATATGAGGCATCTGTTTTATGCTTTCCCCCCTTGTGAAACCCTCCTTTTTGGAATTTCCAATTCTATATTAGGCTCGTCTCGATGCAACAACCCCTGCTCTCACACAGGAGTGTCAGGGGAAGTGAATGCATTTTGCGATACACTAACACGCCTGCACACACTGTTCTGCACACTAGTGCCACAGTGCACCACAGTGAAGCGAACACCGATTGGAGGGTAGGCGTGTGTTGACAGATGTCACTGGAGGGTCTCTTAGGGGCCTGATGACTCACAGGGGTGGCTGAGAGTGGCACCTCAGTGGAACGAAGCAAATTTTTTGCTGTGGGCTCCAATTCATTGGATGATGGCTGATGACACAGTTGGGCCCGAACCCGGGCTGGAGGGCACAGCCAGCACTTTGAATAATCACCTTAGCTGACCAAGCCACTCAGAAGCATGGAATGTTAATCAATTAATATAAAATGAACATCAAGGTTTGTAGAATGAAAAGAGACAAAGCTTCACTTAAACCCTCCCTCCCTTCCTCAAACCCTCACCTCCCACGTTTTGGAGAGCCTCTGCACTGCGCTGTTACTCAGTCCAAACATCACTGCGAAGAAGGAGTTGAGGTTTTTCTGCTCCTTAAGTCTGAAATGAGACACACACAGACTTCATACAGCACAAGCCAGATAACTGCAGAGAAAACCAAGGGATTGACTTAGCTCATAATTAAATGTGGATCGCCCCACATAGTTAATTTGCAGATGGCTGAGTCTAAGCAACCGTCAAAATGAATATGGTGTAATTAGGGGGGAATGGTTGACATTTTGATCATGCTAGCTTCTGGTTAAGGCAGGTGGGTTCAGAAAGAGGTAGATTCACCTAAAGGGGTGGATTCACCAATAAATAAACTTCACGCAAGCAACTGTTACTACCAAAGCAGTTAAATGGCACTCTGAGGTATACTGTCAGCGAATGTCGGTCATCTTAATCTGTTTCCTTCCATCAAGCTCAATTGTAAAGGGTTACATAAGATGGTAGGGTTGGGTAAAGCTTGAATTTCATGAAAGCCGGAAGTGGAATTCAGAACAACATTTCTACAATTGCCACAACATTTATGGTCGTCTTGAATGGAGGCTGTTTGCGGAACTCTTGTTCCCTGTTCCAGTCATTACTGAATTACAGTTCAGTTGTCATTGAATGTAATGTCCCCTCTGTGAATCCCCCCAAAGGAGTCCATGAACAAATTGAGCTGAACAGCAGCTGCATTGCAGGTAATTCTCAAACATCCCGTTTAAGGAGCCGCTGGGAACACGGGGCCTTGCGAGACTCACACGATGGCGATCTTGATGAATTTCTTCAGCAGGGCGGCACGCTTGACGAGGTCCCCGCAGAGGCACAGCTCGGTCACCACCCAGTACTGCACCTCGTTAAAGCGCCGGACGAAGCGCTCCAGGTTGGCCGTGGTGGTGCCCGGGAACTTGTGCCGGCCGAAAATGTAGTAGACCAGCTCCACCTGAGGGGGGCGCCAGTGGAGGATGCCATTAGCGGAAGACATATCTGTTGCATCATGTATCAGTCAAGGAGCTGAGCTCGTAATGCAATGGTTTTGCAGGTTCGAGTCCTAGAAGGTATACTAGCATTGTGCCCTTTGAGTAATTAACTAAACCAGAATTGCTTGAGTAAATATCCAGCTGTGTAAATGGATAGCAAGTAAAAAAAACAAAAGCTTTGTCAGACGCCTTGGATTAGAGTGTCTGCAAATAAATAGTATTTTATTTAACCACGCTGAGGAAAACACATTCATTTGCCTGGAATTTATGTAGAGTTTGGGAAACCGATTCTCAGGAAAACAGAGCTGGAGAAACCGATGCAATCGAAATGCAACGACCATTGTTCTGAATAAACGCAAACTGTTGTGTGGGAAATAAACATAAAGCTGAAATTTGTTTCTCAAAAACAAAGCACATTTTGGTTAGACTGAGTCTGGGACAAAGAGAGACCACAGCATGCCTTGTCCACTGTTTTATTCTTTTGATTTGGCCAATTCTATTGAATTCTGATTTTGATGGAGAGAGAAGAAACAACCTTGGATTATTTTATGTTACTTTGAGTGAAAGAGAGAATTGAACTCCAAACAACATAAAAGCAGCAATCAATAGTTGTAATGCAGGACAAGAACAACTTCAGAATCCATGCACACGCAAGCAAACTGCAGGAAGCAGCTGTCCTTCTGCTTCTCTGGAGTCGTCACATGGCAATCTGATAGAGACACGAGCCTTATCAGATCCCAGATTCCAGAGAGAAGATGCCTGCGACAAAATGCTTGAGTGACAGTCAACCCCCCCCGGACGTACTCACCTGTGTCTGAGTCACTCAAGGCTCGTACCTGTCTGTGAGTAGCGATAAGAGGAGTGGAAGGGGGGGGGGGGGGGTCTACCTGCATGCATGCACTGGCTGGCGCCTGCAGCTGACAGTCACCTGTTTCGCAGGCTGGCCCTCACCTCGTGCATGGCTCCGAACAGCTCCCAGTCATAGTTGCTGAGCTGGCTGGCGATGTCCTTGGAGCTCATCTGCTCCAGGGTGTCCATGGTCCCCACTTCTGGTCCCTGCTGCTCCTTCAGGGGCATCTGGGAGGACCAGATCACCCTTGTAATTCCATACCCTCATCCTAAAATTCTACTTCTGCTGAAATCACCGCTCCAAAACAGAGGTCTCTCTTGAGATATGCTCCTCCTAAACCACATTAATGCTTGCTACGTTATTCATTCATTCATCCAACTCTTGGTCAATAATATTGTGTGTGCGTGTGTAGTGTATATGTGTTTGGGAAGTCATTCTACATTGTATGCTACCGCACAGCAGGCTGGTTTTTTGGTTAACTACTTTTAAAGGTGAGTTTGAGAGCACAGTTTATTAAATAAATATGCAATTAAAAGTATGCCACCGGTGGCCTCGACCTATGGCGCAGGCAGTGTAAGAGGGGTGAGACTGAAGAGGCGACCGGTAGCCGTACCAGCTGCTCCACTTGACTGGCAGTGCAGAGGAAGAGCCTCTCGTTGACCCCCAGCGATGTGTAGACCGCCGTGGCATCCAGTTTGAGCTGTGCCCTGTCTGAGATCAACACAAAGGACAGACAGTCACACACACAGCCAGCCTGTGCAATGGCAAGCATGCATGACCACACGTGACATTGTTGTTTAACTTTACTCTCGTCACGTGACCTTTCAGTGATTACGTAATGGGAATAACAGTTCTGGGTGAATGAAATAAAAAGGAATTGGTCTGCATGGTGTGATGAAATAAGGAAAAGCTTGACAACCTACACAACGGTTTTTTTTGTAGGGTGTTGTGTACTAAGACTAACGGTGTGAAGACTAAACCTGTTAACAGTGGCTTAACAGAGCTCCTCCAGGGAAGTAATGGACTGTAAACAACGAACTTGCCATTTTTCTATTAAAGTATAAAAAGGTGGTTCCCTGTGAAATGTAAATGTGGGTTATCATGTTTACAATCGGCACCTTTAATATGTAGCTGATTACCTCCTGCAGAGTTCATTTTGACCAGGACATGGTCTCCTCCTGGGTTGACTAAGGAAGACATCAAGTCCTGAACAGAGGTATTGACCGGGAGCATCAGGGTAATGGAGCTATGGTCAAGTCGGAAGATCTCATACAGGACTGAAAACAAGAAATTGTAAGAGAGGATGAGACGGAGGACTGGGTTTAGTGTTAGGGACATTCATATTAAATTTATTCTCGGATACAATAGTTTAATGTCAAATTTAGAAGTCTGTGTGTCTTCAAGATCCAGACTAATAAGTGAAACACGATCCTCTGATACAAGAATGATAACAGTTGAGGAAGCATTGACCGTAGAGAATGGCTTTTCCAAGGAACTGAATGAATCATGTGAAAAGGCAGCACACATTCAGACCTTTGTCCTGCGCTCTGATTGGCTGGCACTTCCCCACTGGCTCCTCATGATTGGAGAACCAGTCAAATTGGTGGTTGAGCTTAAGGGAAGAAAACAAAGGCTGGTCAGAGAAGAACACATGAAGCTAAAAAAGGGACACTGGATTCCTATCTTTCTTTAAATGAAAGCAGTGAAAGAAAGAACAGTTTTCTGAAGAAAACAAATACACCACATTACCAATAATGTCCTTAAGTATGGAGACGCATGGTAAACTAGCTGCATTTGAGAGGAGCCAGGCAAAGGTTAGAAATATGAGAACACTCCCTACTACTGAATATTCATCAGATTATCACACTTGAATATATAAAGACAAATGAGATGGAAAGTCACGAACAGAGTGATCAACGACAAACCAAAGAGCAATTACGAAAATGTGGGTCTCTTTTTTTCGTCTCTGTCTGAGAAATGCAGATAAACCTTATCCCAGACATCAGGTTCTTTTTCCACAGGAAGTCAGGGCCGGTTGACCTTTACTTTTCCACAGGCTCCTGTGTTTGCCGTGCAGGGCCGTAAAGGTCGGAGCCTCGTTGCGTCTTTTTCTTATCTGACGGACCGTCTTGTAAAAGAAAATGCAGGGCTGTGAGCTAACCTTTGAGAGTGTTTGGTATCCATTTTCCAGCCTGAAACAGAATGCACGTTGAGAAATCAAAACTTGTTACGCTTGACTTGATAGACATGTTGAAGCCAATCAGTTGGTGGTGATCAGCTATAATACAAGAGCATGTGTCTGGTTTGTGCACTGTAATATAATGTGCAGTGTATGTACTGAACGAGTGCAGTCGAACAAATGTGTTACCCTCGGTCAGTGTCACACCTGTGTGGGCATGAGGTGTGTGTGTGTGTGTGTGTGTGTGTGTGACACACAGAGATGTATGCATGTGAATATGTGTTAGTGAGGGAGAGAGACATATATATATATATATATATATATATATATATGTAAGTGTGCGCACGAGCATGTGCAATTATTGTATGTGAGAGAGATTCTACAGTATATATGTGATTGTGTGTATGAGTATGTGAGTATTCGTATGTGTATGAAAGAGACATATGTATGTGAGTATGTACATGAGTATGGATGTGTGTATATGAATATGTATGTAAGTATGGGTGTGTGTATGTGTGAGTATGTATATGAGTATATGAGTGTATTTACTCACACTCGGGTTCTTCTCCTGTCCCGTAGCTGTTCCTTCAGCATGCTGGACAGCCGAGAGTCTCCCATCACCTCTCCCCGCAGCTTCTGTTAGCCCCAGCCCACAGACACCCGCAACACAAACACGGAGTCAGCCTCATCGCTGAACTAGTGTGTGCATGTGAGGGCTTAGATCAAAAAGCAGCTAATGGCATTTCTGCATCACAATGGAACCAAGGGAAAGCTTTTGCTGCTGCATGTAAAAATTCGTAAACCAGCCTCACAAGCACCACTGACCTTGTGTATGCCAGGCATGTCCAGCTGAACTCTTTCTCTGGGTTCCTTTTCAAATAGTTTTAATCCCTTCCCATGAAAAATGTTCTTAATTTCGAGCCTGAACTACATTAGATATACATGATAAATCGTAGCTGTAAGGTTACAGTACTGGTTGTTTTGCAGAGAACAGCCCAAAGTGCACTTAGATGACCTCAAAAGGCTATCTGTCCACAGCAGTAAGCGCCCCCACCCCTCCCCTCACCTCCAGGAACTCCTGCGCGGGTGGGTCGTCCTTGAGGAGCGGGCCGTACAGAACCACCCACTGGGCCACCAGCCGGATAATCTTCTGCTTCTTGTTGAGGGAGTAGGCCGCCTTCTCCAGCTCCGAGCCTTCAGACGGCTCCACGTGGTAGGTGCACAGAGGGTTAAGGCGCCATCATCGCTCACACAGACCCATGTACACGCTGAGGGCATACTGGCTCTGTTACTGCTGCCACTGGTATGGGAACACACACCAGCGCGCTACCCAGGTTTTTAAGACTGCGCACGCAAACACACACACGCAATCCGAAAGACCACAACAGTTAAAAACCCCATAGCCGGCTGCCCGCTGTGGCTCTCTCCCTTGCTCTGGAGTTTCCAGTAACATCCCGACATCAATCTGTTTTCCGACTTAAAAATCACACACGCTGCATTTTTTGCCGGAACGCTGAATAACATGCGCGAGCTCTCCGTCGCGCGCCACAAATATTCCCCTGTAGAGCTTTGAGAAAAGCCTTGCCAGCCTGACGTTAGCAGAGCCTCTGCCCATGTGGAGTCAGAAATAGACCTTTTGTAGCTTCACTACCCTTGACTGTAATGACTGTGAGACAAGGGAAAATGCTATGAGGGTTTTAGAGAGAATGAGAGTTGAGAGAGATGACAAGAGGTGTAATTAGACAGAACCAACTGGAGTGAGAGAGAATATTTTTTTCTTTTCTTTTAATCAGCTATTTTATGTTTATATCATTGTAAGTAACCAGTTATTGTGGTCTTGGGATATTGTTTTAACCTCGTTTCTCCTGGTTGGCATGCATGTGCTTTGGCAGCATGTATGTTTTCCATTCCAATTAAGCAAAATACACTTGGAAATTGAAAATTGAGATAGAGAGTACACAGCAATGAAAATGAATGTGAGACCCAGTGAGAGAGAGACAGAGAATGAGAGTGTGACAGAGAATGAGAGAGAGAGAGAGAGAGAGACAGAGTAACGCTTGTATTGGGAGGATATTGGTGCTGCAGGGCTGGGCAGAGCTGGCTGGAGGGCATGAAGACCTGGTGAGTCAGGAGGAAGTCACTCACGCAGGGGTCTGCGGACACAGAGCACACATTTCTCACTAACGAGTGCTAATGGGACAAATTGTGGGTTTTCCTGTGCTGCAGGAAAACAACCGCAACAATCTGGATCATCTGACTGGCTTTTAGAACAGTAAAAATAAACAAGGCAAGAATCCGATGTGCTTAACTCTCCACTCTGTCTGTTTATTTGATGACGGAAAAGTTCGCTTTTCCTTTCTTGAGATGCTGCCCCAGAAATAAGTGAATTTCCCTTAAATGAAGGGTGCTATGGAACAGTGCTGGGCAATTCTGGCTGCAGAAAACCAGAGTCCTTTCAAACAGCAACTGATTTACACCTGGGACACCATGTTACTTTCCCTCTGTTCCGAATAAAGACTTGATTTCATTTACTGTTGGAGGCACAACAAAACAGCCACTACGGCTAACTCTCATCACTGGATTTCCCATCCCTGCTTTAGAAACCTAAAAACCTGGCCACAAATGTCCCAAAGCTTACCACGCTACTGCATCTTGTAAACTGTTTTCATTTAATCTGTTCAAAAGCAAAGACCCGATTATTTCCCTTTGAGCAATTGTTATTAACTACAAAAGCTACTCTGTGATGATGCAGCTTAGCACTGGCAAACTCACAGCATGGCTGAACGTTTAGTGCCATTTCCCCAGACTGTTCATCACCATAATGCAAACCTTTTATATAAAACACATTTAATTTGATGATCAAAGGGGGAGATCTGTTAACTTCACTAGTAATTACATATCTTAGACGAGAGAGTCCTCTACCATATGACATACTGTTTGTGTCAGGAAAAAAACATTATGACAGTGATGGGAGAGTGAGGCATCATTAATAACAAAATGGGTGGGCCTACCATATACTGTCCATCCCTGGTCTCTATAAACCAACCAAAAGGCTGTGCTCTCCATGACAAAACACTGTGCTTGTTTGAAGTCGGTGAGTTCATGAACCTGCATTCTCCCATCGCTACATTAAGGCCATGGAAAGCATGGCATACACGAGTCATGGACGAACCTATGGGGTCGCTGATGTTGGTGTCCAGCCTCACAGTCTCAAGAAAGTGCTCTAGAATCTTTTCTGGGGTTCCTGACATCACAGTGTACCTGTGGTGAATAGAAAAAGTCAGCAACATCGCAGATGACATCAATAATTTAACTGCATGCTTGCCTGTATAACTGCAGCATGGTCACAAAAAATGATGGCTTTCATAACAGTCATACACCGCAACCAGCCTCTGAATGTGAATTGATATGTGAATGCACTTGACATGACAGAATCTATGAATGGAGCATATGTGTTTCCCGAGCAGCAGGGTTTGTGTTGTTAGTGTGCCTTTTTAGATTTGGGCAGCTTAAATGCACACGCTACATGGTGGACATGTTTCTTACTTGTTACTGTTGCCTGACGATCCCTGATTGGCTGACTCAGTGCCGCAGCTCTTTTCTAGCACCAGCACTGACTTGCCATGTTCCTCCAGACGCACTGTGTTGGCCTCCACATCCTGAGACACACACACACACACACAAACACACATACACACATATAGTATAGACCATGAACTGACTGGAAGTGATATCACCCCGATGAAGGCTTATGTGTAGTGGCATTTTTAAAAGTGTGTTGCTATCCTTATCTCAGTGTTGCTGTACTTTGCGGTGAGCTCAGAGCTGCGGCCAGGCCACCCTTTGATTCCTGCACACCTTGAGGATGCGTATGAAGTCCTGCTTGTCCACGCGCAGAAAGTGGCAGTTGTCCTCCCGCAGTATGATGGTGGCTGCGCGGGGCGCGTCATTCACCAGGGCCAGCTGCCCAAAGTCCTCACCCTCATGTAGTGTAGTCACCAGACCCTGAATCATGATCAGACACACACACACACACACAGATACACACACACACAGATACACACACACACACACACGTGGCAGACAGACAAACAAAAAACAAGAAAAAAGCCACCCTCTTTCTAAGAACTGCAGCTCTGACAGTATCCTGAATCATACACCCACAGGCGTATCTCTTCTAATTGAGTCAACTACTGAAAAAGTATCAGTACAGTTCCTTTGTGTCAGTACAGTACATGTGCTTGATATCTGGTCTGCCTTATATCCATTAGTGTCAGACTGCACATTAATATGTATGCATTAACAATGCAACAAATCACCATATGATAAAGACCTTCAGCCCTTAGAGAGGTAAACAGAGTTATTTACTTTCCCATGTGTGATAACATTGACGGAGCCCTTCCAGATGATGTACCAGGAGTTCCCCTTGTCCCCCTGGCTGAACACTGCAAAGCACACAGGCAGAGAAGGACCTGATTCAGCACACGGTGCATTCACTGTTCACCTCACCAGTGGGAGGGATACAGAAAACACATACAATGCCAATACTGTGACACTCTTTTTGCAGTACTGTGTCTGATTACACTTCCTGTTGCCTGTTTGTTCATAGTGTTGAAAAAGGATAAAGGCAAAGAATGACATATTCAGGATCAAGAATAATATTGGATATATAAATAGATATGTTGTACAAATGCTCTCAGATGCAAAAATCCCTGAATGCTATTCATGTACTAATACATGCCCTGCACAGAGTTTGCCTTCAAATTATTTTATGACACAGTAATAAATACAGCTTTGTACATGATGCAGAAGGCTGCTTGTGATTTAAGAGCGTAGCATGTGATCCATGGAGCAATGTGATGTGAGCTTTGCACTGCTTTTAGCATAATACCATGTAGGGCCTATTAAATTTGGCAGGTGGATCGCGCTGAACAAGGGTAATGACACTTAATGGGATTCTATGAGAAAACAGACCCCAGGGAAACTGTTTGGTTGTACATACCAAGCTCTGATAAAACAGCCTTTTCAGGGCTGTTGACTTTGTATGTGTTCGTTATTTGTCTGTTTGGCTATGTGTTGCCCCCAATCAGACAATCAAACTTAAACTAGAGTTCATTTTCAAACACCTGTTAATTCTTTTCCATAAAATAAAAACATTATTATTTAGTTACACAGACACCTTAAATGCTAAATGTGGGGGTAAAGTATTGATCATTTTGAGAACACTGAGAGCACAGCATTTGCTGTCATTTTAGTCACAGGCTCTCCACCAGTCTGACGGTGTGGAATCACGGTATGACGTTCACGCCCGCTGCGGTTCGAGCGTCACAGTTTGCGTCACACTCACAGACGGTTCCTGCCTTGGCGTGGGACTCGAAAACCAGCACGGCGGCCAGCTCCTTACGCACCTACAGGGAGAGATGACACCGGGACTCACTCATCGGTACTACTTTCTGGTGAGACGCAGAGCTCCGTCCAACCACGGGCTCTCGTGGTTTTGGAGGCCGGTCGGCACTCACCGAGCTGGAGAGGTGAGCGACGGCCTTGATGTGGAGCAGCTCCTCGTAGATCACCTCCAGGTCATCGGCTGTTCTCTGACTCGGACTGCAGGGAACAATGTCATTAGTCTACATGAAGAATGCACAATTTAAGCACTCGCATGTTTATCCTGTCCCTGACTGGACTTTACTTGTGAAATTATAAGGATAGAGAGTTCTGTATAATTCTGTTTCAGCTATTTATATGACTACTCAATGTGTGTGTGTCTGTGTTTGTGCTTGTGTGCACAGGTTGTGAAGATAATGGTGCCATTCAGTGTTATGGCACAAAGGATTATTCCCTGATAAAAATACTTGCTATCTTACTGATCCAATTTAACACACATGCCTAACTGATTAATCTATGCTCTTTGTGTTGATAAGCAAAAATACCCCCGGAAAAAAACCCAGGAAAGGAATTAGGCATACTACACAAACCAGAGAGACAGTTCTTCGAAATCAAATTCTTGGGACCTGCAAGTACCACTTTTCCAGGGTTTATGGTTTCAAAATAACCATTTTTGGTTGCCTTTGGGCAATATTGGCCCCCACTCTTAATGTCACTCACCTTTTGCGCAGTATCATGGTAAGAAGTGCATCTGGACCCATCTGGACCAATAGCGACAAACCCTCCTGAAGCTCCTCCTCTGAGTCCTTCTCATTGGTTGTGTGGTTCAAACCAAACTCCGCTTCAAGAAAGCGATAGAACTGGGTGTCTCTATCCTGGAAGTTCAGCTCTTGCTTAACTAAATTCAAGGGAAGGAGAAATAAACATTGAACTTTCTCACTTTCTTTAATCTTTTTCTGTGTTAATTTATCATTGGTTTTGATTTTTGGTACACTTGAAAGAGGTGATTTATCATCACAGAGGTTAGCCTTTATCACCACAGAGGGTAATGTTTACCTGTTGATGTGTAAATAATGTGTATTTAAACATCATTTACAGAACCATCAAAACAATACAGTCAGGGTGACCTAATCTCTCTCACTCTCTAGACACTTAGGACACCTAGTCTTTCAGCACGACACTCATGCTACACACTAAGTTGTGGAAGTTGCAGGTTTGATGCTTGAATCGATGGTGTGGCTCCAGGACATCTACCTGGAGCATCAGGTAATGTCCTGTTGACCTCCCCAACACCTGAGTGTGTCGCTCTCACCGTGAACAAGTATCCCCTCGTCCACCAGCACCTGCCACATGCCCACCGCCTGGCTCCGGGACTGCAGACAGTCACTCAACTTCATCAGCCAATCAACGAGCTCCTTCCCCGTGGAGCATTGTCTAGGAGGGACAGAGGGGGGTAGGTGAAAAGAGGGACCAAACCGGGAAGTAATACCAGGCTGTACAAGGCACAGCAGAGTCATGGGGACAGGAGCATTATGGGAAATACTGAGATCTGCTGTGTGGAATCTCAGACCAGATCTCACCCCAATGCCCCAATTTGAAGAACAAATTGAAAACCACACTACTTGCATGTTCTTTTCTTCTTACACATCATTTTTATACATTTTATTAATGGCTGAACTCCTGATGCTGTGATGTGTTGCATAAGTAATGTAACACTATCACAAATTTAGTTAACTAAAAGCAGTGTGAGTAGATGGAATCTGGGCCTTTGTATCAGTTTCCAGCAAGGATTAACAGGGACACAGAAGGCCTTTCATACTGATCAACACTGACAGGACTGCTGTATGCGAAGGTGCTTTGAGTTGTTAGTGGCATGGTGTTTACCATCTCTAAATGCATTAATCAAACATTAATCATCAGCACTTGATAACCTGGGTAGCATAATGTGTCACATCCAGAGGGTGTAACAGTAAACCATTAGTCATAGATAACACATGCATGAATGAAAACAGCACAAATGATTAAATGTGAAATGGTCTTGCATGGTGACAGCTCAGTTTTAACCACCTGAAGGTGTCTACATTACCTGTAGGTCTTCAGGTGGTACTTCCGATCCCTGATCAGGCCTGGGTTGCGCTCGATCAAGGCGCTATACACTGACCTGGCCGCTTTCAGGATGCGATCTGAGAGGAACTGAGAGAGAGGAACAAAAGAAGAACAAGCAAACAGGGAGATGAGCGGACAGAGGCACACACACCCCAAAGAAACAACCTCACTCTCTTTCAGCGAATACACAAATCAAGTATGTTCCAGCCCGGTTTATTGTGTGCCGTTTGAAAGAGACAACATTACATAATCGCGGCAGCAATGGGGGAAATGAGGAGTTTCTGATGACCGGGTGAAACAGAAACCATTCCAGAGACCGCCTAATGAGGGGTGATGTTCAGAGCGCAAACAAGAGCGGGGGGTAGAATTCAATGCGATTCACACTAATGTGCCTCCACAGCCAGTGGAAGAGCACCAAGGACAGAGCGCTGTGTGTGGTCGCGGTGGCGAGGCCGAGCGCTGGCGTCATGGCCGTGAGTGACGCATCGCGGGGGGGGGGGTCTGAGAGTGGGACCGCGCGTGGGCCGCTGAGGGGTGAGAAAGTGTCGCCGTTTCCGCACCGCGCCGCGCCGTCCCACCGCCGACACCTCACCTCCGCCACGCTCCTGCTGCCAGACGGAGGTGTGATTTAGCGCATCCCTCCTCCAGCCTCTCTGCTCTCGCTCCCTCTCTTCCTTCCTCCCTGCTTCTTTCAGCGGCTCCTTCTCTAATCGTCTTTTCTTGGTCTCCTTTCCTCTTTCTGACACCTCCCAACCTCTCTGTGCTGCAGGCTTCCTTTGGTCTCTCTTGCTTCCCCTCTCTCTCAGCTTTGCTCTCTCTACCTCTCACTTTCTTTCCCCCTCCTTTTCACTTTTACTTTCTATGTTTCCCTCCCTAATGCTCTCTCCTTCTCCCTCTGTCCCTCATTCTTCCTCACTCTCTCTCTCACCCTCGTTTCTTTTCTCTACTCAGCTTTTCCTCTCCCTCCTCATCTCTCTCTCTCTCTCCCATTCCAAGTCTCTCTCTCTCCCTGCCTTCCTCTCCTTGTCTCTCTCTCTCCCTCTCAGTTTCCCCCACTCCCTGTCTTGTGATTCCACGAGTGACTCACACAGTCGTCTGTTTGTTCTAGTGTTTCCTATGGAGTGGTGTTTATCCAAGGTGGTAGTCTTGGGATTCAGACTGGTCATAACAAAAAAACATGTGTCCAATCTCCTCTCCCCAGCGGAACTCCCAGCCACGCCGTTCCTGCCCCGCCCGGCCACTCATGGAAATGATTGCTCCGTGACCCGCGGCTGATGTGCCCACCCCTCCCCACTGTGATGATGAAAGAACTTGGCATGTCTGGGGCAAATTCTCTCATGCAAATGAACAAAGGAATTTACATGGCCTGGACAAAAAGAAACAAAAACACCCCCCACCCCCCCAAAAAAATGTTTCATTAAGACTAGCAGTAATCCTACTGTACACCCCCAGTGGGCCATTTTTGAAAAGGCACTCTAGCAAATGGAAGCATGCTAGGAGAGAGACTCGAACTACACAGAACAAACCTCTACTGCTACACAAATAAGTACCTGCTATTTTCTGATGGACCAATATATACATAACTGTATATAAAGTACATTAAGTGATTGAAACTTCATTGTCAATGGATTATCCCTTTATGGTCTTCACCTTCATCCTCCAGCCTCCCCCACCCCACTGCTTGGCCTCATGCTTCTCCTGGAGGCGTCACTCGGCTGTTTTGAGCAAAACTCACTGACGCAGAAATGAAAGGGTCACCAGGAATCGGGCTGGTTTCCCACTGCCTCTGCCCCACACACGGTGGATGGAGGTCACCGGCATCTAAATCTCTCCGATGGCAGGTTGGCTTTGCGCTCTCCTCTGGGACCGTGAAGGCCTCTGGTCTCTGCCAGATGGAGGTCAGGGATATTTCCGTGCTCCCCGTGGGAACGCTGCCACTTTCTCAGGAGAACACAGTCCAGCCCCTCTGGCCTCCGATCCAGAGGTACACAACACAACACAACAAAACACCACCAGAGGTACACGGCAACAGCAAGTCTCGAAGGGCCACGGTAGCACTGCTTTCATAGAGTTCTCATAACAGACAAACTAATGTAGCCCTGAAACCACCTCTGCAAGAGATGCTATGAGATGTGTCCTTTTCACCTCGCTGGATATTTCCATCTTCAAAGGGGACTCCACACTCTGAATCTAAGACTGAGTGAGCTGTTTCCTTAAGTATAGCTATAGTAGTTCAAAGACATTATCAGGTGTTGTTGTTGTTTACAATCAGTTACAGTTACTTCAGGTGGACTACAGTGAGTCACTGGGACCAAGCTTATATAGTTCAGATATTAGCTAAATCTGAGGAACTGACAAGACTGTAGTATTTTAAAGGTAGAAAAAGACTTTACTAATGGGGTGGAGTGTCCCTTTACAGACTTACACCCTTTATGGGTTGTTTTGGTATTTGAAAAGTTTATTTTGAGAACTTTTTCTCAAACGATTTACTGCCATCCAGCCTCCATTTTGGCTGGAGCTGGAGAGCTGGAGGCACACAGGTTCCCTGCCTTATAAAGGGAAGCCTTCAGAACTCTCTAGAATGCAGGCTACCCTCTCAGCTGCCTACATGAAGGACGTCTGAGTGTTATCTAGGGCTAAGTCTAACACTGAAGGGGAGGAGAATCAGCCATTGTTTAGGTTGCCTCAGGTTACAAAGTAAACGGTTCTTTCAAGTCACACAAGTTAGTGACAGAACACAGGCCACAGCGCTTCTGACATGAACAGTAGCTGCTTACAGCACTGTTTGACCCAGCAGGCAGCTCTCCGCCCTATTGTTTGAGTAAGTGCTACATGTGGATTATTTGTTTAAGAAAACCTGTCTTTGTTTAAAAGCCTCCACACAACAAAACGGTGTTACCTTGTTGGCTGGAGCTCGTCGAATGATCAGAAATGCTCTTGCAGCCCCTGCTTACTGCCAGATAGACACATTACAGTTTTAGCCCACATTTTAATTGCCCTTCCATGTTTGCTATTAACGCACCACCATTCGTGGTGAGAGTCTGTGGGCATGCTGACATTGTGCTTTGGGATAACACCTTATGTCATGTAGTTTGTCAGATCGTACAAGCAGTGATAATTGCACTTTCGAGCACCGTGGGAGTTGCGAGTGAATATAAAGGAGTAATTTTGTTTGTGGCTGTTCAGCGTTGGGTTTCATAAGCAGTGACAGACTGCCAAAAGCCAATGAAAAATAAGCATCCAATAACCTAATGTGCCACCAGAAAAGCAGCTGTTTCCAGTGTTTCCTGTAAAAACTCTACAACAAGCAGAGTGGAATAGGAAAGACAGAAAACATGGGAACTAAGCCATAAATACACTATGAGAAGATAAGAAATTCATTAAGCTATGGCAAGAGCTCTGAGTTCATTTAATTCACCTGCAATAAGCTACCATTACAATCAATGCAACCCTACAGGGAACAGAAATGGCCACATAGCTTGACAGAGGCAGGTTTGTTTGTGTGTCCTGGTGTTAATACTAGCACTTCATAACCATATAGGGCAGCATCAATAACCAGTCACATTTCTCCACAATTTGCTGAATTGCAGAGTCCTGAGGTAGTGACGCCCAAAACAGTTGCCCTCTTTCAAAATTCACATGCCACTTCCGCAGTCACACTGTAAAGTGTGTCAGGTTCAGTGCCCTCGTCTGCAATTCTCAAGAATCGTGACATTTATTCTAGGCCTTACCAACAGCTTTATCCCTTTTATAACTCCAGCACGAGTTCAGTTACAGTAAGCTGTAATTTGCTGTAAAGAAAGAAACCACCAGCCACGGAGTCCCAGTGTTTGTTTTTAACAGCACAGCTTCTTGGCTGAGAGGAGGAGGGGAAAAAAATATCTGAGCGCTTTTATTCTTCTGTGTGGAAACCGTGGGCTGGACTTTCCACAGCGGGTGAAACAGCCGCTGTCTCGACGGCTGGGCGACAATGGTGGGCTGCTTGGGCGCATCGAAAAACTCCATTACATACAGGGACTGACACTACAAAGGAAGTGGGCCCACTGTCGACAAGCTGTGTAGAGGTCAGGGCGGCCAGGGGACACGGCGCCTAAAGAACCAGCCTTAGAACCCAAAGGTTGAAGGTCAGGGCACCCAGCTGCTATTCTACCCGTGACAGTAAGCCTCAATCGCTTTGGTGCATAATGGGCCGTACAAATCAGCAGCGAAAATATGAGCTACTGCAAGTAGCCCTGAACAGAGGTATCTGCTGAGAAAATAAATGTTAACGTACAGCTGTGCTAGGATTTATCAACAAAGATCAACAAAGAGCATGCAAGGCTAAATGGGACTTTTGTGCATTCTCTGGAGAGCGCTTCCTGTTGTAGTGAAGGTCTCCTTGCACTGAGAGACGGTACAAAGGAATGCACAGTAGAAATCTATATGTGTTGATCTTTTGATGCCATGCACCTGACGCATGGACAGACCTATCCTTCAGCCAGCTGCAACCTTTAGACTCATGGCAGTGAGCAGCAATTGTATGCTCTCTCAGCACAATGGCAAGGTTGACTTTTTTTTTATATTATTCTTGTACAGCTCTAAACTCCGGTGGAACAGGGATTGTGTACATCTAACTGATGGCCTTGTGTTACTTTTCATGTTGCTCCAACCACTTATTTACTTAGTTGAAGCATGTACACTTTTTTCAAAATGCAATTCATTAAGAGAAATTCTGAGTTCACATATTATATAAAAAACCTCCCTGGATGACACAATTTGCGATTTATGACTCACTATTTTGTGGATATTGTTTAATATTAATAGGCCACTTCACCAAAGCATCAACTGGTCATGACATCTATATATATTTCTAAAGTATAACTCATAATTTTTATAATTCTGAGACATGAACACTATCTACAATAAAAAATAAATTTGCCTCGTGCAGTATAATCAGGAAATTCTAAATGTGGCCTCTAAACGACATAATGATAGCCTTTGTGTTTACCTGTTAGTTTTCAGAGGAAGAAAAAAGGAGACACAACTAACTGCATCTCAACAAAACACACACACATGCACACACACGCGCACACACACACGCACGCACGCACACACACACATGCACACACACACGCACACACACACGCATGCACACACACACACGTACACATACACACATGCACACACGCACACACACACATGCACACACGCACACATACACACATGCACACACATGCACACACAATTGCACACATGCACACACACACATGCACACATGTACACATACACACATGCACACGCACACACACACACGCACACACGCATGCACACACGCACACACACACGCATGCACACACACATGCACACACATACACATACACACATGCACACACGCACACGCACACACATGCAAACACGCACACATACACACACGCACACACACACACACACACACACACACACACACACACACACACACACACACACACACAAACACACACACATGCTCACAAGCATGTCAATGCCCAATGTCCCCCCCCAGTCTCAGTGCTGCACTTTCTTCATCTGCACTCTCTCTGTCCCGTCCAAAAAACACACACGTGTGCAGAAAACAAAACACTTGAGCAGTTAAGTGCATTCCAAGGCAGGCTAGAAATGCGGGGTGAACACTCCTCCGGCCCGCTTGCTGTCGGGTGAGACAGAACACGGAATTTTAATCAGCCCGCTGGCCGTTGATTTTTGTATTAAGCCTTCTGATCACAAAAATCCCAGCAACCCAGCTTCCCACCCCCCTCAGAAAAAAGAGGTTTTTCAAACTGAGCCTGCTGCATGTGTGAGTGCTGGTTTGCTGGTTCTTCTTTAAGGTAATAACAGTTTGCCCTGTTTTACAAGAGCAGGTGCTTAAGGACACTTTGCCTGTAGACACAGCTAAACCTGTGTGCACCTGCACAGTGTGCATTGTGCGTGAGGTGGGTGTGTGCACGGCTGCTCTGTGTGTGTGTGTGTGCGTCTGTGTATGTGTGTGTGTGTATATGTGTGTGTGTGTGTGTGTGTGTGTGTGTGTGTGTGTGTGTGTGTGCGCGTCTGTGTGTGTGTGTCTGTGTATGTGTGTGTGTGTGTGTGTGTGTGCATGGTGGTGGTGGTGAGGGGAGCACACAACCCAGGCAGAGTGAGGTCTCTCTCTCACTTCAGCCTTCTCTTATCGAAGTATGAGTTTTTCTTTGAGTTAACTGTTGAAGCAGCTTAGATAAAAGCCATGAGGCAGGGGTGTGTGTGTGTGTGTGTGTGTGTGTGTGTTGTGGATGTTGGACTGCCCTTTCGACTTCAGACTCCTTGTGACTCCTTTGCTTGCCTGTCCTGCCTGGAATTTGTTTTTAAAACATGCAGAAGCAGTTGTGGAGGATATTAGGAAAAAAAGGGCAAGTAGAGCAATTACAGAAGATGCAAGCACTGCAACTCTGGGAAGCTAACAGAGGCAGGCAAACAAATGTTGGAAAAAAAACCTGGCTCAGTCGCAATGAGGTAGAACAGAGCAGAACAGGCTTCCTGTCCCATGGGATTGTGGGAAATGAAAGGAGTAACTAGTAAAGAAGACTGTCTGTCTGTTTCGCTTTTTCTGACCCTCAATACACAGGGGGGATGGGGTAATGGAATTTCAACATGCCTCCGCATATGTTAGAAAAGATGGGGTGTTTACAGCTTTAGAGTTTGAAACAGAAGCAAAGCCCGATGAGTTGGACGATGAGAGCGCTAAATGTAACCCTGGCTCTAACGTACATAGTTTACATAGCAATATTGTTACAGCAAATTGTTCTGATTTACACTTGCCAGGGCCACATGGCAGTGCAGGCAATGGAGGTAATTATGACATAACACTATAAGATGACGTGTTATTGGCTATCAAGCACCACAACTCAGTGGCCAATCTCTTACGTATGAGTGTTAACTATCTACATTAAATATTTCCCTGGACTCAATCACTGTTTTCTGCACAGACATTGCTTCTGTTGTATCAGGATCAAGACCACTGAACACAAGCATTCACCTGAGGAAACTCACCCTGAGGTGTTCCATTGCGCTGACTGTGTACCACTAACAAGTTCCGTAACATGAGGGTCTACCCAGAATGCACTGCAGTGTGCTGTGACCCACTTACCCAGCCACTGCCACGTCAACCCCGGAAACACCATCAGAATCTTCTAACCAACCCACCTTTCTACCTAGATTACACAGAGTCTCTGTGCCACGTAGTGCCAACAGTCTTCAGCTCATTTCTATACAGCTATTGTGAAGAAGACCTTCAGTGTATCATCACTTAATACCTACATGTAACTGGATGCTGCAGTTCATTTGATCTATTCTGGAAAACAAAAATCAATAAGCTTTTGAGTGTGATCCCCAGGGCAGTGTTTTGTTGGACAGTGATTTTTACTGTAAATGCTTGGTACATCCAACCAAGCAACCAAGAAGTTTTGATTTCTCACAGTACCCTCCTTTGTGCCTTTTAGCCACATCCTGTTTGTATCTGTTCTGTGCTGTTTGTTCATCTAATTAAAAAGCAGGGAGTCTGGTTTTAGGCACAGGTGGGTCGGGGTGGGGAGTGAGACGCGGATCAAAGCAGGGTGACATCACAGCCCCAAAGACCTGTGGTACGCACCTGCTTCATGGTGTCCTGGGTGTCAAGGGCCTCTGGGAGTGGTGTCTATGGGGAAGAAACAGAGGGGATAAATTCAGTGTCACAGCATTAGTCCACAACCACACCAAGCCGCCGTGCTTTCAACTTATTCTGCTCACTGGAGTTTAGCGTGGAGTTAATGACCAGAATCTGCTAATTAAAAGCAGATTCTGGTCATTAACTCCACGCTAAACTCCAGTGAGCAGAAATATTCCCGAACCATTGTGGTTAGTCATTCGCAAGGCTTGAATGACAAGGTTTGCAGTCAACGATCCTTTCACACATTTTTACTTGCACTTTCGGCCTCACCCAAGTTTCTTTTTTTAACAACATGACACATTAGCTAACTTGCCAATTTGTTATGTGTTATGTGTGTTTTTTGCTCTATAAGAGCAATTATAAATGAATCACTATCCAGGGCATTCCTCTGGAAACTGGCTCCACTGGTTTTCAAAGTTTGAAGGCACATACAATAGAACCTGCACAGAACCTGTCAGGTGGGTCATGGCTGACTGCTGTTGTTTTTCAGAGCTGATATTAGCAGATCAGGGTGTTCACGCGTTATTAATTAACTTTTATTCTTTGTATATGTTTCATATGCACAGATTTACATCGTCTGAATGCAGCATGGAATGACCAGAGGTGGACACCCCGGCTTCAGAAAGTAAAAGTCCTACCGTGTATTTGTTCTAGCCAATTCACTAAACAAGGTGATTTCACTAATTAGCTCCTCTACCTAGCTGAAGAGTTGTGCTAATTAAATTCAGCTGGTGTAGTGCATGGGTGGAACAAATACGTGGCAGGACTTTTACTTTCTGAAGCCGGGGTGTCCACCTCTGGGAATGACTGATTTGTGTGTGTGTACCCTTACAAATTCATTTCTTCCTGTTGATGCTCACATCCTGTTGATGTGTGTGTGAAGACTACTCCTTGTTAATGTGGATGTGTCTGCCACAAGCTGGTCTGCTTGTTCGAATATCAGATTGACATTTTTCTCATTCTCAACGTGTGTGAGTGGTAAGGAAACTGATCTATACAATATCACCTGTCAGACTTGTCCCTCTCAGCACAATACTAGAAAGTCAGGCACAGGGTATGATGGGATTTTAACCCTTTGTGTTCTCACTGATGAACATAACCACGACCCCTTCAAATACAACAGCATACAAAATAGTGAACTTGCATACTGAACAATTTGGCTGTAAAGTGATAAATCTAGCTAACTGATATGAAATACGCCAGCACAAACAAAGTACCTTTGCAAATCATGCTCTCTCCATCATTTTGGTTACAGGTTTGAGATCCCTGGTGCTTTCACTTCATTGGCCTTGCCTTGCCTAGATGCTAGCCTGGTCTTTGTTGTGTGTCAAAAGATGAAAAATGCCATTTTTGACAATGTAAACAAAAAATCTTTTCCAATGCAACCTGAAGACTCTCCACTACCCTGCTTTCCAATAACTCTTTTGTTCACTTGTGTCTTTATGACCCTGTCTTTTATGACCCTCTCACACCCACCCTGCTTATGTTTCCAAGCCACCTGCTGCATGATATCACCTGACATTTCTCACTGAAGAGCTTTAGTTTTACACTGTCTTTTGGGGAAGCTTCTGCTAGAGCAAGTAACCTTTGCAGCATTGTGTTGCTGCTTGTATTTGGCCTACAGGCATCTAGATGTTTATCCAGACAGATAATGCACAGACTCCAGGTTCTCAGTGTTTCCTAGTATGGGGTTGCAGGCTCAGCACATGAACACAAAAGACAGGTCATACGTGATATCGCCGCTTGTCTACATTGTTCGTCTACCCCATTGTTCTCGCTGCCCGTCGACCTTGAGGATCTAAAATCAAGGTCTGGAAAGATTTGGTCTTTATTGGCCCACTTTGTTACGCCACATTTGGGACCTCTCAACAGAGCCGGGCTGGAATGGAAAGGGGAGTGACAGAGGCGCTGTGGTAGGATTCACAGGCCTCACAGTGTCTCTGCTCCAAAGTGCTGCTTCATCGGGACCTCTCTCATAATTCGTCTGGCCGTCTTTTCCCACTTGTAATGAATTGAGCTCTCTCCACCCTCTCCCACTATTGACAGAGTAAACTGTGCTGGGTCCATATCACATGCTGTTCCAGCACTACATTGCTCTGTTGTTTGCTGCACCCCCCCCCCCAACCCCATAAACCCCCCCCCCCCCTCCGGTTTCTCCTTTCTCACATGCAGTTCAGCTGCAGCTTGAGCTCCTCTGGCTCCCGGGCCGGTCAAGCGAATCGCTGACCGCGTACCGTGTCATTTTGCGTGCGTACACGGAGTTCGCGTTAATTGAGAAATGTAACGCGTGTTTGAGTGGGAGTGGGGCCGAATGGGGAGAAAACAAGGTTGAAGGGGGGGGGGGGTTACGTAAGAGTGTGGTGGGAAACACAGAGCGCCTTCTTCCCCCTTCTCCGACTCCCCACTCGGTTCACGGCTACTTTAGCGGGAGCTCAGCGGGGGGAGACGCGGTCGGCACTGGTTCCTCTCCAGGTGTCAGCACCAGAGCTGGAATGCCCACGCACAGCCACCGCTGCACGGTTTCTCTCTGATTACACACCAGCTCCTGCGAGGCTGCCGCAAGAAACGGAGCGCAATTTAAACTCCCGCCCCCACACCTCCTCAATTGGAAACAGAGATGGCTCCTGGTCTGAGCCTGCTTAATTGCTAATCTCTTCACACGTGCCGTTTGACTCCAGACAAGTCCAGACGCTGTAAAACCAGGGCGTGGACGCAGAAACCAAAAAGACATCAATGACATCGAGCAGTTTGACTGTAAAACTGCGACAGTGGCAGGGAGTGCAATGCTCCTAACACGTACAGTCCATGTGGCAATCAAATCAACCGTGCACTTTCACGTTTATGGTGTTGTTTCTTTCAGTTTTCATCCACGCCTCATCTTAGCCTTAGTGTTTTATCGGAAATATGTTAGAGGCAGTGGAGTAGATGTCTTCCACCCGGGCTGTGTTTCTCTGTACAGTGTGAACAGATGATGCAGAGCAATGAAAACAGTTACCATCAGGACCAGCATCTCTGTGTAACTGGGCATCATCAATGCTTTTTGTGTGGCAGGTTTCTGCTTATCTGACCTAATGTGTCGGCCCTCTTGATTTCAAGATGCTCTGAAACATGTCATTGTCAGAGAGACAATAGACGGTAGACATTTAGGACTTTTCTTAAATGTTTTTTTAACGCTTTCACTCATACATGTTATAAAGGCAGGAGTCATGTTCTGGGTGAAACCACAGGGCCGTCTGCTGTCTTCCACGGAGAAGGGATGGTTTTTGCCAGAGTTACCACAACATCCTGTGCTGTAACGGAGGTGTGCGAGCGTGTCAGATCAGGAGCTATGGTTTGGAACGCCGGCTGTTATATAACGAATACCAGTGGCTTCATACGCCTGGGTGTGTGCTTGCCTTAGGTTGCCTTGGATCCAGGAGTGCTGGTTTGTGTCAGGATCCTCTCCACCTTTATCCCTTGCTTGAATTCCTCATACAGTTTCACCGACGGCTGCTACCGCTACCAAGCCCGAGCTATTTCCGAGTATTTACAAACACTGCGGGGCAGTGGTGCGGGTTATTGTTTATTGCTTCTCAAAAAGTGGTATTTGCTCAAAGATATTTAGCACAGGGGTCACGTGATGCTGGAAGCTCGCACTGTCTTGGTTAAAGCAAACTGGAGACAGCACTGACATGGCAACACATGCTGCTGCTTTGATCCAAACGCCTTTTTCCGAGTCTTAGCTTTAACGCTCGCAAGAAACTTTGTCTACCCTCTTTAACAGCAGAGGAGTTTAACTCCTGTAATTGATAACTAATTTGGATTATCAAATGACCGAGAAGGAAAAACCTAACAAGGGCTAAGGCACTATGCCATACAAAGCTGTCTTTGATTTTTCCTAAGGTGAAAGGGGCGTGAATCAAACCTCACTGCTTATGGTGTACAACAAACAATACACTATTAATAACCACGCTGTATTAAAAACTTTGGCTCGGCTGAACTTCTTTCCGCACTCCCACGCCCACACAAAGACAATAGATCATTTCACTCCGCACACCACTCGCCTGGTGAGCCCGGCTGTTTTCGGACACTTATTTTATCAGTGGCATCAGAGGATGTGGTTGACCTTCCACCCTCCCCCACCTCGCCCCCCTTTTCTCCCCCCCACTACCGCTCTTCGCCTTCTACTGTCTCGCCCCACAACGGAATTTGAGTGGAACTTTCTCAGTAGCAGCTCAGCTGAGGATGAAATCAGGAGAGAGGTGAGGCCATCTACGAGCTGTAATGATTTTGGCCTCCCAGCTGCTCTCTTTGTCTATTGTGTCGAAATGAAACATTACATACAGGCATATTAGTGACTGGATTTAAAAATAGGCCATGGTGCACTCATTTTAACACGTGCAGTGCTGGAATGCTTTGAGAAGCATGGTGCTGTGTAAAGACTATTGTCTGGTTTTACACAGACTGTCTGAGATTTAAAGCTTACTCACAGTGTCATGGGTTTTCTTGTATGGTTCAGGTGCTGATACTTTCACTGCTTTCCCCTTGTGCCCCCCACATGCCTGTCATAATCGCTAGCAAATTGGGATTGCCATTAAAGAGTTTAATGACGGGAATCCTTTCTGCAGAGCCCCGTGATCTGTTTGTGAAACATGTAGGCTACCTGTGCCATTTCCACACACTTATGTTCCTTAGATTCAGGCCAATGAAAATTGTGATAAAGTCGTAACGTGTAATGACATTTTGACGTTTTATAGCCCATTACAAATTGTTTATTCTGCTCTGCTGCTGTTTTCGAGCCCACGTGCGTTCATTCGAGTCTGGAATGTTAATGACACATCGCTTCGTTCCATCGGCACTGTCTAATGCCACCCCCCCGCCCCCCCCCCCCCCCCCCATTTAGAATACCCTGAGCAAAGAAATATTACACATAATTACATTCCAGAAACTCTATGTGAATTAACTGATTAGCATAAACATGGAACCGATGTTTTAAATAATGAGGTTCTGAGTTTTTTTTAAAGACAGTCTTACATTATTTTGCTTTTAAATGATCCATTGTAGTATTTTACACCCCAAAACATTCTCCCAACAATTTCAAAAATGTACACACATAACAATGATGATAATATTAATAAATAAACGACAACAACAAAAGCCATAGCATACCCAGCTGATGCCTCGAATTTTCGGTGTTTCCATAGAGTAGCGGTCTGGGTAAACACGATAATTGTAAC
This sequence comes from Megalops cyprinoides, assembly GCF_013368585.1. Lineage (NCBI taxonomy): Eukaryota > Metazoa > Chordata > Actinopteri > Elopiformes > Megalopidae > Megalops > Megalops cyprinoides. The sequence continues at coordinate 32,277,466 of NC_050589.1, forward strand.
TCCTGAAGAGATGCATTTTTTGTTGTTTTCAGATCAATATAACAAGGGAATATCACTTGCTCGATTAATAAAGCTGTAGCCGTAAAACATGACGAAGACTGTACTTCCCAACATCTCTCACCCTCTCCTTTGGAAGGGAGGGACTCGGTATTCCATCAGAACACGTCGCATACCATCAAAACACATCGCATTCCGTTAGAACGCAGCACCCGCATTCTCAGTAACAGGTAGACGCTCTGCACTTGAACGCAGCCGAGACGGAACTGCGCTCTCGGTACAGCTCAACGTCACCACACTGGTGGGAGCTGCCGCTCCAACTCATGCGCCTGCCCATTCGGCGAGCCCACGAGTCACAAGCGCACTACGCCTGAACTGCACGCGGTTGTAAATTATAATTACAATATGCTGTCATTTCCTAACCAAATATAAAAAAAAAATCCCCGAATTCTTCTTCTTTTGGCATATAAATTCCCAACGTTTTACGTTTGCATTAATTAAAGGTTCGAGGAAGGATTCCAGTTTCAACATGACTCGTTAATGTTTAGGATGCCAACGTCAGACATACCTGTGCCATTCATCAGTAGGACTTTCAGCAATGTCTAACAAGAAAATCTCAAGATCGCATATTCTTTGCATCTTTTGCGTGTCATGTGGCATGAAAACAACAATTTGAATCCAGAGCTGCGGTCTATTAAGTCATTTCAGGGGATTAATTTCTTATAGGCTAACGACTTTTCAACTAATTAATTAAATTTCAGTTCATTTCATGAACGGAAACGGGAGTGACCTCAACTCTGTTATAATATTTAATTCCAAATTCCAGCTAAATCTAAGTACGGCACAAAACAGTTATGGTAACATGTGTGTTTATTTCCGTATTTGAGTTAAAATTAATGTTATGGGTGAATACCGGACATGGCTGTCTTCAGCTCATCTCCTCCGCAGTGGCAGGTGCTGATGTATATCAAGGCCAGAGCTTTCCGCAGAGGCAATTAAACACTAAGGAAGCGTGTTAGCAGGTACATTAGGCCAGGCGAGTTAATGAGGTCCCAGGAAACGACAGGCTCAGACGGCGTTCGCCCTTGATATGCTGATATGCGCTGGTTGTAAATACCGTGTGTCTGAGAAAAAGAACAGAACCAAAAACGCACTGTTCTGGACAGCAGACATGTTCTGGTGGGTGATACCCGTGCTTACTGACTCACTCAAAAGAAACTCCGCGAGGAGGATTGACTATTCGCCCGACCAAAATCGCTGTTAAAGTTGCGGGAGACGTATTTCTCGTAATACGAGTATGCGAGGGATGGCATTCCAGGAAATCCACCCAAGTGGAAATTTAACTTAGTATGGATGAAGACAAAATAATAAACCGAATAAAGGCATGCAAATGAATGCATTCAATATAGAAATATTCGGTTTAATTACATACAGTCACACGCCATTCTGAGGATCGTGTGAACGCGCACATTTAGAAAAGTAAAACGTCATTCCAGGGTTCTGGAAGTCTGGGTCCAAACTGTGGAGTGAAACTATATGAAGCTAGTTTGCTAGTACATTATAATAAATTCATACGCTTACAGAGTTAAATCGAGTTCTGTTATCCGAGGAAATAAAAAAAGAACAGGAATTTTTATTATTGCATAAGGGCGCGCGATGTGGCACACACATTTATAGAGCTCAAGAACGGTGGCTTCCAAGCACTCCGAGGAGGCGCCGAGAGTCATTACTGTGGTGAGCTCCCGGGCTCTTATCTGCACGGTCGCAGCCCCTTGCCAAACCCTTCAGAAACGCTGCATGGAGGCGCTGAGATAACTAGAAGCCCCGAGAGTAGCCTAGGAAGCGAATCATGAGCAGGCCAAGGAAACATTTCATCACGAGTAAATTTTTCTACCGGACAAACAATTCACAACACCATGTCCAGTATATAAAAATACAATACTCCATTGATGAAAATGATAAATATTTGTATTTGCATACTGAAAGACGTACTGTTAAACTGCGGCCCTACACGTTAGCATCGTGCAGACACACCTGAAACCTATGTTGGGGCAGTAGGGTTGACATGAGATATGAGAGTGAGACTGTGGAAGAAGTGCCTCACATCTAGGTCAACTATTATCAAGGCAGTCCAAATTTTATATTGGTTGCACTTAAACAATTTGGTCCCTGCTCCCAGCAACACTGATCTCAGATCAGTTACCAGCAAGTCAACAGGTTCCGTGATATCCAGTCCTCAGATGTGAGCATTGCTATGGGGCTATGGTGCTCTTTGGAAAACACGGTGTTAACACCCCCCTATCCCTTCTGTCCTGCCTCATCTGGCTCTGTCCCCCAGATCACTACAGGACTGTCCCTTTATCTGTCTCTGGTCAGCGATAAGAACTCCAGAAGCCCAACAACAGATAAACCTCAAAAACATGGTAAACTCCTAAACGTACACCTCACGTGCAAGGGAACACTCTACGACACCGCTGTGTGCTGACAAGTGACTCGTTTTATCTGCAGGAATGTGCACCTGCTCTTCATCTGTGCCAAAGTGTCATATTTCCACTCATGCACCAAATGAGGATCTCATCTTGGGATGTTTTGGGAACTCTGGTACGATATTGTTTAACACCCCGCCCTTCTTTGTTGTTGAAGTTTCTCTAAAAATAGCCCTTCAAAGACCACCAACATGTTCCTCCCCCCTCCCCCCAAGGAACCTTGTATTGTTCTCTCAGCTTCTGCCACCATTTGTTCCAATAACGCACTTGCTGTGTTTATGATATTTCTGAGTAAAAATAACCATTTGGGCCATGAAAACTTACTTCCTCCAGCCCTGCTGTCAGTCTCCTTGTTGTAAGCAGGGTGGACTGGATGAAGGTGTCCGCCGAGCACATTTCTGTTCCAGGGACTAGTGGGAGACACAAGAAGGGGGAGGGTGAGAGGGGGTGAGCGTTTCCATTGCCTTTGTACAGGAACACGAGCACAAGCACAAAGATGTCTTTTTTTTATTCCCTCTGGAGGGAACTCTTCCACTGACGCGAGGCTCAGGAGGGGGACAGAGTTCAGAGATACAGATCTTGGAATTTCAGGCCGGACCCTCGTCTTTGTCTCCCCCCCACCGTTCGCGTCGCTTTAATTCTCAGGGCCGCACCGTTGCATAACCTCTGTTTAGACCCCAGCCATTGTGTGCTAATGAGCGCTGCCCTTCCTGAGCTGCAGATCCTGTCAGAGCCCCCCCCCACTCCCTGCCGCGGGCTCTCCCCTCCTGTTTATCTGGTGCTTATATTACCCACCTCTGTTTACCTGAACACTGATCACGCTGCCTTTTCCACTGCAGAACTGGAACCGGGCTGGCATGTACTGGAGCCAAAGCTGGCTGACCCTGGTGCAGCACGATTGCTTTTCCATGGCATTACCCACAACCAGAGCTGTAGCGCATGGTGCAACACTGAGTGCTGTCTCTTTAAATGCCTCTTTATCGATTTCACACGCGCCTCTGCATAGTTTTTAGCGCAAAAAACTGAGAGAAGCAATGCAGCCGTGCAGCTGGCCGACTTCACCCACAGCTCGTTTGTAAGATGACCAGCATCAGTGAGGCTGGTGGTGAGAAATGATCCGAGTCAGCATGGAAGAGAGCAGAGTGGATAACCACCTAAGACAGTGAGCTGGTCAGGTTCCTGCTCTACTGTTTAACCAACCCAGCCTGTTCCAGCTTTGCAATGGGAGAGGGGTATTAGAAGATACCTCACTTGCTGTGGGGTCAGGCTCTACCTCATACAGCTGACCTGAAAGTAGCTTTGCTGCCTGTTTCACCTTTATCCACATATGTCTCCTATCACTCTTATCTCTCTGTGTATGTGGGTGTTTTCTCTCACTCTGCTCCAAACCCGCTGAATACCATATGCTTGGTGAAATGTTGTTCAAAATTCTCTGAATACATATTCTTTGATGGACTTTGGTACCTTACCAGTGAGTTGTCCTATAAAGAAATATAAATATAGCAGAAGAAAAGCATATTGCCAATTTAAAATATTTCCAGAGAAAATGTCACACTCAAGGTTTAGAAAGGAAATAGCCCATCTACCCCGGGAATCTAAACTAAGATCTCTTACCAGTGTAGCTTTGTGCAGTCCGTTCCTTTTTATTTAGACATGGGATGCTATGTCCGTGATAATCCCCCTCAAGAACAATCAGAAATGATGAAAAACCATCAAAAGTGACAAAAAAATCTGAAGTGATTGAAAGCCACTGGAAATGACGAGCGATGGCAATACACTCAGCCCTCAAGAAGCGGCAACACGCGCTGAGCCTTCAGTGAGGTGAGACTGCAGTCGCTCCACTGGCCTCCGTTTCCAGAATGCCTTCCAGGGACTGCACGATGCCAGTTTAAGAATGTTTAGAGAAAAGGAATCTCGTTTTCCTGCTTACGAACTCCCCCGGGGAATGTAAACATTGCAGTTTTTTTCTGTTTTTCTGATAAGGAGTGGCACATTGTGTTGTTGGGTGAAATCAGGTAGGGCCTACAATGTAATTGTCTTTGTATACACTGCAGAGATCAAAATTATAAGGGCAACAATTACAATTTTTGAAATTCCTCTTGTTTTGATATACGGCTTGGTTTATTGGCCACATCGGCGTTTCATGTTTGATTAGCTGGTGGTGTTGGACTTGCTTATTGCCATTGCCAGCTGAGAGACTTTTCAAAGGCATTCAGTGGAAGATGCACTTGCTGTAGTTGTTCAGCTGCTGTTCAGTGTCATTCTCACCTGTTAATCCCCTGCCAAATTAGAGAACCTAAACTTTTATGATACAGTACTTTGCCAAAAATCTCTCAAGCACTTAAGAAAAGACAAGAACAATTCCTACTACATCTCAACTTGAGGTAGAGAATATTGCCACCTAGTGAATTTATAGAATTACTGCAGTGAACAGTTCTTTTCTGGATTTGATTTGTGGATGCCCTTTGTCCTCCAAGCTGCACAATAAAGTCATTGAATCTTTACAACTTCGATTCATGTATAGAGTTAAATGTTTGTTCCAAATGACTATTTCACAGTGCATGCTCCTACTCAAAGCATCAGGTGTATCAACATTATATGTTTGTGATAAAAACATCTTGAAGCCAGGCTTGCAGGAAAAATTACACAAATTATTATGTAATGAGAGGATTTCACACTGAATAGAAAGGGACAGATATCCACGATTAATGAAACAACACAACAATGCTTTTTTACATAATGCTGTTGTTCCTTGGTGGTAGGTTGTTCAGTGGAGAGCAGTGGAAAACTATGTGTGTGTGTGTGTGTGTGTGTGTGTGTGTGTGTGTGTGTGTGCGTGTGTGTGTCTGCTTCTGTGTAGTCCCTCTGGGAAGGGAGGGAGATTTCCTGAATCACATCTCCACCCTTGCGGGACCCGCGAGCTCTCTTTGTCATCCCTCTCTGTTAGCACTTTGCTTTTCTCTCACACACACCACCCATGTGCACACACATACGCACCGCCCTCCTCTCTCTCAGTGTGAGCACAGCTCTCTCTCCTATTTCTCCTCCCTGTCCTTTCCTCCTGAACCCCTCTCTTGCTCTCCATCCACCTCTGTCTCTGTACCTACATTCCCTCCATACTTCCCCTCTCGTCTCTCACCCCTCGTTTCCTTCCTCTCTTCCCTCTGCTCCAGTGAACGAGTGCTGAGAACAGATATCACAGGCAGTTTATTCATCTGACCTCTCATTTGCAGAGGTGGGGAGGGCAGTAGGTATGAGACGACAGGAATGGAGGGATGTTTTTAAGGTGTGTGGAGGTGAGAGAGAGAGAAAAGGAAGAGTGAGAACTGGACCAGAGAGAGAGGGTGAGAGCTCTGAACCAGATATCCTTCTTGTGGGTCCCTTGAGTTAGCCCACTCCCTTAAACTGGCACACAGAGTCATCCTGTTCCTCCTCTCCACATTAATAAAATTACAGCTGTGTTAACAATCACAGCCATGCCAACAGCACGCTTGGTATAAATGATTCAAACAAAACTGACAAGAAAACCTCAAGGTTCTTTCGCTTTGCCTCATGTACTGAAACTCTCATCCAGACTACATGATTGGAAAGCATGTGACATCTTGTTAGAACATTCTGAGCTTCTTTTAAAAATAAGACATTCTTACACTCAAACTTTTTATAAACAGTTGAAGTAAACACTTTAGATCAGCACTAAATCCCTACGGGTATTGACGTATGTGACATGGCTTTCTGATTTATAATTAGCAGAGATTTTACTCATGTACTCATGTTCTACTCATAAATCATTTTTTGTACCACAGCATTTAGCAAACTGTAGGTGGTGTAAATGAACTTAAGTATCCAAATAAACTGAGAGGACCAGCTTTGGAAAGAAAGACTGGGGTTTAGATCATGTATATTTGTCTTTAATGGCAATTTAGAGCCAGGACTTTAGTTTGATATTTTATCAAGAGGCTACCTCCTACAGCACAGTGTTCCCCTCACTATATCAGATAACATGGACAAACAACTGCTTTTGGTCATTTCTGGTTTAGGGCTGTATTGATTTTAATTGCTTCTTGAAACATACTCATATTATTTTCAAAACCCCCAAGAGATTACAGTAGCTTTAATCTGGGAGTCATGAAAATGGGAGGATAGATTTCAAAAGAAAGTCACTAGACTGCTGATGTGTAATTATGATACCTTAAATACAACTGAAATAGTCTGTCATTTCCCCAGTGCTGGAGTGGCACTGACCTAGATTAAATATTTGCCAATGTCAGAATTTCTTTCATTTACTTTGAAACAGCTCTTGACACAACCATATTTGTTCTGAAACACTTTCCCAACATTAAAACAATGTATGCATAAATGTCACAGTACTCTATTTAACATGAGCATAATAAAATCTGGATTAAGTGTACATTCGTACTTGACTGCGGCAAACCTGCTTTGACATTCCTTTTTTGTTCATGCTACCTGAAATCTGCGTCTCACCAGGAAAAGAGTGCACACGTACCTGAGATGTCTCCTTTCACTGCTGCCTGGAAACCTTAACAAAGTTCTGAAAGGTCTCTCTTTGTTCACCTCGCTGGCAGAGGTACCCACAGGGTTGTGTTAGTTGTGTCTGCGGGTTTGGAGCGTACGTGTATTCTAGAACCCCCTCAGCTTCCTGCTGCTCTCTGATTGGAGGTCAGTGGCATACTGGGGCCAGAGGGACTCTTTGGTGGGAAGGCAGCTGGTGCTGGCACTGCCAGAGGATGGGCTTTTTTTCTTTTTTTTTTTTTTACACTGAAAAAGAGAAACATTTACAATGCATGGGACTAACAGTCTGTGCTGATGAAAGGTGAGGAGTTGGCAGAGACCACCTGCTTCTCAGCAATAGCACTCGTGCTTCAAATGTGTTCTTTCATTTTTGTATCTGCTCACAACGATCACGAACTGGTCAGAGCTGTCCGCATGTGCCAAGAGTATTCACACTGACCTTACAACATGAGATGAAGTTGCATTATTAACAGTACTCATAAACTTGAAGCTGTTTGAATCTTTGATATGTTGAATGTTTTATGATATTTGAGGACTAAATTGAGTGGAGGAATTATAAGAGCCCAGATGCAAGAAAGCAGAGGTTCAGATGTCTCGTGTGTTTGGTCTTTGGTGCTACACACTTTGATTAAGAACATGCAGATGCACAAAGATAGGAGATGCATTTAAATTTGCATCATAGTGTTACCTCAGATATTGTTATTTAAGAACTGAATTAGTGTGGTCTAAGGATTTAAGGAACTGGTTTTGTAATTATAAGGTTGGAGGTTTGAATCCAAGGTGGACCTCCTGAGCATGGGACATAACCTGAATTTTATCCATCTGCTGTTCACATGCAAAATGTAAGCTGTTTACAGTTAGTTGTCCAAATTGTTCTAGTTAGGGGTATCTTCTAAGCAAATAACTGCCGATGAAATGATGAATGCAGTGTACAGTTTTCAAGTCTACACTGAACACAGCCTCCTTTGGGTCTGCTACTTTCAGTGGATTGTGGTGTGACATGTCTTTACTTTGCTACAGGCTAATTGGACAGCTCAGTGCATCCATGATGAGAGGAAGTCATCACATGTTGTCCACTAAAAATCCTACAAGTAAGACAGACAGAGACAATCTAAAATACATTGGCAGTCACAGCTGAAGGCAATACTGTGATGTTGCTAATGCAAAGCAAGGATGTGGTTTTTACTTGTGTAAAAGAACAAAAAAAGCCTGCAACAGTCTGAACTATCTGTCTTATCTGATGGAAAACTTTGAGCTTGTACTGTCTACCACACAAACCACATGGCATTCTGAAGTGAACTGTCTATTACTGGTGTGAGAACATTGTAACAAAAACACATTTACATATACAGTTTTTAGACGTTCAGTCTAAACTGAAAATTACATCTTGGCAGGATATTTCACTCATAAATCAAATTTATATCGTATAATTTATTGGTGTCAAATATTTCCTCAAAAATCCACTCCGAATAAGAGCACAGTGACCTGCACTATCACCTGACTTCACCTGTCTAAAATTTGTGGTAAAAAATTGATCCTAGGCCACTGTGACTGATAATAAATCTGTTTGAAATGCGCTCTCTCAGGACGACAAGGTGCTGCTACCGTGTATTTAACATTCTAGGTAGGTTGAGATTGACGTGAAAGTGAAATCTTCAGTGTTAATTAAAACAGTGTAGTATTTCTTCCAAGATCATAGATGGCGCTGTTCAGGCGGGATTCTCATTCCTCTGCTCGGGTAGGCTAGAATCTTGACTTCAGAGGTAAAACAAAGATGTGTTAATAATGCAAGATATTATACTGTAAGAGTTTTCTTGGGTGGGTTTATACAGGGCTTCGTTTCAAATCTCTTAAAATCTTTCAGAGATGGAAAACATACAAAAACATATAAAACGGCAGTTCGTAGCTGTGTCTTGATTTGCGGCAGTTCAAAGCATTCCAATCATTATTAATTTATCATTCACACTATAGTGGTATGCAAACAACACAAAATAACAAAGTCCAGTTTCAATAAAAATTGATAAACTCATGCCCACTTTACCGTACATATCCGCAAATATGGGTTTTGGCTGTTGGCTGCGAAGCGGTTGCACGTTTTGTCTGCGTGCAGCTTCGAATACAGTTGAGCGTGGAAATGAGGCCGGAGTATATGGTCTTGGGCAAGGAACAATCTTTGTTCCTTAGCTTCGACGGATTAAAACGGTATATTGTAGCACACTAATAACATTGTAGTGACCGAATGGTCGGGTGGTTTGCGATTTTACTAGCAAGGGGTTCATATCAGTATGTTTATTGCATAAAACATCCGGGCTGACGTTGATAACAACTTGTATTTTTGGAGACGTCGCTGCTGGTATTTCATAACCACTTTCAGTATATGAGCGGCTGTCGGTTCATCTTTGTTAGATATTAGCTAGCTGTCCAACGTAACTTGTAAAGCTTTTTTTGTTTGTTTGTTTGAATTATTTATTGCATATAACTATCCAGATAACCCTAATGGGTGTCAATAAGACGTATATCAGTATAGGCTATGCCACTTTTGGCATGATAGTAGGGTTTTCGGCTTTTCTTGTGTGGAACATTGCATATAAACAACCATGGACGGCGGCTATGGGCGGTTTGTCAGGTAGCTATACGTTATTCATCTTGATTATTATTGTAGAAAAACATTCCCTGTCTGGCGTTGTGTTGTGACCCTGTCTTAGTTTAAACGATCCGAATGTTTATTTTAATAAGAATTGTTCTCTGTGATTAATTGTTAGCTAGCTAGCTAGCGAGTGTTTTCATTACATGAAAGACAATACGTATAGCTGTAGTGTGTACTTTCTGTTCTATTTTGTTTGTAACGTAATGGTACGTTAGCTTGATTGCTAGCTAGCTAGCAGGATATTTTACGTCGGCAAACTATCGTATAGTGTCACTTAATGTCATTTTACAGCTTCATTATTACCTGGTCATTTTGAACGCTTAAACTTTGTACTGTCTGGAATAATTCAAATTCCATGACCTTTTGCTTATTCTTAGAAGGCTATAGCCAACTTTAAATAGATCATTTTTTATATTACGTTTAGTTTGATAGTTGGAATGTTCAGTGTGTCTGTTTACTGAGGTTAAGCGAGTAATCAAAGAGCAGTGTTTTTCAATGTTGTTATCCGCAGTGCTTCCTTTTATTTTGACAGTAATACCCTCACATAAAACACAGAATGTAGAAAATATTTTTCTGCACTACAGGAGTAACCAACATTCTCCAAACTGGTGGAGTAAGTGAAGACCATGTAATTCAGGGACACAAGGCTCACTGTAGAAAATCTGTAGCAATTACCAGTGGTAATTTATATCAGAATCACAATGGATAATTCAGTGGGAGATTTCACACGTTTCACACGGAAAGACTCCAACTGATCATCTTTTACGCAATGCTGTACCGTTTGACCTCTTAACGGTGAAGACTTTGGTCAGATGGTTTCACAGCAATTTTGAAAGAAATGCTGTTGTAAGCAACTCTCCATGCTTGAATGGGCCTCTCCCATTTTGTTCTTGATTGGATGTCTTTTGAAATGTGATGTTCTTCCATTCAGGGGTAATCAGTGTAAGATGACTAGAACCAATGATGACTAGAAGATGACTTAAGAACTCTTGCTATTGAAAAAAAAAATCCAGCCCAGATCCCTGACTTTAAAAAAAAAAAACACTCTCCTTCTCTGGTAGGCCTACACTTTTGCCCACAGTATGATGTCTTGATGGGGGGATGGAGTTCTAGCACCTGACTTTTCAAAGCTGATGAATGCGATTAGACAATTGCACGCAGAGGAAAGAAAAGCCACGTGTTTCAAGGCTGAACACGGCTCTGTCTGCAGCCCACGGAGGGAGAATAATAATAAGAATCACGTTTCTCTGAGAGCCTCTCAGTCTCCACAGAAACTGCCACAGGTCTTTACAGCCTCTCAACAAACAAATGCAAAATGGAGAAAATAAACTGGAGCCCACTTCCTGTGAGGCGGGGGAAATGGAGGCCGCCGCAGTGCATAGAGGAAGTGAGGAGCGGCGGTGCCATGGATTAAGCTGAGAAAGGATTGTGCTCCGTCTGGGAGCTCCCCGCTAGTCCCGCTGTCCCCGCACACATACGCATGTTCTGTGTGCTGAGTCACATTGTCGTCTCCCGCTGCTCCTGAAAAGGCAACTGGGGTCGTCCCGTGGCAAAAGAAAACCCAGGGAACGTGTTCAGTTGGACACCGAGCTGTAAATTAACCGAAATTTGAAAGTGCATCAAATCTGTGTTCATAGTGGCCAGCCCTGTTATTCAGATGTGTTGTTGAACAAGGATTCTTTATCAATACTCAGATGAGTAGTGTACAGGCTATTCATAATTTTTTCCATACAAAGCATGATTCCACTGCCTTACACTTGCTAGTGTCATAGTAGGAGAAACATTAATACTTTTTATTGGGCTGAAAGCAGGGACAGCTATATACATTTTACTGTGTTATTGCATTGACTCTTGCCCTGGAGAGGGAATACAAAAATGCTGTGGGAAACCGCGAGGAGGAAAACTTAAGTGCTGTGGTTTGAAGAAAGAAGGCTGGGCCCATTCTCAGAGCAACACTATTACACTCAAGCAGCAATGGATAATAGCATTAGCAATAATCATTTCAGTTTGGCGGTTCAATTTCCGCAGTTGTGTAACAACGCAAGGAAAGGGGAAAGCATTAAACAGAGACGAGTGCATCCGTGTGCTGATTCCCACAGGGCAGAAGTGGCTGAGTGACAAGACAGAAGTCACATCAGACTTTGCGATAGCAAGAAAAGAAAAAAGGCCATGTGCCGATATTGCTTTTTATAGTGGAGTGTGACTTTCTTTTAAAACCAACCCATATCACCTGTTGGCTATCAAGACATGTTGAGCACCAAATCCTTGAAAAGTATTCGGAATTGTTAATGACCTTATTAATGACACGCTGATTATTAATGACATGCTGTTTGTGTGTTCGTGTTCACAGGTGTGCTGGCGCTCTGGGCTCTCATCACCCATGTCATGTACCTGCAGGACTACTGGCGCACCTGGCTGAAGGGCCTGAAGTTCTTCCTCTTCATCAGCGTCGTCTTCTCCCTGCTGGCCGTGGTGGCCTTCGCCACCTTCCTCTCCCTCGCCATTACGAACAAGCAGAGTAGGTCCCTCCCCGCCCCCTCAGATCCCGTCATTCTTATATTTCCTTATACCAATAACACCTCCATCAGGTCGACGGCTTTTCTCAACCATAACCCCACTCATATATCGTAACCTTCTCTTTATCAAGTCCTCTTGACTTACAATGCCCATTTTTCCACTGTAGGTCTGAAACCAGGCTGGCCTGCGTAGTCATGTTTAAAGTGGTTTTCAGTTATCCCTCTGGTGCTGACCCTCATTCCAGCCCGTTACTGGTGCTGTTAGTTACTATTGCAGCTGCTGACCTACTTACATGCAAGCTGTGGACGGACTCTACAGGCTGACTAAATGCATTGCTTATGTTTGCGTGTGTGCGTTAAGAACTTAGATTACATTGCAGGCGCTGTTATGCAGATCGACTCATGCATCTTACGTTTTCTACATTACCCATTCATACAGCAGGATGTTTACTGAGGTTATTTAGGTTAAGCACCTTGCCAAAGGGTACAATGGCAGTGACCCACCAGGAAATCAAACCGGGAAGCTTTTGGGTTATAGGCGGCAGTGTAGCATAGTGCCAAGGAGCAGGGCTCGTAACCAAAAGGTTGCTGGTTCGATTCCTCTCAGGGGTACTGCTGCTGTACCCTTGCAGAAAGTACTTAATTCGGAATTGCCTCAGTAAATGACCAGCTGTTTAAATGGATAACATGTAAAAAAGTGTAACATATGTAAATCAGTCTGGATTAGAGTGTCTGCTAAATTGACAGTAATGTAATTTAATGTTACGAACCCTATTCCTTACTGCATCAGCTAGGGAGAACACCACCATCAGTGATCACGGTAAACACCTACAGCAGTAATACAGCATGGCATCTAGTTTTATAGGGAAAACCACAGCCTTGGACTGCAGAGTAAATCCAGGCAGTCATCTCAGTCTGGGACTATGCCAGAATTCAGAGTGATGTCCTGTGCTACTGCTCTGGTACTCCAGGTGATGAAAGTCTTTAATGGTCTCGAAAGTCTTTATTGGATGAACTTTTGTTGATTTGCAAGTCACTCTGGATAAGGGTGTCTACTAAGTGACAGTATGAAATATACAAATGGACATTGTGAGGTACATAGTCATTTGGCTTTGTCTCCACCTGGCAAGATGCAAGCACTGTAGTGGAACGGGGGTGTGGCTAGCACTGCGGGAAGTGCTTTTGACTATATGAGAACATATGAACCAGAGCAGTCCGGTCAAAATGGTGTCCATCAGCCACATTTAGCTGTTGTTAATGGCAATGGTGGCCATGCTTAAAAAGACCATTTCCAGGTGAGGTAATTCCAGGTAACCTTCGCTACCAAGTCTTCAGTTTTGTTGAAATGGTTACGCCGCGTGTGGTGTGTTTATGGAACCCGCAAAGACAAAGTAGCTTGGTGTGTAAGTCATTGGAACTATCTATGAATAGAAATGAAAGTAAACACTGAACCTATCCAGCCTTGTCTCCAATCAGGGCCTTCTGGTGGAAACAAGCTGCACCTAAGTAAGTGCAAAGTAACAAAAAATGAAATAAATAATCGTAAATAAACATCCTTTCAGCGCAGCGTGAGTGTCAGTACTCTCAGGCTTCATAGGAAGGGGGTGAAACGTTTGGGTTTGGTGCATTGTCCTTTGTGTCACAGGCCTCACTGACCCCAGGAGCTACTACCTGTCTGGCGTTTGGAGCTTCCTGAGCCTGAAGTGGGCCTTCCTGCTGGGCCTCTACTCCCACCGCTACCGCCAGGAGTTCGCCGACATCAGCATCCTCAGCGACTTCTGAGCGCGCCCCCGTGGTCCGGGGCGGTTTCCGAGCAACCACGGGCGGGAGGCGTGGACCGAGAGGGGGGGCTAGGAGGGGACGGTGAAGGGATGACGGTAGGATGGGGCGAGGGGGAGGGGGCGTGGTCTCCCGTCCTCCTCCCCAGCTCCACCCTGACCCCACCCTCATTCTGTCCAACGCCGGGGTCTGGAGTGAGACACAGCCCTGCTCTTCCTGCCTGCTCTGTCTATGTAAAAAGATTTTTCAAATCTGTGTGTATGTATGCATGTATGTAGGTATGTATGCTTATATGTGTGCATGTATGTATGTGAGAATGTATGCTTGTATGTTTGTACGTATGTATGTCTGTGTGTATGTATGTATGTATGTATGGATGTCTTCATTGCGTATGCACACTTACATATATATACACACAACAATAAAACACAAACACAAAGGAAATTAACTCTATGTTATATGTTTCATATCCTACGTAGTTTGAGTTTTTCTTTTTACTGTGATCTACCTTGTTTTTCATCCCTGTGTAATTAATTCTCTCACAGTACTTTCCATCACAGTTAAAAGGCAGAAAGGATCTTTTCCTACTGGCCTACACTGCCCTATGTTTTGCAGTGGTTGTAGCCCCAAAACCCTCTTTCTGATGGCTAACTGTATAGTAGACACAGTAGGTTCAGAAGGAATACAAGGGATGGATTAATTTTAATCGGGATTTCAAAAGCCTATTTGTAGAAGGGCTTACACGGGTGGCTCAGGACACAGACACTGGGGTTGTTTAGCAATTTATATCTTTGAAGATTAGATTGTGGCTATTATTGACTTTACATGATACCTGTTCATTGGGATCTTTTTATACCCTGTACCCATGGCATTTTTTATTATGAGTGTTTTTTTTTTACTTGATAAGAAAACTCATTTGCGTATGTGTCAGCTTAATATCCTTGTGACACAGCTGCAGGGATGATGATGGTATTCTCAATGCATAGGAGTTTGGGCCATTCCACGTTTTAGAAGCAGGTTAGTGTACTGAGCGGCTCGCATGCTGTATGCCAACCTGCATATACTAAGACCTGGAACGCCTCAAACTGCTGTGAATTGGGAGTGCTCTTTCCATCCTGGCTACCCGTCATCCAGACACATAGTATCTTGCCTTGTGTAGTAGTTGGCGTGTGGTCTTCCTGATGCAATTTCACTTTTTTACCACAAGGAGGAGTCAGCGGAATTAATTTTGCCTTTCATGTCTTGTAATTCTGTGTGTTTGAGTGTGCAGGAACTTTTAATGCTGTTTGAATCTGAGCTGTCATTTACATACAGTAACATATCCCAGATCACCTAAAATTGTTTTATGAACATATGAATGCACTTTATTAATGTGAATCAATTATTAACACTTGGGGGGAGGGGCAAACTAGTTTGGCTTCGTATTCTGAATGAAGAATTTGGGGTGGTTTATGGTAGGCATTTATTTTTAAGTGAGGTGCTACCGAAATGGAGGTTTGTGTGAAAGCTTTGAGGTGGGGTTTTTGTGAACAGTGGGCCAGGACAATGACACTTCCCTTGAGTTCCAGTTAGAGCCACATCAAGCTTCACAAACGCCAGAAACTGGCACTGGAGCCATCATGGTCATCCTCAATGTATGATTTTATCCTTTTTAAAATTTGTCTGAGTCTTCTTGTGGGACAGTGTGGTCTTGCTTAGAGTGAGTGCTCTGTGTGCCGCATCTCTGGGTTTGGCTGGTGAGCCTTTTGCGAATGTTCCAGAATGTTCCAGAACGTTTCAGAATGTCTCCGAATGTGTCGCGCCGCTACACTGTGTTAGCTGTGGGGTAGCTGGCGTTTCATCGACCATAAGAGTGCAATACTGTCCGAGGGGCTGGGAGAAGCCTGCAGCCCTGCTGTTGTGTAGAGCCCAAAGCACTACTCCACAATTAGGGGCTACTACCAAAGGGGGAATTCGCTGAATTATCGCTATTGTTAGTTTAAACACCGTAAATAAAAAAGGCATTATGTCACAGTTTGGAGGATCTTCTGGATTGTTGGGTCCATCGATTGTACTTCTCAGACCAAGAACTAACAAAAGACATTTTACTGGCATATATTACTGGTCATTTGTCATCTTACTATGTCTCAGTATCCATCTCCAAAGATTTTTTTTTAAATAGTGCATGCTTGTGAGTAATGCCATTATTATATCATGTTAGTTTTGCATTTTATTTGATTGTATATGACATAACAGCTTTTCAGAAAAAAAATGTTTCCACAACTTTTGTTGTTTGATCTGTACGATTTTAACAGTTTTTCCCTCTCCAACTGGGCTATCTCATTGCACATCTGTAACATGTCATATTGTAATAAAACAAATAATTCCATCAATGGAATATGTGTAAACCTTGTGTGTGTAACGGTATACGACAGAGAGGGAAAGTATTAAAATATTCTTCTATTAAATGGTCTTCCATTTTCTTTACTTTTGTACCAGCCATTAATTTTCATAGAGTTTGTGCTGGGTTTTTTCCCCACAGTTAAACGCCAACAAAAATAGTATCTCACTGACAGACGAGTCCCCCTAAACAACAACAGTGCTTTTATTTACCACCAGATGGTAAAATGGCTACATAAGATTATCCACAGTAGTTGTCACAGACACATGGCCCTTGTCATGCCTGTTCTACTGGTATTTTTAAAATTCTGAAGACACTATTTAGGATAAATAGTGTTTGCACAACAATCAGAAATATACATACTACGGTTGGTCGTAGATTTGTTCTGAGGAATTCCAGTTGGTTTGATTGACAAAATGGACAGCAGCCTTTGCAGTCTACTACCTATTTTAATGATCTCACTTTTACAGACACAAACAACCAAAAGAACAATTTTGAAAATAAAAAACCGTCGTTTTAATTATTCGAGAGGGCTTTCCCCTTGTGATGCTTTTACCTATTAATAATAGTGTTTTTGAAATTGAAGTTGTTTATAAAAAGCATGTGAAGTGAGTGCCCTCTAGTGGACAAAATATGGGCAAAACTCACAAAAATCATGTGGTCCATGGATGTAGTGGACGTTTCCCTCAAATCACCTGATAGAAATACAGAAAATAGCTTGGGTTTGCTGCACTTTTGTGCCACATAGTTGCATTTGTTATGTGGGTAGTTGTAAACTTTGACTTACTTCAGTTGGAGGTATCGAACAAAGTGTCTTAGAAAGTGCAAAAAAACCCTTTGACTATAACGGATTTATTTCCGTATATAACTGGACTTTTGTCGAGAGTAAGAGTTTTTAGACTTTCACATTGACGCTTCTGAATACTGATATTATCATAAACACGCTCGAACACAAGTCTGACTCACGGCTGAAAATTTTGAGAAACTTTTACTACACACTATTAATCAGTCTGTATTGTGCAATACAGGCAGTAAAAACGACTGTCTACAAAGACGGGCCAAGATGTTCAGAAATTTTGTCGGGGTCAACCAAAATGTTGATACTACTATCAGGATCCCAGACTGTGTAAAGCGCTCCAGTCAGTTCAGCCGTGTGAACAGTGTATCTTCCAGATGGCGTTACCTGTAGAGCCGCACACTGCCGGTCCAGGGTCATGCATTTCTTTCTTATTCCCAAATGAGGTGTTGTAATGTGTAGGTAAAATCAGAAAAAAAAACCCGACAAACTGTCGGGGTCAACTTCTGATATAATTTACATACATAATGTCTTTACTTCTATTTCAGTCACAATGTATGCAACGGGCAATGGAAAACAGAAAGAGAACGCTGAAACGGTAACAACAGAAACCACAAAATCATTCAGCACGACCTGCACCACAACTGCGCGTGTGAAATGGCAATGGGAACAACTTGAACATGCGTGGGGTAACTGGGGTGGTGTTTTGGTGGTGGAACATGTCATTATAATGCAGTGAAAGGGCACTGGGGTTGGGAAACGCGGAGTCGGCTTTACTGGGGGATTTGTAATCAAAAGGGGTTTGCCGTTTCCCAGTACACATTAAAAAACCGCGCTGGCACCGCAGGCAACTGTAAGCGCAGGGTAATAACCTGCTCTTTGAAGTTGGGCAATTATTAGATGTGTCCTCGGTCGTTTTCCCTCTGGAAGCGGGGGAAAATGGTGGCGGCCAGAGAGCATTAATGTAACGGCCCAGACATGGAAGCGACAACTCTTTTACAGTTCAATAAAATAAAATAAAAAATGTGTGAATACAGTACGTCTCTGTTCTACGACCCTTTGTCTCAATTATGAAATGTGTGTATCTGCAGTAATTACCCTTTTCAATATTCTGTTGGCAAAATGCTTTCCCAGACTAGCGTACCCCATTGACGTCATGTGTCCGGACACCTCCCGAAGCAAGTAGCTTGCTGAATTACTGAAAATTAATCCTACGGTATTTCCCACAATTTTGGTTGGGCAGACAAGTAAATACTGACGGAAATTGTTGGTTTTTAATACAAATTAAGGCACCTGAAGAATTTCACCCAGCCACTGATCTGTGCAGCTGATTTTGGAGAGAATCAGAACAATAACAAAATTTTCGGAGAATGATTAAGGTACTGCTATTGGTATTCAAGAAACAAAAGTTGAACCAATTTATCACAGAACGAATATGATTCCCAGCACCTATTTACAATTGTTCTTTGTTCTTTTGGAATTTTGGAATGTAGGGATTTAACTACCTGAGAAAACACTCAACCCTATCTATTTCTTTGCATGGAAATACAAATTAGGTTGAATGCGCTGGATGTCAGAAACTGCATTATTAAGAAAGGGGAGTTTTGAAAGGATGTTTAATTAAAATTTTACTTTGTACTCTCTGTTGTGGTTAATATCAGAAGGAAGCGCTGGAGATCTCATTCTGGCAGTTACAATGAAGGCGAGAAAGAACAAACAGAAGTGGAGCCTTCACTTCCCCACAGGCCATTACCAAGAGCGTTACTGACAACACTGACACATGGAGTAATTATTGGAAAGTCTTTAAATAATAGCAGTTCAGTTACTGTCACAAGGAGCATATTTACTTACAACACAATAAAGCTCACTATCCATTTTCTACAATATATTCAGAGTACCCTACCTTAAATGTGACTCATTGCCTACATGTGAAGCAGGGTGTATTTCTGAAATGAATACCTCACTCAGGTCTACACCAGCAGTGACCCACCTTGGATTAAAACATGTAACCTGTGGTTACATTACATTTTGAATTGCAGACGATCTTATCCAGAGGAGCCTGCATAACTTACAGTTGCTATGCAATCGATATAGCTTGATATTTACTGAAACCATTTACTCAGAGTTAAGTAACTTGCCCAGGGTTAAAAGGGTGGCCTACTGGCGTATCGAACCAGCAACCTTTGGGCTATAAGTCCTGCTCCTACACCACACTGCTTCTTGTGGTTACCAGGCCAGTTCCAAACTCGCTGTCAGTCCCCTGAGCTTCTCAAACAAAGAGGCAAACATCAGTGCAAGTTTTATTTTTCGGGGCGCTGTGCACACGCAGGACGAAATCTCCGGGAAAGCAGTGCCCTGCGAGCTCTGCAGAAATGCCCGCTCAGACCTCCCCGCTGGGGCCAGGATGTTTTTAATAAAGACCCCGACGAGGGGGGTGGGGGGGTGGGGTGGGGGAGGGATGCAGCGCGGCCTTTAATGGAGCGCCAGAGGAGCCCGTCACCCACACCGCACTAACGATTGGGACAGGCCCCTCGTTAAGGCTAATGACACGGCCCTCAGACGCCCACTCACGGGCTGAACACTCTGGACCTTCCGCCCACTGGAGTTTAGGTAATCCTTAATGGGGGGAGAAGGGGGTTGTTTTTGTTGTTGTCGGTGATGTCATCATAAGGCGAAGACCTAAACATTAAAAGGCCCTTGCAAACTCTAAAGCCATCCATGTGACATGCAAAACAGAACAGCATAAAACAGAATAGCAAGTTATCTACTTTCAAACTGCAGTAAAACATAGCATTTCAGTCACAACCATGTAATTTTTTTATTTTTGTTTTAATTAAAATTTTTATTTTAAAGATATTTAGTGTATGTTTTAGGACAAATAGGTTTGCCTAAATGTGTTTGTAAGTATTTTTTGCTCTGTGCTAGCAGAGACCTGTGTTTACTTTTGGTTGTTCACAGGCACAGTGCAAAGGTTATGTTATTTTGGGACAATCATGGGATGACTTGATGGCCAATGTTTTACGGGTAATTGATGTCTCAGTGCTGTGTCACCTTCCTCTCCTGTATGCTGGGCTCGATGTAAAACATGGAACAGATTTTCAAAGTCTGGAATAATTAAATGCATTGACTGCTAAGCTTTTCTCCCTCATTGATCTGTATGTCAGCCTGACAATGTTGCAGGATATATGTCGTAATGTTTTTCATTTAGTAAAAAAGTAAAAAATATGCATTACAAAGGGAGGGATCTTCAAAATGTCAAATTAACATTTAATTTTCATAACCATATAATATTCTTGGCCATGAAGTGAGCTCGATGCATTGTGAACCCCACTCACTTTTGTTTGACACATACTGTATGTATGTGAGTATATCAGCATACATATTTATATGTATTTGTGTTTGCATATGTGTGTGTGTGCATGTGTGTGTGTGTGGGAGAGGGGAAGTATTGGAAAGATTCATTCAGCCCTGCAGATATTTTGGTTTATAAAAATTTGCTTAAAAAAAGTCAATTCAAAAATCCCCATCTTGAATCAGTAGAGAAACAGATGCTCGCTCTGACATTAAAAGCGCTTTTGAAAAGGCAGCTTCAAAACGATTTCCGTGGAAGGAACTTCCGAAAACGCAGAACAAAGCCCGCAGATATTTAAGCAATATCCATTGCAATTTACTGTTTTATTTACAAACCGAAACACATGTCTCCGGACCTTTCCTTTCTTCTCCTCTTTCTGTTTTTCCCCTCTTTCCCCTCCACTGTTCCACATTTTCTTTTTTCTCTTTCATAACATCAAGAGGGGCAAAGCTGATTAACCCTTCAGGTGCAGGGCTGCCTGCAGATGACTTCAGACCCCATTATTTTCTGTTGAGCGCACTTTTTCCGTAGTGCTGTGGTCACAAAAATCCCACCTGAAACGCTTTAATAAGGCCTTTTAATAAGATGTGGGCGCCTTGCTATTTTTGAACACAAAAGGGGCATACAACAGAACCTATTTTGAAGTGGCTTCAAACAGAGAACCAAGTGGGTGACATTTGCAGCTTCCTGCAGAGCTCACCGAAGTGACATGGGTATGCAGTATACTGTATGTTCATTACATTACATGGTTATACTGTATACCGTATGCTACAATACGTTACATGGATATGCGTGTGAGAAGGCCCCATTTAGTCTGAAGTTTAACCCTTCGCTATTATGGCTGAAGCAACAGGACAGGAGAGCGACATGGCTGCAATTCTTCTGCTTGCCTCACAAGGCTCTGATTTTATTATTTTTTTTTTGTTTTATCATGAGATGAATTCCATCACAGCTGGGATCCTGGGCTTCACCCAATCTGGCCACCCAGTACTTGCTCAACCATACGACTGCAATTAGCCGCATTAGATGAATTATAATTACGCACTTTCCTTTTGAAAGGAAAAATAGAATATGATTGCGCTGCTTTTGAAGATAGCGGGGTGTAAACGGACACTGGGAGTGGACACTGCGATGGAAGGCTCTCTGTTGCCCGTCACACGCTGAGGGGGGGTGGGGGGGGGGTGGGAAAGCTTTGTTCTGCGTGTCTCTGTGAGCTGCTCTTTCCCATTTCCCTTTATCTAAAAGACAAGCACTTCAGTCTGGCTGTGCATCTGATTCCACCTCAAGTGGGACTCATTAACTTCCAGAGCCGGCGATCAATTGTGTGTGTGCGTGTGTGTGTGCGTGTGTGTGTGTGCTTGTGAGTGTTTGTGTGTGTGTGTGCGTGTGCGCATTGATGTGTGTGTATGTGCATATTTGTTCTGTTACGTTTTCAGTCAGAGAAACAGACACTCAGTTGAAAACTTGGGGTTTGACGTGGCAACATTGGGCATCATGGGGTGGAGTATATCATGTTCATACATAGATACCACAGTATAGTAAATCTGACTCTCTAAGTGTGTGTGTGTGTGTGTGTGTGTGTGTATATCTATATATATATATATATATACACACACACATATAGGCATGATGTACTGTATTTGATAGAGGGGGAGTTAGGCTGGGCTCCTGCTTGGCTGTGAACCTTGGGCTGGGTCTGCAGCACGGGCCCAGGGCTTAAACGCTGTAATAGGAGCTCTCCCACAATATCAGCCAAATTACACATGAAAGCAGGGACTTTCGGGGGAAGCTCACACACCAAATATTATGATGAATTAGGGCCTAATATTGGGACATAACTCTGCAGACTGAAATAACACAGGTTAGCACGCATCACTAAGAATAGACATGAAGGTTGATGTTTTTTCTCCCCTACCTTCAGACAGCATTGCAAGGCTTTTCCCTCCAGTCCTTTCCCTCTGTGTTTCTGGCCATCTGTGCCCGAGGAACAAACAGACAGGAGGCTTCACAGCGCCGCCGCGTCAGGAACGTCTCATTTATTACGGCTTGCTTGTCTCAAACTCCTCCGCTGACAGGGTGTGGTCAGTCAGGCACCGCGCCTGTTTTCGGATCTGTGCATGTTGCGGTGGCTCTAGTCCTGCTTCTCTGGGTTATAAATGACAGAGAACATGTTCACTGATAGGTACTGATAGTGACAGATAGATAGGCAGATGATAGATAGCCGCACACATATCAATTCATAATAGAGATAATATGTACAAAAAACACTACCAACAGTGGCACCAATAAAATAGAAAAGTGCCGCTTAGAGTTTCCCAAATAATATCATACATGTATGGGAAAACAACTGCCATACCTGCTGACTGTAAACATAACCACGCTGACCTGGGTCAGGGCTGTGATTTTGCGGTGAGGTAGAAGAATGCTTGATAGATGCCCAAAACCGGTCCAATACTGAAGATGCATTCTATCTCAAACCATCCAGAGTCTGTTGGTCCGCTGAATAGCCTAGTAAATGACTCCGCAATTTTATTTGGAATTGCAGTATTAGGGGCATGGTTTGGCTTCAGGATGTCAGAAGAACAATGATTTCAAAACTTTGTGAGATTCAGTGGTAGACCTTGCGGGGTTGCGCAGTTTCTCTTGTGCAACTGCGCTCAGATATTTTTTTTTTCAGGATGGTTCTGTTCCTGCAGCATAGCTGAGAGGTTTATCATTGAGTTTTATTCATTTTGCCAATAAGTGAACAACCAGCCTTCCACTGGAGGATTCATTTAACCACCCATTTCCTTTCACCGTGGCGACCTGACAGATGACTCAGATCATTGCTATCACTGCAACATTTGCTTTCCATAGGCTTTGTAGACGCTAATTCATTTCTATCCTGCTAAGCAAATAATGTAAAGCAATTATGAAATCATATGAATAATTTATTGTACAAATTAATTTTTTTTCACTGTGACAAAACACTGTAGAATGCTTACAGTAACATCAATCATACTGTTCAGAGTGGAAAAGCCGACTATTATAAGCAAGAACATGTTCTGCTTTTTTTCTTATCACAAAGAAATAATCGCCCTCTGCTTGAGAATGTGATACTGAGTATCTACCTACCTCCCCCCTGACCTCCATGTCATGTCACCTTGTCCCTACCCCCACTGTGTTCTCTAAGAACCCCCCCTCTCTGGTTGCCCACAGGAAGTGCTACTCCACCAGGGGAAATGGATCCCAGATGTGTATGTGTCCTAGCACTCCTGGGTTGGGGGGCAGGGAGGAGGAAGGGTGCACAATATTTGAGAGAGCAGGGGGGTTATTTTCAGCTGGAGTGAAGAACCCCACCCCTCCAAGTCATTTTAGAGGTGGTGGTGGGGAGTGGGGGGTCCTAATTTGTGGGTGCTGTGGGTCTTTGTAAAGTAGTTGACAGCCTCTTCAACCTCCGAGATCGTCAGGGAGAATTTTGGCCCCTTGTCTCATGCACTATTTGAAGCCTATTTTCATCCACAAAAAATGGTGCATTGTACGGACGCTACTCATGTCTACTATATTTTCAGGAAAAAACGCTGTTTTAATCTGACTCATTCCCTAACCCTTTTATACATGGTGAGTTTAGTTGAATCAAGCTGGGTGGGAGTTCCACACTGAGGCCTGCCACAGCAGGTTCCTTCTTGGTTTTCAGCCCCACAAAGTTTGGTACAGAGTTGTGATGTGGTGCATTTTTCCCCAAACAGTTCTGCCATTTGAATGGATCCATCAGTTACATCCTTCTCCCTACAGTGTTCATTATTAACTGTTGCTTTTGTGCTACCACATAGAGTTACAAATATTTAGACCATGTGGTTTTCCCTGGACTTGTTGGAAACTGTTAATTACAGAAGTGCTTTGGTATGTGTTTTCATTCAGAGAAAAGCTCCCAGACTCGTTAAGGGCCGCTGTTGTTGTTTTCAAGAGTCGCTCTAAAAGGTCTGAGGTTTTTCGACAGAAACGTCATAAAAAGAGAAAAACCTTCTTCTGCTCCAGAACCAGCCTATTCCTCTTTCAAGCTGTGAGTTTAGTGTTTTTGCTCTGAGTCACAGTGATTTTTCTGCCACAAACAAGATAAATTGACTCCTGTTACATAGGATTTTTCTTTCCAGAATAAACTGTTGGTAAATCAGAGATCAAAGTGGCACGTTGTAGAGTAAAACAGAATTATTGCTCCAACAATGTTTTATAGCGGAAATGATTTTTTAAAGGTGTATCAGTTGAATTTTAGTTGATTCAGCAAATCACCCATATTCAGATTTGGTAAGTTGCACATATTTTCCAGGACTCACATTGATCTTGGCCATAACGCAGTGTCTTCAGGAAAGTTATGACTTAGGATTTGTAACTGGAAGGTTGCAAGTTTTATTCCCAAGTGAGGTACAGCCTTTGTTCTCTTGAATGAAGCACTTAACATGAATTTGAATGAACAACCAGCTGTATAAATGTACATGTAAAATGCCCACAGCTACTCTATGTAAGTTGCCTTGAATTAGGGCGTCAGATAAGCAAATAATAATAAAATATCATGCAGTATAGTTTTTGAGAAAACAAAAACACAGGCACATCCAAAAATTAGTACAGGTGTGTAGTAACAAAACATAACAGAAAAATCAACGCATCCACACAATGTTCAAATTCTCTCATTGATGAATACCGCTTAGGTCAAAACTTTGTTCTAATGTAATGCACCACTTGGAAACATTTAAACAGTTTGCGGGTTCATCCCTTCTTCTTGCTCTACCCGACAAAGTTGTCCAGTCTGTGCTTTGGCTTTGTGTTGTTTAAAATGAGCTCCATTACTACATGACACTGCCAGATTAGCAATAATGTCTTCTCATATGTTTGGGCGATATTCCCCTTTGTCACAGTATGTCCCATCATTATATTTTCTGGTTGAAGTTTCATGGAGTTTTACGGCCGTTTGATTGTTCTGTGCGATGGCCATCTGTGTGCCGGAGAAAAACGGGAGGGGTGAATTTTAAAAATGGAAGGAGAAGAAAAGGGAACATTTGGAGTGTTAGTGAAACATTATGTCACGTCTCTGACGAGGAAATGAAACGTGCGGCATCAATCAGACTCTGCTGGGGGAGATCAAAGGGCGCTCGGCGCTCCTGCATCTGGTTCTGTTTGGGGAGCTTTTTTCGTCCTCTTCTCTTCTTTCCTTTCGGCTTTTCTCTCGCTCTCTTTCTTTCTTTTTTTTTTTTTTAATTTCTCCTCGGCGCGAGGGCCCTCCGTGATTGTCCTGTCAGGCATTCTTTCACGTTTCCGTGACAACGGCGGCGTGGCACGCGAGGTGAGGGGCCGGGAGAAGACGGGCGCCGCTGCGCCGGTCTCGATCGCCGCTCATCCGGCCCGTGTCCGCGCATACCCATGATCCTCAGGGAGGTGACGGGCGAGTGATGCAGCTGGACACGCCGCGGCCGTAATTTCACATGCGCTCTGCTCAATATCTATTGTCAATATCCCTGCACCTCTTCCTGACCCACCTTACTGTACTTTCCTGCTCAGTCACTCACAGCACTGGCGTGGCATGTAGTCTGCTGGCTTAAACCACTCTCTCTGTTGCCTGTGCAGTGTCACTGGTGCTTGTTTACACTGTGTTTGAGTCTGAGAGTGCATGCATTGTGTGCCAGATTGTGTGTATATGCAGTGTGTATGTGAGTGCATGTGAATGCGTGTGTACTTGTGAGGCTAACTGTAGACATGTGCACACATGTGCTTGTGTGTGTTTGCATGCAGCAAGCTTATATGTTTGTGTATGTGCATGTGTATACAGTGTATGTGTGTGTGTGTATATGTGTGTGTATGTGCGTGCGTGCGTGCGCGCGTGTATGCGTGTGTGTATGTAATCCCCACGTGTGATAACATTCCAGAGGCCCTCTGGATGGAAATATTTAGACTGGGCCCTCGCTTTAGCGTGCAGTTCAGATAGAAGCAGGCCCGGATTTTATTTTTTCAGACTTTCAAGAATTTCTCCAGGGGGTTTTTTTCATACAACTAAGAGCATTGTGACTCAGGCTTGCCCCTCTGCGAAGAATGTGCTGTGTATATGTGTGTTTATATCAGCGTTAATACTCATTTCCAGGCGCACTTTTGTTTTTCCATGTTTACTTTCCTGGGCGGTTCATCATAATTGTCACGTGGAAATAGTTTGATCAATGACAGGTGCTGGAAGCTGCCCTGCTTAAAAACTAAACCTGAGATGGACATCGCAAAAATTCCACCATTGTGTATACAAAAGTCTTAACTGACACCGCCTCTACAACGCTTGGCCCATTAGTCATGGCGTTGAATTAACATGATTACTCTGTTATTGAATCTGTTGTATGTTTACTTGGCAGGATTTTTGCTGTATAGAAGAATTAATGTTACAAGCGTATTTGCACTGTACTTTCAGGGGCCTGTGTAAAGCCTATGATATACTGCAGAAACAAGGCATGCTTTACATGGTCCTTTGCGGAGAGAAAAAGCACTAGGACAGTTAGTGCTTTGGTCAGTACGGAATCTCCCTGCCCCACCTGTCTCCCTTTAGTATTGTCTATTGTCCCAGGCCGGTTGCCCCGCCTCCAGACTGACAGAACCAGGCCAAGAACAACGCCGGCCGGGCCAAGGTGGGATCACGAATCCTCAGGGCCTGACTTACTTCAACACACGCGCCCCCAATGCTCAGGAACAAACACAGCGGCTTTCCATCGCCTGGCGGGATCCTCTCCGCGATTTCCGTTGCATTTCAATGCGTGATCCCCGTCTCATTGGTGTGCATAAGACCATACGCAGTGACAGTGGATTTAAAAAAATGGGTTGCTCGCTTTTTCATTCTCCTCACAGAAATCCCCAAGCTTTCACTTGACACACTCCACACAGTTTGATATATTTTGTGGTGGTGGTGGAGGTGGTGGTGGGGGGGGGGGTTTCACCTGTGTGGCCCCGTTTTTGTTGCCATACTCATCGGCATGTGGCCGAGCGCAATATTCAGAGTGTTTCAGTGGGAGCCGGGCTGAATGTCTGCTGCTTTGCTAAACTGTTTTGGCAGGCATAAAGGTGTCACTTTGCAATACGTATCAATCTCGGTTTTGTGGGGGTACTTCTAAGCTTCCCTCGCTGTTTTTGTTGAATGGCAAGGCATGGACCACAATGGTGAGCCTGAGGGTAGTGTAATGTTAAATTTCAATCTCTGACAGGAAAGAGGAAACTATGACGCACGTTGTGAAAGTACTGTATGTGTTTGTATGCAGTTGTCTGGGCATTGTATTTGTTTGTTTGTAGTTGTGTAGGTACTGTATGTGTTTGTGTATAGTTGTGTGGGTTCTGCATGTGTTTGTGTGTAGTTGTGTGGGTACTGTTTGTGTTTATGTCTAGTTGTGCAGGTACTGTATGTGTTTGCGTGTACAGTAGTTGTGCACTGCATACTTGATAAGATCAGAATGTTAACCTGCTCCTAGCCAGCCTAGCCTAGCCTGTTCCAAGACAGTAGGATTATTCTGTGAAAGAAAGCTAATTATATTACCTCAAGCCTTATGGAGACGCATTCCCTGACCCAAGTCAGTTCAGTATTCCCCAGCTCATACTTCAGTTCTATGCACAAATTTCTACACTTAAAATAAAGCTTTATTGAAATTCATGTCCAGATTTTTTAAAGGCATGTTTGCGTGTGCATGGTATTTGCTGTTTGTGCAGTGTTTTGGCCTGGGGCGAGTGCTACCCTGGCCCCCGTGTGTGAGTGTGTTATTGCAATCACTCTGGTCAGAATGATGTAGGCTGCGGGCATGTTTCATGTCTGTGTCGGTATTCTGTCCCAGAGGATGAAACAATGACCTAACCCCCCCTCCGACTGAATGAGAACTCTCATTCTTTCCTTTACTTGAGCTAATTGCTCTTAAACTCCACTGCCTTTCGGTGCCGGCCGGATTCCCTTCATCCAGCCACTTAGAACCAAGCGCCAAAACCCTAGTAAAACAATGCAGCAAATGTGAACATGCTGTCTGCGAGTTCACACACACACACACACACACATATTTTTTGTTGCTTGCCATCTAGTACTTACAGTGCTGTTGGGATGGAAGGCCTTCTGCAGGGGCCAGGAGTTGTCCAGATGACCAGATGAGAGCTGTTTGGTAGAGCGAGGGAACATCTGTTCTGCCACCATGGGGCACAGCTGACAGGCTTCTCACCCCTGCGCGTGAAGGTCAGGAGGTTAGGAGGGGTTCAGGGTCTCTCCCATCAGCTGTGTCCCACAGCTCCAAATGTCCCGGGACGTGATATCATACAAGGAGAACATATTTAGTCTGGGAGCTCTGTGCGGAGGGGTCATTATTAATGTCCTTTGTGTATTCTGAATTCTGCTTGCACCCTGCCCTGGCAAAACAAAGCTAGCTGTGTTGCACCACTATGTGCTATCAGCCATCGTTGGTGAATGACAGATCTTAAATTCTGTCCTGTAAGACTCAGCCTGTTCCAGTAAGGAGTCATTCCGGAGCCCACCTGTCAGTGATAATTAACAGACAGATACAGAAAATTTGATAATTCAGCTATTGTGCCATTACAGACGTTATTGCCCACACCACCGGCAGGAAGAGTAAAGGCTATTTGATTGTCCCTGTCAGTGCATCTGTCTGTCTCTCTGCCTGATTGTGAGCAGGAAAGCTTTAAAAATGACATGAAAGTGTTTGAAAGAAACTTGTAGAAATGATTACATACAGGAGAGGGATAATTTGATTTTAAAGATGACTCAACAGTTATTAACGTCAGGGGAAGTATGCACTCTACCAAGTGCTCCTCCGGTAATACAGTGTCTTAACAGTGTCATTAACTATCCATATGCAGTAGCTATGCAGCTGTCATCTGTTTTTATGGTCTTTGTCCATGTATGCAGATATTTATAAAAGAGAACAATATAACATAGATTTTGTTTGTAGGGGTGCCACTCTAGATTTTCCTGATACAGTAAAAAGTTTTTTTCCTGATAACAGTACAAGTCAGTCTCAACAGACTAAACACAAGTCTGCAGTGTGTTTCGCCTAATGGCAAAAATAATTCATTCATATTTTCAACCAGACAGAGGCAGAAGCACAGCATTAAACAAGTGACGAAATTACAGCTTTTCGCAACATTTTTACAGCAAAAAAAAAATTTGTAAAAGCACATTCACTGAAACTTCTCTGTTTCACATCATCTCTGCTCTTGGCACATGTGCCTGTAAGATCATGTCCCAGGTGCACCCACTTCATGCTCCACAAATTTCATGTTTATATCCACGGCCCTGTTCATCTGAGAAGGTTTCTCCCTTTGAGTTTTCCATTGTGAAGGCGCCCGGCCCCACCCCCACTCCTGCTCTGTACGTCCGCTGAAAGCGCTCTGCAGGCCTCCAGATTGATCTCTGTGTTGGGGGCTGGGTGATACTACCGCATTGGACCCGGCTGTATGCTAACAGTGTTAGTAATGCTAATGGTGGGCCATATATTTAAAGAGCAACTTAAGATGTGCATAAAGCCAGAATAAGGGGAAACACAGAGAGAGAAATACAGATAGACAGAAAGAGGAGAAGAAAGAGGAAAGACAGAGACAGAGAGAGAGGGAGACGGAAAGAAGGAGGTAGAAACTTTGAAATGAAAGGTGCATATTGCTTTTCTAGTTCTAAAATGTCTAAATTTGAACAGTTGTTCTTGACCAAAAAGGCTGGTGTGGCGTAGGATTGAGAAGCTGGGACGGGAGAGGGAGGGGGGAGCTGGTGGAGAGGTGGATTGTTTTTTCGCGAAATCTGGAACCTATAAACTTCAGACAACTTCTGGTAAAACTTCAGCCACGCTTCTGCTGATTGGCCCATCCGGCTGCTTCTGCCCCACTTCCCACCAACCACCGACCCCGTCCACTTCCTGCTGTCCCGGGCCTGGACACACCCATAGGAACCTGACTCAGCCAATCAGCGCTCCGGTCCAGCTGTGGATCTAAGGGCCCCTCCCACACGCATTATAAGAGTGGTCGACGTCGGGCCGAGGAGAGCAGATGCTTGTGGTGGTCGACCTGCTTTGAGATGGGAAGCTGCTCGCAGAGTCAAGCGACATGCATGTTGTCATAGCGAGAGAGCGCTGCCCTGCTTCGGTGTAGCTGACGCACGGATATCCAGCTTTTTTTTTTTGTCGCCCCCAGGCTTTGACGTTACGTGAAACTCGAGAGTGTGTGTTGGTGCCAGCGTGCCCTGGCGTGCGGAGGGGCAGGCAGAGTGACGGACAGAGAGACGGAGAGTGCACAGCCCAGGAGGGAGCGCAGGGTCGACGCGGCCATGAGGGAGGAGCTCTCCGGGGCCGACTCCCCCGAGGGGGGCCGGGTGGCCAGCGAGGAGGAGCTGGAGCGCGGGCCCAAGACGGGCAGCGGGCGCAAGCGGGTGCCGTACCCCAAGAAAGACGGCGCTGAGGAGAAGGGGGCGGGCAGCCCGCTCAGCACGGCGGCGCCGTCCGGGCCCAAGCGGCTGAAGAAGAGCCCCCCGGCGGCGGCGGCGGCGGCGGCGGCCGTGCCGGCGGCCCCCGGGTCCGACGCGGGGTCCCGGCAGCCCTTCGAGGACCTGCACACCCAGCGCGTGATCGCCAACGTCCGCGAGCGCCAGCGTACGCAGTCGCTGAACGACGCCTTCGCCTCCCTGCGCAAGATCATCCCGACCCTGCCCTCCGACAAGCTG
Source organism: Megalops cyprinoides (assembly GCF_013368585.1). Taxonomy (NCBI): domain Eukaryota; kingdom Metazoa; phylum Chordata; class Actinopteri; order Elopiformes; family Megalopidae; genus Megalops; species Megalops cyprinoides. The sequence goes on from NC_050589.1 coordinate 32,308,645, forward strand.
AGCAAGATCCAGATCCTCAAGCTGGCCTCGCGCTACATCGACTTCCTCTACCAGGTGCTGCAGAGCGACGAGATGGACAGCAAGCTGGCCAGCTGCAACTACCTGGCGCACGAGAGACTCAGCTACGCCTTCTCTGTCTGGAGGATGGAGGGGGCCTGGTCAATGTCTGCCACCCATTAGCCACCCCGCCCCCCCCCCCCCCCTTCCCCCCTTCCCCCCTTCCCACTCATCACCCCCTCAACCCCTCCCTCACCCTCACCCTCACCCTGCCCCACCCCTCCCCTTCGGCCCAGTGATCCCTCCCACCTCTCCAACCCCACCTGACCTCCTCAGCCGCACCTCTCCAGGTATTTACACCTAATTCCCGCACCTCCACTCTCACATCACATCTGCACCACACCATTCCACCTCGGAAATCACATACCGCATACTTACACCTGAGAGCCATTTCTGATTTATGTTCTTCTTATTTTTTTGTGACATTTATTTCAGTGACTTATTTTTGTGTGCCCTTAGTGGCCTGTGGAAATGTATGTTTCATGTGGTAATATGAGAATATGAGGGGTCTCTGGAGACTTGAGAATGACACATATTGAATATTCATAATTCATTCACATCATTTATTTCTAATCAGATTTGACCATTTTTATCAGCTTATCCAACATTATTGTTAAAGGTCATGATGATTTGCAACAGACTGCTTTGCTCATGAACTCTAGCAATCCTGGTTGATTGACAGGAATGAGAATTGCTGTGATCATAGTCTATAATTAATAAAAAGAATAAAGAGAAGTATGAGCAGGACTAGGAAACACCAGCTCATTTTTATTTGAGGATAATGTTATAGTGGACAGTCAAACTCTCCTGAACCCCCTGAACCAGAGTAAAATACATATCCTTGACAATCATCTTCTCCCTTGCTCGGAATCTTCATCAGTGCCATGGGTGCTTATGAGCATCTGATTCCAGGTCTGCCACAGTGGAGGTCACATGCATTTACATGACCCTACAACTGATCAGAGAGCAGTGCAAATTCGCAGTCTTTGTGAGCTTGACAGGATAGAAACATTACTCTCAGCGAGACTTGAGAAAGATATCACTGCACAAAAGCGCCGTAGACTGATATGGTACAACGTTATCATGAGGACATAACATTTTTCATTGTCCTATGGTAGATGCAGGTATTGGACTGAAATAACTGATTTGCTGGGTATTGTTGGAAGGTTAGACATCTGTTTTTATCTCTTTATTTATTTAATCTGGAGAATTTATTTAGAGCTTCCCTACAGGGCCACCACTGCAAGCTATGTATAGTCCTGTCAGAGCATAACAAGGGTGTCGGTAAAAAAGCAAAAAACAGCAAAACAAAGAAACACATATTTGGCTATGTTAATGTTGTGTGTGAAACTATGTATGAAAATGCGGAGAAGTGATCTGTGCACGGCAAAATTTAGAGCAATCCTTATAGAGCTGAGAACTTCAAACGCTGGCGTTCTGAGAACAGAAGTGATTGTTGAGATCGTAAATTTGGATAATGGCACATAATGTTGCTGTTCCTCCTGGTGTGTAACTTGTCCGTAGATCACCTCATCTCAGATCGCTTTAAAGCAACCGGCTATTTAAATCATGTAATTAGTTTAATCTTCAAGTGAGGGCATTCGAAAATCATACATACCCATAACATAAATGGTAATGATGACACCATGCAGAAGAAATAGAGATAAGAATAAAATGGCAATATCATGGGTCATTACTGACATTGTTAAATTTGGTGTAAACTTTGGCTTAAATTTAGTACAAGAGAAAAAGTCCCGGGTTCACTCAACAGTCGTCCTTAACTTTGACTGAAAATTAAATTCAAACGTTACTCTTTTTCTACATGACCGCAGTTTGTTGATCTCAACAATTTCCAAATTGAATTCAAAAATTGTTTCTGTTGAAAGCACCTACATTCATTTATAAGTTGAAGTTTAGGACAGATGATGATTTAATCCATTTATACTGACACAATAATTACTAGTCAGAATTATTCATTTATTTTCACTAAGTTTATTTGGCGTGCTATGTCTGTTTGATTTGATTTTATTGATCAATCATTTACAATTAAACTTTTAAAAGCATTTTATGATTTTTTTAATGTGATGAAACAAATGTTCATGAGTAATAATTAGTACAAATAAGAGATATTAAATATATCCAAATCTGATCTGTACCTGAGGGTATCTGTAATGTGTTACCCTATATTTAAGTTTGCATGTGAACTGTACTGAATAATTTTCCACTAAATATTGCTAATATATTCTGCTGATATGCTGATTGATTAAAAGTGAACCAAACTGATTATTTGAATAAACCCACAGACAGAAAATAAGGTTTAAAAACATCAAAAACCTTCATGGAACTTTTTTTGTAGACACTGAAATCATGTAATGTTGGTCTTTCTCCTTCTCTTTGATCTTCCCCTACAGCCAAACCCTTTGGAAAACCACATTATTAAAATCATTTCAGCTTTCATTTTTTTTTCCCAAACCATTCGTGTCATACATGTGGTTCACCAAGAACTACTGATCACGGTGACTGCAGTAATAATAATAATAATAATAATAATAATAATAATAATAATCTTATTGCACATAAAAGTCACTATATTTTATTCGAATTATTTGGTTACTCATATTTTATGTATCTGACATCAAACATCCATTTCACTGTAAAGATTAATATGTGCAGGTAATATCTGGTTTGCTGAAAAAATCTTCCATTTGCAGTTCTATTTTTGCAAGCTGAAATGAAAAGCCGCCTTTGTATCCCTGCCATAGTGTCTAACGCGTCGTAACTGTGGAGATGCAGCAACACTGTGATGGATGTTATTCTGTGCCGTGTTTATCCACCCAAAGCAGAGGAATGGTGTCTCTGGTGCTTGGGGCTAGGGAAACCGCTTGGTAAAAAGAACGAGGTGTTTTCTGATTCCCTCTCCCCCCAGTGTCAAGGCCCGGTATCGGATAGCTCCTGAGCACAGCCTCTCCTGTTAGCCTGGCCACGTGTTTGTGGTTTGCCGTTTGAAGTCGCACAATTTAGCCTCTTTGTGAGCAGCCCAGTAAAAGACCAGACGGCACTATTATTAAACAGACCGCACGGGGTAATATTTCCCCAGCAATGGAGGGATTTTTTTTTTTGCGAGATGTACTGTCAGCACAGAATACTCCTGTGCTCTCCTGTTTCTTATTTTCTTTTTTTTGGTGGAAACAAGGGGGAAACACTTGTAAGATTCCTTGATTAAAGGAGTGAGCAGAGGGACAAAATCACGATATCCAACCGCTTTGTAAATAACCTCCGCAGACCAAAAAGGTTGTAAAGTGTGAAAAGTGAAAAAAGTTTGTTTCCGAAGAGCTAATGGTTGAATTAGGTGGGACGTCCCCGGTGCCGCCTGTGTGATTTTGGTCCGGGGGGAACAGTGGGGGATGGGGCCGTGACTGTGGATGTTCATTCATTTAAAGCCAGCTGGTTATTGTATAGATGGAGCAGGAGTGTGAGCTGAAAGGGAGAGGTGAGGTCTCCTGCTGTGTCCTCGCCACAGGAGCTCCTGTCCAGCGTGAGGCAGTCAGGGTTTGCAGGGCCCAGGCTGGCAGGAACCTTTAGATTGGAAACAGTTGCGAGGTGTCACACAGGTGTGTGTGCACTGGTGTGTGTTCAGGGAGAGGGCAGAGAACTGAACTGAATGTGTGTGCCTGCGTGTCTCATATGTGTGTTTGCACCTGTGTGTGTGTGTGTGTGCCTATGTGTCCCATATGTGTGTTTGTATATGTGCGCGCGTGTGTGTGTGTGTGTGTGTGTGTGTGTGTGTGTGTGTGCACGCGCGTGTGTGTGTGCTTGCATCCCCCCTCTCTCTCAGACCTCCATCCTTTTCAGGTGCCACAGCGACAGTGATCTTTTGTTTTTAAGCATTTCAAAAATATTCTCCCAGGCTTACTGAACCAATTATTATTGTGCAACAAAGAGGATAGAAAGCCTTTCAGGGCTGGAATTAGCAAGAAAATAGGGGGAAAAAATCAATTTATTCCCAGAGCTAGTATATTGGATCGTAAAACTGCCAGTGTGCAAATTTGTGTTTAAACATATTGTAGGAACTAAACTAGTTCGACAAGAACAAAAAGAATTCAAACAACGGGCAAACACAAGAAGTATTTCATTCCGTGAGGTCTGGAGTGGAGCTATCAGAATTAGGCACTAAAAACTACCAGAAAAATGTCCAGTATTGAACTTCATAATAAAAGGGTTAGCAGGTAAAATCTGTATTAGACCTCTACAACTGGAATCCAGTCCCTAGTCCAACGTCAGGAAGATGTTCAACAAGATATGGTACATGTGTGTACAACCAGAGCTTCTTTTCTATGTACTTCTTAGTCTGTTCTTTTAGAAAAAACACCAACTTCGTACATTGTCTCAAACTGAAACTTTTTAAATATTATTAGTATAATTAATAATCTCATTACTGTTACTATTATTTGTTTGCTCAGGAGACACATCTTACAGAACCTGTATTTAACATATTCTTCCTTTATACAGCAGGATGCCAGTGCAGTTTAGGTTAGGCATCTTCCTCAAGGGTGCCACAGCAAGGTCCATCCCAGGACTCAAACCTGCAACCCTCTCTTTACAAACCACACTGTTCCTTAACCATTACTCTTCATTACCAGAATGTAGTGCCCCACACTCCAGCAGAGAACTGGAGCGCAACACAATATACAACATGCAATATAGGCGATGCTGAATGACAGTTTCCGGGCTGTATATAGCCGGGCCTACAGAGGGTTCATATCACCGTGTGAAGGAAAAGCTGTCTTTTATTTGTCAGCTCTGCGGTTTGCGTGCGCGAAAGCTCGTGTGATTTATTGTGCCTGGATTGGACGGAGCCTCGCCTGGCAGGGAGGCAACAATGCGTTCTGTTCAGTTCGTCTTCCAAGCCGGGTCGTCACAGCTCGGTTCCAGCCCTGCCGACGTCGGATCGCCGCCGCCGCCGCGCGTATTTTTATGGGGGGGCGGCTCAGGCCGGGCCAGGCAGATGCGCTACCATGGGACGCGGGAAAACAATGCTGGCCCTGACACGTATGCGAGGCAGCCGAGCCAAAAATAAGCCTATAAACACCGAGGCCCTCTGCGCGGCGGGACAGACGTCAGATCTGCAGTATGCTGCAGGTGCAGAAGCCCTGTACGTTTGGCACCTTTGGCAAGACACTGAGAACCATTCTAATACTACACCTTGTAGACCTTTTAACACATTGAGCAATGAAGAAAAATTAAGATAGAAGCATAATGATGACACACATACAATAGTACTAGAGGTTATACTCTGGAATCCTAGCACAGTTTCGCTTACAATAACCTTATCTTATGGTCTTAGGGTCGTGTCTTATTCACCCCATTATAAGCACATTTCTGTAAGCGATGTAAGTTATGGACAGTTATTTGAAGCATTTAAATTTACATTTAGTCATTTAGCCGATGTGCATATCCAGAGAGACTTGCTAAGTCAGAGAACAATGTTCCTCTAATAAAATTGCAGTAAATTGTAACTGTTATTTATTTGTGGTCCCTGCCCCTTGCCATGGTGCAGCACAATCGCAATGGCATCAGCTTTATTGGTAGGACGTTCCTACTCCAGCGCACCAGCCTTTTTCACTTTATTAATCGGGAGCTGCATGCATTCATGTGAGTTTATTACTTGGGCCTGCCAAAGTAGCCTCACAGATCCAATCTTACACAGTGACAGAATTCTTGATATCTGCCTTTGAATTGTCTCATTGGAAGACTCCCTGAAAAAGGACGAATGTTAATGCAAATTCATAATAATCAACAAAAATAAATAAATCATATATAAAGTTCCCACTACTTGTAACACCATCAATAGCTTAAGTAGCAAACGAAATTGCATGCAGATGCTTGTTTAAATAGATTTCTCATCGTTTGGCTAAACTGCTGTTCAATTTCTCTCTGTAAAAATTAATCCTTCAATTAGCGGGATCCAAAAAGCCTAACTGAAGGCCTTGGTGGGCTGGAAAGTCTGGTTTTCATCTTCAATCAAATTTCCAGGCTTAATTAATTACCTGAATTCCCAGTGTTCACTAATGAAAAGGGATTTAATCTTTTTCTTATATTACTAATAAAAGCCTGATGTTTTACTGAATATACTATATCTACTAAAATGTGTGATGGGTACCACATAGTTGATATAAACCTGATTACCTTCCAGTTGTTGCCCACAGATGTATATCTATAAATCTTTACATTACATATACACTGCATAAATCTCTTTCGATATATAATCTTCAAATCTTTCCCTATCTTTCCTTGTTGTTGCTAGCTTAGACAACGTAATCATCCTAAGAACACATAAAGAAAACTCTAACACTATCTTAGAAGCCTCCAGCCCAAATGTTACAGGGTACGTCTGTGTTCTTGCAAGTGGATTTTTTTTTTTTTTTTCACAAAATGTCATTGTTATATTCTGAACACTGGGGATGCGAAGACAGCACCTCATCACTTTGTAACAACAATGCCTCAATCACTATTTCCGTGCATTTACTAAGATGGCGCCGTAATGGCTGATACTATGTTAAATAGGTGTGTACCTACATTTCCCTCTCTAAATTTTAAGAGAGGGACCCCAATTTCAACCTGAAACACTTCAGAACGTCTCCATCACCAGGAATACTGCGTCAGTGATAATGGTGGGATTACTTCAACCTGTGTTAGTTTTGAGATCAGTGCCGTGCGTCTCCTGGGTTTATTTTCGCAGCGCAGGCCTGGCGCTGGTGTGTTTCCTGTGTCTGTCCCAGAGCTGAGGAGAGGGCCCCTCGGCTCTTTGAAGGCCCTCCAGGCGCACGCTTGTGTCCGTCAACTCTCAGCCTGGCCACCACTCAACATCCTCTCGTCATCGACAGAGTTATCAGAGCTGTTAACGTGGGCTTAGTGGAGACCTGACCACACAGAAGACAATTTTCCCTTCTTATTTCATAATTCAGATTCACAACTTTACACAACATTCAGGCATTTCTGCCTTTGACAACCCTGAATTCACGGTGGTAGTTTTCATGTTTTCAGATATACATGTGACATACAGTTGTTCACTGAATGTGCAGCATTCATGTTTATAATCCTTTAGCTGCATAATTACTCCTCCTGTTGGTCATGGTAAGGTAATAAGAACTGAGTTGGACGCTGTTTTCTGACTCACGAACAAAATCATCATATGCAGCGCCCATTAGCGCTGTGTTTTACTGCTTGTGTTTATGATGTCTGGGAAAATAAAACTATTGTTTTGGAGCACTGCCGGACAATAATTCTATATTTTTATTGCAGTGAATAAAAAGACAATTACAAAAAAAAAAAAAAAAACTGCAAAGACAAGAAGATTCGATATTGTATATCAGCCCTGCAGCTGGAACTCTTAATTTGACCATAACTATGAGCTTAAGTTTACGATAAAAGAACACAACTGCACTGAAATCAAACGATACAAAGAGATTCAAAACATGGTATGGAATCTGTGACATGTTCGCTGTGGTGCGTGACGAACAACGGTAAATGCTAGCAAAGGCAAGAAAGAGGGATAAATCTGCTACCGATTTTGCACGAAAAAAACATTTAGATTCACATGGAAATATTATGTCAAACTCACAATCATGAACATCTTCATGAGAATACAATAACAGTATCGTTGATGTTACACTTTGAGAAACGTTATCCCTCAACGTTATCCACACGCATTCTGGCATCTATCAAAACACTGCCACAATTTGAACATAATGTTCTGTCTCAATACACTTTATGAGTCATGTGGCATATTAGCCAAACCCAGAAGTTTCTCCTTTTGCGAAATTCACCAAAGTGGACCAATCTGCTGCATCTCCTTGCTGTTTGTCTTAGTGTTCGCCCTTTTAAATGGGTCTTTACAGGGAGGTGAATGGATTCCGATTCGATACGTTCGCTACAGGAGTCGCTCTCAGGACAACACTTCTTGATATCAGCAGGATGCACAGCCCTCGCTGTGAGGGATGCGCCACGGTCCAGCGAGAGACGCGCACTAATTTGTGCGGTCGTTTAGATCTGGATTCGAATACCTCAAGCGCAAAGGAACGGCTAATTCGTTTCAGGAGAAACTCACCTCTGCGTGCCCACCTACTGTTATTAAAGCGGAGGAAACTGAATGAGTGGAGTTCAAACACCTCAGTAAAAGTACTGGCAGGATACTTTGCCGGGACAAATGCACCCAGATGCTGTGTAAGCAAGGCCAAGGAACGGCCTTTATTTTCGAAGGAAACCTAATATTTCTCATGCAGACACAGACAAACATGTAACGGTTTCTTCGAACAAGTTCTGCGCGTTGCGACTCACGGCACAATGTCCCGGGGCAGTGATTTCAGCGGTTCTGCAGTTATGTAGCAGTGTTATGAGCCATGCTGTAGAGTTTCGACTCAGGCTGAAGAAGTGTGGAGCGGTTTTGTGAATGTGTGTAACTGCCGAGCAACATTTTGTCATGTTGTATAGCACCATACCAGTGCTGTGCGTTACGTCGTAGGCTATAGTTGTGTGGCAGTGTGCTGAGTCACGTTGTACACTTGTGCATTGGGCTGGGAGTGAGTTTGCAGTTGTGTAGCTGTGTGGGACCATTTTAAGACAAGTTGCATAGCTGTGTGGCAGCGTTGCGAGTCATGTTTCATGACTGTGTGGTGGTGCTATGAGCCATGCGGTAATCATACAGCTGAGCAGCACTTTTGTGAATCATATTGCACAGTTGTGGCAATGCTGTGAGGCTCAGAGGCGAACCCTCGGTGTAGAAGCATCCGAAAGCTCATCCAGAGCAGTGCACGCGGACTCTTACAGGTTCCGTCCGTTAAACCGGCTCCTGCCCGGCGCAAGAGAAAACAAGCAATTCCTGGCAATTTGTGTATTATGGTGTAATTACATCCATCTGATATCTGAAAACCCACACACATACTTACTGGGCTCTCTCTCTCTCTTGGCATGGAAAGGAAAGGCTGTAATTAGACACGAGAGAGGGAGAATGAGCGAGAGAGAGAGAGAGAGAATGAGCGAGAGGGAGAGAGAGAGAGAGAGAGAGAGAATGAGCGAGAGGGAGAGAGAGAGATCCAGCTCAAATATTCGCTTGTTAAACAGAAAAAAAGACGTTGGGAAATTTGTTCTTTTTTTCTCTCGGTGTAAAGTGTAACAGTGTTTCTTGTTTGATTTGTTTTTGTTCTGTTCACATTGTGTTGTCAGATTCCTGGCTAAATGGCTCTCTCCCTCTTACACACTAACAGACACACGCACGCATGCACACACTCACACTCTCTCACACAAACGCTTGTGAGAACCATGTACAAACGTTATTTAATAGGTAATAGCTGTCTAAATGTGTTTCATAAGGTGCATGCGTCTGCCCTGTTGTGTAGTTTTATTTACACACTGTCTTAGTTTTATTTGGACAGTGAAAATGTAGCTGCAGAACCCATCACTGGCTACTATACAAACGTTTAAATTGGACTCTGCACAAGGGTGAGTCAAGTAGGATAAGACTTTTAAGAGAGTCCAATCTGATTGTCTATGAAATGATGAAATTTACCATTGTGTCAAATTTAGACTTTGCTCCAAACTGACAGACTGCTTCTTTTCTCATGTCTTTGTCTCTGTCTCTGAAGCTTCACCTCGACCTCTGGACAACGTTCCTTCAGCATCAAGACAGCATCAAGAGAAATGTCTCCACTCTGACATGGGACGGTTACACGGCCCCCCCTCCTTCAACAGAAACACTCTATCCCTCCCCTACCCTGTCTTCAAGACATGCCTGAACACTCATGCATCAATTAATGCAAGCGAGGCTGAAATCGGTCTGACTCTTCAAATGTATTGGCAAGAGGACACAGACCTACTCACAGTGGCTACTCACAGGCTGTGAGAGAGGGTAAATGGAACCACAAGGGGGCGCTGTGAGAAACTGGTCCCACCTCTGCCTTTCTGAGGAGACCAAATGGTTTGGACCTATGCCCTTAAAATGAACATGGTTTTGTGAGACCAGCATTTCTAGAGGCCTGGCCACCCCTGCCAGTCGATGCCAATGGTCTTTTGAATACCACTTTCATATTAATAATTCTCAAATAAACTTGACCTTGAAAGGAATATTCGTATGAATGCTGTAGCTTACTGGTGAATGTTTACATATGTACCTTGGGAGATGAAGAGATGCTAATGTTTTTATGCTAGCAATGTTAACGAATGCTGCATGCTAATAAGCTAATTGTAGCAGCATTCTCGACATCCCCTTCCAGATTCACAGGAATGCAGTAAATGTTACAAACGAGCTTGAATTCAATATTGCTTTTTTAACTTCTCATTTTTGTCAGTCTTGTGTGGACTGACTTGCATATATAGATGTTGAACAGTTAATAGTTAAGAGAAAGAACAAAATGTAAGACTAATGCAAAGTCACAGAATAACCGCGGTGCTGTAATAAAAATTGTATTCTGGACTCTGGGTATGATTGCTCAGATAGTGTTATATTCTGCATGTGCTGTGAATTCCATGAAGTGGCAACTGTAGCCCTGCAAAGTCTAGTAGGCTCCTAGAGGTTTTTGATAGCCTCTTTCAAATGCAGTAGTTTCTCAACAAAAACTAGAATGACTATGAGTATTTCTGTGATATGTTACAAATGGTGTGCTACGTGTGGTTGATTTCTTGCTACGACACATTCACAGGACTGATGGAAAGTGATGGCTTCAGACAGACTTTGGATTGGTAGTTAAGATGTGATGTTGTGGTAACCAGAGCTACCTGATGCTCTGTTTGAGAAAACTGATCTGGGTACAGTCTGTGGCCTTCTTGTTCCATCACACCATCCACTTCCTCCAGTTTGATTTCCCAGTTTTTTTCCCTTTCTGTTCTGTGCACCAGTGGGGTCCTGGAGACCTGTAGTTCAGGGGGTTTTAGAGATGCCTCTCAACCAGCAGCTGACTGATAGTGGGAACAACAAGTGATTCTGGTTCCCTGTGCAATCAGTAATCTCTAAAAAGAGGTTAGAATCTATGCTGAAACATAACCAAAGACCTATGGATCTGCAGTGGACACCACAACTGTACAACGTACCTGTAGGCCTGCTTGTGGTTTGGTACATCACATTTCTGTGGGAAATAAAATTGATTTGCCTGCAGAGGCTGTCTTAGTGTATATATCCTATTCCTCTTCTATACTCTCTTTGCACCAGACATTAATGCACACAGGACAGGCTATAACAAATCAGGCCCATAACAAACACATGAGAAGGCCATCATCAGTGTGCTCTTACTGGTCTGAGAAGGAGTCGCTGGATGGATTCCTGTTACTGCAAACACTGGATGTTAAGTGCCATATGATTTGAGTCTGATCGACATCCTTCCATACCAGGAAGGCAGAAGTTTGGTTCTTACATTTTAGGCAACAATGTGGAGAGACCAAAAAACCGACATTAACAACCTTGCCCCAATCACAAATACTAAAAACTGAAATGCTGCAGCTATTTTTTTACATATTCATTGTATAAACAGAGTTTGTGTTCTTTTATAAGTTCACAACAACAGAAGTTGTGCAAGTGTTCCTAAGGGGGTTGGCTATTCCTCTGATCTTTGGAACCCACTGTCCAGACCAGAACAATACCAGGTTTCGCAACATGATGCTGCACTCTAACAAACAAATGCCAGTTTGATGGCTATTTGAATTTAGGTAATAGCCTGTGCTTGCTACGCTTTTGGGCATACTGAATTTTCTGCTCTCAGCTGTATTATCCATTGCAACTGAATATAGAACAGAAAGCCATTACAACTTTATTTTTCTAATAAGGGTTTATGTGTCTTAAAATGCACATTGGTGTAATTTACATCCATATTCTTTCTCAGCCAAGTCATTCTAATTAAATACTTAAATACTTTCCGAAATATGTCAAAGAAGCCAAAATCATGATTTGATAACCATTTCAATGACTATCTAATGCAGTAAAACCATAAACACATATTATAAAAATGTTGGTTTTAGTTTTACAGCATGCATTTGTTAACACAAAACTACGAACAAAGAAACGCAATAAAAAAAGAAAATTTAAACCTAATGCCTGAGTGTCCCAGAATGTCATGTATCACACCAAAATGTTAAACCCTGCATCACAGCATTGGCTCCAACACTTGTATTACTGTAAAGTTGCTCTTTTTAACATGCATTCTCTGTTTTTGGTATGCCTTTATGTGTTTATGTAGGCTATGTTTCTGTCTGACAATGATCATGTACTACGTACATGTATCTAACTGGGCCTTGACCACATATTTTTTGCAGTCAAACAATGTTTGACTGTGAGTCTCAGGGATACCGGTAGCTTGGATGTATAGTGCCAAATGAGTGTCCCTCGCCAAGGCTGCACGTGAATGCTGATTATGACTTTCCCCTGATTTTTCTGTTCTAGGTGACCTTTTTAAGAACAAAGCACACGACAAAAAAAATGCGCTCATCCCGTCTGCCACATCAGGGCAGAAAAATGACAAACTCCTCCACGCCACACCACTTTCTCTCTCCCATCGCAGTCACTCCAGAGCCGGGCTTTCCCCCCTGTGATCTTAGCCCGGAGGTTAGGGTGCCAGGTCCCACTGTAACCCAGACATCCATAATTACTTCATTAAGTCTGTGTTTCTGCTGAGCCAGGCCCGAGACGCAGTTAATTGCAAATAAAGTCTTTTTTTTTATGTAAGGCTTCAAAATATTTATTGGTAGTCTGGATGGAAGAACTGAGAAAGCGTGCGCTACCACACATGGGCCTTCCGTCTCTCCTTCTACAGTGCGGTTATGAGTTGCTTGTGTTTATTGGTGGGGTGAGGATTGAGGCCCAAGTTGTGTATATCCCCACTATAGAATAAGGGGGGCTGAGGTGACCTGACACGGGGCAGAATACCCGACTGCAAATTTTATGAGACAAACAACCGCTCATATGTGTCACGTCTCTGGATAGAACTTTTTACAAACCTCAGGAACTTCAGAACTGTGCTACTGTGACAGGCATGAAGTCAAATTTTAAAGTAATTTCAGGATGTTTCAAGACCGCCTGTGAGTCTGCCTGATACATATTAGCAATTCAATCTAATATTTTACCACGGGGCATAACTTTGGGGTATTAGGTTTAGAGTCTGGTCTGGTGGTAAATCATGCTCTGGTTTTTATGGAAACTAGCTCCCGATTCTTTAAGGCAAGTAATAAATACCCTAGACACGTATGTAAACAGTTATCAACTGTTATTAATCTATCAACATAGACAAGTTATTTCCTTCCTTATCAGTGGTGAGGTGACTAGCACAACATCTGGCCATATCAACCAGCCTTCCACATTAACAAGCTCCATGAGTTAACGTCAGTGTTGGAATGCACTCAGTGACGCTTCTGGATACAAACTTACACAACAAATACATTGAACGCACCACACATTTAGGGTCAACAGGAATGTTTTCCCTTTTAATAAAGAAGAGAAAATAAACAGTACAAAATAGACATTCTCGTCTGTACATACAGAAGAAACAAAAGGAAAACAGACATAATGTAACAGTAAAGAATGAAAAAAGATTCAAAAAGTCTTCTTTCTTTCAGTTTTTTTTTGTTTTGTTTTAAGCTCCAGTTAACAAGGGCTAACTTTACACAGCTCAAGGCACGTTGGTGAAGTCGTTTGGTCTTGGTAGCTATTTACAGCACCTATGGTAAAAACAACTATCTGTTTTTTCTTTAAAAAAGACAAAGCACAGATGTGATTAAGACAAAAAAGGCCTAGTGGCCTCGCAAAGGCTACACGGCAGAGGTAATGTACATTACAAACATTGTCTAAATGTTACTTCAAAGACGGCAGAGAGAAAGATCGGCTCCTTCAGAAGCACCAAAGTGTAGAGGGAAAGGGTCCACACAGCAGTGCCGCAGTTGGTTCTAGGAGATTATATTCGTCATTATTAACAATTACTTTTAATTCCTCATAGGTTCAGTTTTACAACACAGTCCTGGTGGGGTCTAATGAGCAAAAACTGCCCAGGGTCTGACATCCCTCCCCCCCTGCTAAATTATGTAGTATGCACAACACTTGCCAAACGCTTAGCATTGCAAATCGACAATACAGATGCTTTCTCTATATATATACATGGATACACACACAGGCGATACACAACAGTGCACTCCAAGAGGAGTGTGATTAAGCTTGCACAGAAACGTTACTTCTACGTTTACGTTTAAGCGGAGGAACGTTAGCACAACTGTATAACCACTCCATGTCTTTGTGATCGTAACTACACAGTGAGGTGGTTAAGAAACACTGTTATTAGTGCGTACATTTACTTTTTATTACTGGTGTGGATGGTTTTATTTTCAAACACCTCAATCGCAAATCGCAAGGCAAATGCTAAGGTAGATACAGTAAAGTACACTGTATGACTCAGCAGTCATATTAAAGCTCGGGAGGATATTAAAGCTTCAGTGGGTATTCTGAAGGGGAACCCAAATCGATCTTTGCAGTTGTCGTTTAATGGGCCTTGCATGTTTGTTTTGCTTTGCGTCTTTTTGGTGGCAATTCCTCATCAGAGAACTTACTAGAAGGGAGGGCAGCTCAGTGTCACTTCACTGCCTGGAGTGCTTAACAATTAAGTCCGATGAGTCTTTCCACTCAGCGTCAGTCCAAACGCAGGAAAATAATGCCTTTACTGCTATATGGGAAAAACCACATTTACAGTTGACTACTATACTGTATGTAGGAGGTAAACTATCGTCCACAGTATCAGACTTTCGTTTATGACGTTTTTTTTAACATTGAATAGATCAGTGTGGTATGCTGCATTTACTCAAATCCAAGTTGCCTCCAAAACGGTCGTTGACAGAAGAGGCTGGCATCATCTCCTAAATTAAACCATGAATTGGAGACAAACCACCCAGATATTCAATATATTATCTGAGTGATTTGTAAAATGCATTGTTTAAAAACACCTCACATCTAAACATTTAACATAATTGATTTTTGTAAAAAATCAAAACAATTGCAGAAACAGGCATACTCAGTACAAAAACCCTCATAATTTGTAATTCATAGAGAAAAATAATAATTTTGTCAGTTTTAAGAGTTTAAAAATTGTGACTTGGATTGGAGAAAATACAGCATATTTGTACAGTATACTTGCATACAGCTGTTCCAAATGGGTAGTATTAATGTTATTGCAAAAAACAGCCAGAAAAAGAATGTACTCTCTACATTTAAGATGCAATAGTGCAGTAAAACGTAAAACAGAGATATGAAACTTCAGCTGTAAACCAAGTCCTCGCCACTTGTGTGTACAAAGCTGTATGCTGGTCCAGGAATCAAAGCAACACCATCCTCCCCCTTTAAAAAATTCTCTCACAAACTCAAACTCAATTAAGGTACAAAACCCATCAAAATACACTCTAGGTCTTCTCCTTTCAAAGTAATCATCAAGGAATTCAGACTAATATACACAATACAGTAGGTATGTTATCCACAGGTTAAAATACTGGACATGTTTTTATATTTAAATCAATTTGGAATGACCTGGGAATGATCACTGCTATAGAAAAAGTAACCAAATGTGTTTGGGTCTGACTACAATGTTAGTAAAGCTAGTCCACCGATTAGGAAATATTTAAGACATTTTTCATAGTAGGAGTATCTGCTTTCGCTAACAACACTGCTCTTTACTGACAGCATAGATTTGTCTCACAAACAAACACTAAAAACCCTCACAGCTGAAGGCATAAGAAGGAGCTCCTGCATAACTGAGCCAGTATTCTCTGCATAATGTTCACTGGTTGGATTTGGTTGGTCCTTTCTCAGTTCAAAAAGCAATAATCATTGATCCCTACATCAGTGATGAGGCATTTACAGTGTCCAAAGGGGTGTTTGCTGCTTATGTATGTGTGTGCATTTGTGTGCATGCATGTGTGTGTTTATTGTGACTGTGTGTATGTTAACGCGCATGTGTGTCTCAATTGCTGGTGCTCACACATTAGCTGACAGTGAAATTTATATAAGCTTAAGGCTGAAAGACACACTGCACTGTAAACTCAATGTCTCAACTGGTCTGCACACCACAGCGGAATGACTCAGCTTTGCTTTTGGTCTTCACTATGACCTACAAAAAAATCTGGCCTAACAGAAACGCTTTTACACATACACACACGAGCATAATGTGTGTACATGTGCATCATTAAGAGCCTACATTTTAACAAGTATGTGAAAAATTGCCTCAGAACGAAATTAAATTAACCAAAAAAGATTTGTTTGCTTCATTTTTTTTCCTCTTAAGTACAAAGCTCTACCAAGAATTAAATAACCTAGATTTTTTTTTTGCTTATTGTCCCAGAGGATGGAAATTTTTCATGGTTCACATTATGGAATGCACAGTGCAAAAGTCACAAAAACCACAGTCTGCCGAGTCTTCCGCCTCCTTCCTTAGTGGTTAAATAATAAGAATATTAATGACATCAGTGAAAAAAAGACATTCCACAGTGGCCAGGTGCAAGGGTTTCGGAGCTTCCCTCCTTCTCTGGGTTCCATGGTGAAGCAGACTGCTTTTTCTTTCGCTCAGTCGATGTGTATCTGTTGGGTGCAGTCTGGAAAAAAAGAGACCACCCAGCCTCCTCCCTCCGCCCCCCCTTTGGTCCAAACACGAAGTGGAGGATCTTTCAAAAGGTACTTCGATCTCCTGGGTGGGACATGTTCTTGGGGTGGGAGTGTGGGGGATGGTGCAGGATGGGGTTGGGGGTAAGAAGGGGACATCCCCTAAGGCAATGACAGTGACAGGAAGCCTCTCTCGGAGGGCTTCACTGGGAACAAGAAAGTCTGTCCCCTTCAAGACCAAAAAAAAAAAAAAAAAGGCAAGAGTGACATCGCGGTACAGGCCTGTTATTCAAATGTTCTTCAGTAATGGTGAGCTCTTCATAATTCCCTGCTCCTTCACTGATAGAGTCTGTGCCCATTTCATTAGAAGTCACGGAATTCATCTTCGCGCAAATATGAACTACACAGAAAGAGATTCTGCCAGATTCAGTCTTGCTACGGTCCCCTTGTCCTCCCGGTAGGGGTGTGAGTGCGGAGAGTGTACAAGAGGAGTATGGTCTGTGTTGAGGCGTAGTAGTCTGAAAAGAGGCTGTACAATGGTTTGAGGCACTGGTGGTGTGCGACTCTGGGAGATAACACCCCGTCTTGGTCACAGAACAGTACCAAAAGCTCAGGTCGGCGCTCCGCGGGAGGGACCGAAAAGGTGAAAGGTCAGCACTCTCTACATCGAGTCGTCATCGTCGTCTTCCATTGGTTCAGCAGAGAGACTGCACAGAGAGAAACAAGAGAGGAACTCAACCGGAGAACTGTGGTCCGGACCATATTACATGTGTGCTGTCCAGAGAACCGTTCTTTATGCCACATACATATGCCACAACTATTCGTTTATGTAAATGACACTGGAGTAGAGGCGACACTGGAGAGTCTCAGTAAGGACATCCTCCTTAGATGGCAGTGTTTGGGAGGCAGTACCTCTTGCTGGCCAGGACGCCCACGGAGAGGGAGGCCAGAGCGTTGACCGTGTCCGTCTCCTCGCAGTCGTGCCTCTGGGCGCCCAGGAAGGACATATCAACGGTCTGGACAAAGCGCTTCACCGACTGCCAATACTGACCTGAGGGACACAGAGGGAGAGCATAAGCCATGTCCCATAAGACCCATATGGGAAGGCTAAGGACAATTATGGAGAAGGGCACGGTGCATCCCCCATGTGCCAGTTTGTGCCTGGGCTGTCCTTAGTGTTCACACTTTTATCAGATAGACATTGTAGACACACACACACACACACACACACACACACACACACATACATACTCACACACACTCTGTGTTCATGCATGCATCCTGACTAATAAAGAAATGACTGCACAGAGGTATTGCTTTGCATGTGAGCCCTGTCATTAATTCTCTCTCTCACTCTTAGAGGCTGAGAATTCTTGTGGCTTTGCAGATATTTTTAATTAATTGAAGTGAATTGGGGAAAACATTTGTGTGCAATCAGGAAGGGGATGTTATGAAGCCCCTGTGCCAGAGAAGCGTTTGAAGATAATTAGAGACAGACAGAGGAGAGGAGGAAGGCAGGGTAGATGGAGAGAGAGAGAGAGACAGAAGGAGAGAGGGATGAAGGAAGAGGGGGAGGAATAGATGAAGAGATGGACATAGGGAGGGAGGGAGCGGGTGACAGAGGGAGAGAGGGATGGAGAGAGGGTGTGGGGGACGGGGACTGACCGTGGATCTGCAGCACCCGCTGCAGTGACCGCACCCCGTTGGCGTTGGGCCTCTGCTGCAGCACCTCCTCAGACAGCGGCTCCACCTGGGCGGGGCAAGAGAGGGGCGCAGCGTTACCCGCGGGTTCCAGCGGCCAGGACACAGGGGTGCGCCTCTGCCTCCGCCAACACTCACCTCATTTCCCAGCAGGGCGCTGACGCACGCCTCCGAGGCGTCGCAGATAGCCGTCAGGTCGTGACCCCCCTCCAACGCCAGCACCACCCGCCCCCCTGCCAGGTGCATCAACTGCCGCGTCAGGAAGCCGAAACCTGCGGGACGGGCGCAGATAGTGAGACCCGAGGCGGAGCGCTTCAGAGCTCCACAGAGCCGCTACGCTACCCTGCTGATCAACAACCTCACTGAACCACTTTAACTCTGATGAGTGGTAATGGTTTTAAAAGTATAAAAAGAATGGTAACTAAAACACCATTTAACTGATATAATGCTATTTAATGAACCCTGCTGATTAAGGTTCACCTTTTTGCACTCATTACATGGAGGCAGCTGTTTATCAAATTATAGCCAATCACTAAGCTGTCCTTTTGAGTGCATCTACACTCATTTCCCCACGACTGGCCAATTGCTCATGATGTCGTCAAGGCTCATTCCAGTGATTGGGAAAAAAAAAAAAAAACAGCCAAAGGCAGCCACTTGAAATTTCGAAAATTTCTGTCCCTGAAGTATGAACATCTCAGCACATCTGGCATATCCACTTGAAAAACCAAGAACTATCTTGTAGATAATAGTGTTCATGGCATGCAAAGAATAGCTACATCTTCAGTCTTTCTTAGGGTGCTGGCTTACATTTTGCGGAGACTTTGTACCCTCCCAGGGCAGGGGGATGCCCCTCGGCTGCGTCAAACCCTGATGAGACCAAAACCACATCCGGGGAGAACTCCTTGGCAATGGGCATGACCACTGTCCTGTGGAGACCACAACAGACGCGGAGAGGAAAATTACCCAGCATTCATCGGCACACACTGCAGCTCTGGCTCCGCACCCCCCAATGGCTGTGTGACCATCAAAAGCGCTCTATAAGAGAACGGTTTCCCAACCGCTCGACGGGCTGAGTAAGCCGTGACCTCTCCGTTACCCAATCAGAGGCTCCCAACCGTCAGGACAGTGCTGTATGACATCATAAAGGGCAGAGGACTCATCCATGCACTCGGTCGGTTTGGCCCGACACTCAGATGGATAAGGGTGGGCAGGGGACGAAGGGAGGGGCATCGGAGGGGTGAAGAGAATCGGGGGGAGTCTGCGGAGGGGGGTGGGGCCAGGGCACGTGCTCTGGTTGCGTTCTGGGCCCGCGTCCGCCACTGCTGCCCCTGCCAGCGATTCAGCAAGCGCGGAGCGCTCGATTCTTGGCAGGCGGGTTCAAAGCTGCCGCCCGCCGTCTGGTTCTCATTTGGAGCTCGTAGCTCTTCTCACGTCACTGACAGCACTCATATGGGATCCATTTCGGTTAATTATCCCGCTCTTGGATTCCCTCAGCCTACCCCCCCCCACACACCCCCCGCCTCTGAATTCCCGCATAAACCGACCCCACCTCCCCTGCAGACCAATAAAGACGACCTCGCTTCTCTGTGATGAGAGGAATACTTCAAGAGTGGGCACGGGCCGAGAGAGAGAGGGACCGCTCGTTAAAGATCACACAGAGAGAGGGAAATGGCACTGTGGTGTGGGGAGGGTGACTGGGTTTCGTCCCTGGTCCATGCGCCGGTGTCCTGCAGCTCGGAGGGCCTAGGGACACGGGACGCAGGACACATTCTGTACTGCCATCCTCCAACACAGAGACCTTCATGACTGCCACGCCCCTCGTTGACGATCGTTTAACATTCACTCCAACCGCACACACCCCACACCATTAAAAAGTTGCCCCTTTTAAACGTGTGCTGCCTACATGTATACAGCACTGGCGATAAATGCAATCTTTTCAGAGTTAATCTGACTGAAACCTGACTGGATCCCTATGGCAGGATGTTACCATTAACGACCCCGTATGTCTGTACCGTAACGTTAAATAAAGATAGACACTGTAGGCTGTGCCGTTTTACGAATGCGGCCGCGGATATGAAAACGTTTGTTAAACTGTGGGTCTCTTTCTGTTTTGTGAGAGGCAGTGACTGGAACCCAGAGCCACCCAAAGCCAGTAGCGCAGACAGCGACCGCTTAGCCATAAAGTCTGGCTGTTGGGGCTGTTGGATCGTAACACTGTGTCATTTCACATTTTAAAACCCGAGTTTGGGGAGAGGCCCACACAGTGCGATCCCAGCACAGGCCTCGCTTGCTGTATGGCACAACCGTCGTTTTCTTGGTGCGGCTCCAAAAACGTGGCAAAAACAATCAAGCTAATCAAAACCACGAATCCAGTCACAATTAATGCAATGTGGAAGTGGCTGGATGGGAAATTTGGTTTAACGCCGCTGAGCAAACTTTGACTAAAACATGGAACAGACCTCACACTTTAAAGTCAAAGACATTTTGCAAAAATACCATGCACACACTTCATATCCACATGTTTAGTAACGAGGAATTAGCCACTGTGTATTTGTAATTCACTACACTCAGTACAATCTCCAATCAACTTTAGGGACAGCACCTAACAGGCGTCAGGAAAATCCTTTAAATGACTGAACAGACAAAATCAGCCATTTCACTTCAGTTCTCCTGAAAAACCAATCACCCTTCAAGTCTCAGGTACCTTCACTTGGTACATTTTGTGAATCTCCTAACTAAACACTCTTGACCCCAGATTCACACCGTTTTTGGGTTCGGGGTGAAGACTACAGAGACAGACGAGAGGAGGCTGGTCAGCAAGCCTGCAGCATGGGGGCGGGGCTGTTACCTGAAGGCAGCCAGGTACTCTGCATCGCCCATGGGCGGGTCCAGACCCCCTGTCCATGCCACGTTGACATTGAAACCCTCGCCAGGGCCAGATCCAACCTGGAGGGCACAGAAGAAGGCATGTGATTTTTTTTGGGGGGGGGGGGGGTTCGCTCAGAGGATTGGGACAGGGTGCATCTGGCCTGTCCTGCTCCACATTAAAAGCTTTTAAAGTGGCACTGTCTCCCCTGGCGTTCATGTGTAACGTCTTGGTGGGAGGGGTATTCTAAAATGGCATGAAAGTGCAGTAATGTCCTTTGTTGTTGCTCCTTAGAAGTGGAATGCTTATGTAATTGTACAATAACACAATGTGACAGAAGGCAAAGTGAACAAAGAACAGAGGAAAAATGCTGACCTCTGTAAGACAATCAACCCATTGCGTGCGGATGGCAGATGAAGCCAGTTTTTTTTGGGGGGGGGGGGGGGGGGGGGCACATAGCATCTAAATAAAGCTGGGGCCTGGAGAAGCCTGGGAGTGAACAGAAGACTGGCCCCCAGGGATGCCTGCATTCTCACAGGCCGGGAGGCCAGGAGAGAGCCCTGTCTGAATGTCGGAAAGGCCTCAAGCAAGTCTGTCCCTCTCCGCAATCCTCCGTTGAATTTAATTTAACCCCGAGCGCTGCTCAACATGAAGGTAAAAGGAAGAGGCTGGTGGGTAAGGAGCTCTTGTGAAAGAGGCTAGAGAAGAGAGGCTGAGGTCTGGGTTGGGGGGGGTGTACATTTCAGACACAGCCTGTCCAAGACGGGCAGGATGCACACAGGCAAACAAAAAACACATGGGCATCGCCGGTCGCTGCCAAATCCCCCGACACGGCACTACTTCTGCTGCTTTTATCTCCACTCTCTTCTGCCCTTTCCCCCCCCCCCATACTGTCTCTTTCCCATCCTTTCTTCTTCCATTTTACACAAGACGAAGTGGTGCGCCAGTCCAGACATCACCATCAAAGGTGTGTGTGTGTGTGTGTGTGTGTGTGTGCGTGCGCGCGCGCGCAAGTATCCAGACATCACCATCAAAGGAGTCTGTGTGTGTAAATGCATGCACGTGTGTGTCTGTGTGTGCGAGTATCCAGACATCACCATCAAAGATGCGTGCGTGTGTGTGTGTGTGTGTGTGTAAATGTGTGTGTGTGCGTGTGTGTCTGTGCGTATGTGGGTGTGTGCAAATGTGTGTGTGTCGATGTGGGCAAGTATCAATGTGTGAAAGTGTGTGTGTGTGTGTTTGTGCATGTGTGAGTGAGTATGAGTAAGTGTGTATGTGTGTGTGAATATGAGTATGTGCAAGTGTGTGTGTCTCATTCCACTGTAGAGGCCACACAAGTGAGGGCCAGTGAAGGGTTACAGATAAGGGTTAGAAACTCCATCCCCTCTATACCTCACTCTGCTTTCAGTTTAAAGGGACGCATTTTAGAACGGACTGTTCTGGACTGTTGCTTCAAGTCTCCCTGGAGACCTGAGGATGCCCGGTGCCTGCTGGCTGGGCGGCTGTGTGTGAGAAGAACTATACTCCTACAGTACTAGGCTCTACTAGCATGTCCTTCAGTCTGCCTCACAGTGACAGCATGTGGGGCCGCCAGACTCACCTCAGCTGGGCTCCCACTGCCAGGGAAGAAGTTGCCATCGTCATAGCGATGGAGCGAGATGTAAAGCACACTGGGGTCATTGTAGAACACCTCCTGGGTACCATTGCCATGGTGAACATCCTGAATGTGCACAAACAAAAAAAAACTGATGCACAATCCACTCCTGACCAAGCGGTAAAAATGCCAAAATTATTTCAGCACACACACTGTAACTTAGCAGCGTGTGCATCAGTAGTCTCTTTGGAGGTAAAAGGTGTGGCTAAAGAGCCCACTGCAGACAGCTACACTGTATGTAAGTGTGATCTCCTCACCCAGTCAACGATGAGGATCTTGCTGGCACTCAGCTTCTGCTGGAGCTGCTTGGCTGCAATTGCCACCGAGTTAAAGAAGCAAAAGCCCCTGAGAAACAGAGAGAGGGAGAAGAGGGTTTAGGAGTGATTTTCCACTGAGAAACAATACTGATGACACAGCGTGGGGGTGGGAAAAGGGGCAAATTGTTCTAGAATATTTTTTAGAGGAGTGAGAAATCTCACAGACTGAGAACAGCAGTAAAAGGGAGGTATAAATTGTCTCTTTTCCCTCCTGTCCCACTTACCCCCACAGAGCTTCATCATCAACCCATAAATAACCTTCCACAGACAAGTGCTGCTGACTCTGCTGCACACAGCTGACTGTGGTTACACCGACACACAGCGAGAGCACGTTCATACGGGCACACTCACACACGTTCACACACACACACACACACACACACACACACACACACACACACACACACACACACACACACACACACGCGTTCACACACACACACTCGCTCACTCACTCACACACACACACGCACAAACACATACGCACATGCACACACACTCACCCACACACGTGCACACACACACACACACACACACACACAGACAGATGTTCACGCATTCATACTTGCCTACACAGACACACTCAGACATGTTCTCACTCTATGACAGGGCAGAGGTTTAGGTGGTTTGTGTTCTTCACTGCTGACAATATGACAGCAGTCAAACTTAAGATGCAGCGGCACGTGCTCATACGTAACTGTGCTCGGCCACTAAGTTGTGAGCGTGTGGGAGCTGGTTATCTGGAACACTCCAGGCACCTGGCCCATGTCTGCCAATGCTGCCAGAGCCTGTGAAGTGCTGAGGGAGGAGAGGGCCGAGGGGGGGGGGGGGGGGGCTACTCACATGGGGTTAGATGGGTCCGCGTGATGTCCAGGGGGTCTCACCACCGCAAAGCCATTCTGGGGAGAGGAAAAAGAGCCACGATTCTCAGTCCCGGTCATTAAAGGTTATTACTGAATTACTGCACATCCTACGGCATTCTATTTTCACTCGGGGGGGGGGACTGGTTTGGTCTCAGAGGCATTCACAGATCTGCACTGCTGGACTGATCACTCAAATGTAAAGCCTTAAAGCTACATGAATGCCATGCTGCTTTGTTTCTGAAGGCTGCCATGTCTCAGTGCTGAGGGGTTGGCTATCAGGTGCCTTCAATTAGTCAGTGCAGGGGTCTGAGTTTGTGGGGGGGTTTATGCACCTTTAGCTCGCCCTTGGCCACCCGGAACGCCAGCTCCGTCACGCTGCCGGCCGCCATGCGCGACGCCGTCGAGGTGTGCATCTCGTTCCAGATCGTGTCATTGTCCACCTGCCAAACAGACGAAAGCAGCCAATCAGAGATCGGGGCGATTGACAACAAGAAACGGACGACAAATCAGGAGTCTGACATTTGCAAATAATAAAATGCGGCGGAACTGTGACATCAGAGAGGGTCTGGTGGTGGTGGTTGTGGTGGTGGTGGGGGGGTATGGGGGCATATGGGGGGTTTCATCACCCTCATTACATTCTCCTTCTCAGAGGACGCGGCTTCCGGCGCCAAGACTTCACAAGGACAGTGATGTGACAGTGCTGGCCACAGCCACCGAGGCCACATCTGCTCCCTAATGAGATCCACCCACGCGGGACAAACGGGCCTTTGTAAGGTCCAGCTGGTTCTGCCGGGGTTAAACCAGAATTAATCACCCTGAGCGCTTGCTCCATCCGTAGCTAATTGCGTGATGCGCTATTTAGAATTTGGGCACATTTTCGAGAGAACTGAAAACCCACTTGAGACTGGAGCAATCTGCGGCTCGTTGCTGGCTTTACGGTATCGGCTTGCTCGTCGCGGAGCTCAGAACAACGCGGTGTCACTGGCCCAAACCACCGACCCCAGGGGACACTTCCGCCTCCAGCACTCAGCAGGTCCAATTGTCTGTTTCGCAGAGTCCTGTCACACTTCCATCGGTAGTGCTGCTCATTTTCAGTGCCTTTCACTGCCGTGCCAAACGAGCGTGATAAACAACCCATCTGACATCATCCATGCTCAAGACACCTCAAAACACCTCCATAAATCTTCTGATGCATCCACACGTGATACTACAATCACCAATGAATATTTGTTGTCACGTTATAGCGTGGCACTGTTGGCTTTCCCACACCTGGAGTAAAACAGAGTAGAGCTGCATTGGTTTTTCCAGCGTTTTGAGCTTAGTGAAGTGGAGCATTTCTTTTTAATAAAGTGTTGAGAGCAAGCCGCCAAGCTAACCCTCTTGTTCTCCAAGGTAACTGTACGGTACATTGGCAACAGTTTTGCTGAAGCTGTGGAGGCCTGCCAAGATCGTACAGCGGGTTACAGGTCAGATATTTCTGCAGAGGTCTGCTACCAAGGGTGTGGTAATCCTAGCCCTGAGAGGGGAACCGCGGTGACAACATGCTATGGCACAGGAGGAGGTCGCTGGAAAAATGTCTCAAATTGAAAGGTCCAATAAAAAATAAATACATGTAAAAGAAACTTGGAGCGAAAAAGAAAGCCCAAGTTGACGGAGGAGGGGTTCCCGTGCGATTCTGTCGTTTGCCCCCAATCCCTTCTTTCTTTCTTTCACCCCCCCCCCCCCCCCCCCCCCCCCCGGTTTTAGTTCAAATCTCACATTTCTGGCGGTTTGGCGCGGCGGAGCAGTGAAATCAGTGGAATCCCTTTCATCCCTGCCATCTCCATGCTGTTTCAATCAGCGCACGACACCAGCGGAGCCCGGGCCCGGAAACCCACAGTGACCGGGCCGCTCACCCGCCACCAGCCCGCCCGGCTCTCTCTCACTTTTACAGCCCCTCTCTTCCCGCTCATCCCTCTCTTCCCATCACCACTCCGCCGGGTCACAACCCACCCCCAACGAAGACTGTCAAACCCTGCACTTCTCCTCACTGCCCCCCCCTCTCCATTCTTTACTGGAGGCACAGGAAAACCGCCCAAGCCCACAGGAAAAAAATGACACACACTTCTGCTGAATCAAGCTTCTGCACTTACTGTTACAAAGTTAATGATTTCGATGCTGTGTGTTGGGTTTAAGATGCGCTACAGAATTGCTCATCACATCAAACTTAGGTATGACAGTGAATGCCACTGTGTGATGATACAGAGTGCATTGGTCGATGACATAGTGCAGTTATGATGGTTCTTTTTAATGAAATCAATCTCATCTTTAAATTGTCAGACCCGCTGAGCAACACTACAGCCAGGGGTGAAGGATTATAATTTGCTAAAATACCTAACAAGGCAGATTGGAAATTTCCCTATTAACAGTCAATTTTTCTATTGACTCCATTCAGCCTAATGGTTGACAACAAAACAGCATTGTGGAATAATGCTTTCTGGAAGAACTACACCCAGGGAAAAAGTTTGGTTGGATATATCATGCTTATATACAATTCACCATATCCCTCTGTATATACTTCTGATTTCATACCAAACAATTATCTAGAGTGGGCTTTTCAAATACATATTTTCTCCAGAAAAAAGTGACTTTAAGCTCTATTAATTTAATGTGTTATAAAATGAGTGCATGGGATGACTCCTGCTAAGGTGTGTGAGAGTGTAAGAGCATGGCTGCGCATGTGGTCAGTGTGTGTGTGTGTGTGTGTGTGTGTGGGTCAGCTTTGTACTCACCCCGACTCCCCCACATGGCAGCATCACAAACATCCTCTGGGACAGGATACCTGTGGAACAGAGGGACACAAGGTTTAGGGATAAGCCATGAAATATGTGCTCTTCTTCATACAGTATATACGTATGCAGACAAATGAAGGGATACCAGCTAGCTTGCGGTTGTCCAGCTTCAGGCGGTTGAGCGGGTTGGTGCCATAGAGAAGGACGTGGCGTTCTGAGTGGACCGACTGCAGCTCCTCCAGAGTGGCCTTCCTGCCTCGGATACTCTGAGGGAGAGGAGGCCGAGAACTCGGTTCAGTATCATTTGCAGAGTTATAGCTGCCCTACAACTCAGTTCTGTACTACATCTCTGCAGTGTTACAGCTCGCCTACAACTCTGTACTGTACAGTACTGTACTCACACTTCTGTAGTCATGTTTGTGGTACTACAATGACACACATCTTAAAACTCAGCACTGTGTAACACGCCCAGTCATATTCTCAGGAGTCAGCTTCCCAAATGAAATTTGACTTCTGGGCACATGAAGCAAGGACAACGACAGGTCAAAGGACATGCTGTGGCACATTGCTGTGGGTACGAGGGGGAGGTGTGTGCTGTACCTCACACTGGCTCCGGAGGCCCCTCTCCTGCAGACGGGACCAGATGCTCTGTATTCTCCCAGCATGCTCTGGGTGGTTGCTGTTGTCCCCACAGGTACACTGGTGCTTCAGCATTTGGGAGTCATAAACCAGGCCTGCACACAGACAGACAAACACACACATGCAGACAGGGGTGTGTAAAGACATGTGCCACCCATCAATGCTCTGTGCACTCATGTAGTGCAGTGTATCTCTTCAAACAGAACAAGCATCGGCACTCATATTCCTGAAGCAGCACACGCCTACATACTTTCTTTTTCATTTTGTTCTTTTTTGTCTCTTTCATTTCCTTCCACAGTCCTGCAGATTGTCTCCTCAAGTAGCTAAGTACTGAGTGCCTTAAGCCTTTGGTCACCTGACTGAATTCAACCCAACTTACCTAATTGCTGATCCAATTATGTAATTAAGTGTTCAGAGAGAGTACAAAACCAGAGGCAACTTTAATGCTCCAGTAATGGAACTGCCAACTGCTGCCTGAGCACACTCATACTTCAGTGCTGTTTGTGTGTTATGAGTATTTGGGTGGTGTGGGGGCGTCGTGGTCTGTGTAATCATATCATAGTGGACTTATTAAAAATCCTTCAGGGGACTAAGGTCAGCACAGGTCTCCAGCCCATAAGGCAGTTTGACAGCTGTAGTTATTAAATCCTGTGCTGGTCCTGGCAGCCAGACTAGTCCATGCCACCTGAACGCCACAAAGGGTCCCTCTTCATTCAGGAAAGCATCGGGACTAAAAAAGGGGTAACCAAACCCTGCTCCATCCTCTCACCTGTGGTGAAGCGGGGCTTGCTGGGGGTCTCGGGGGCGGGCAGGGGCAGGGTCTTGTCCGGCAGCGTGAGGGAGGTGGACGCCGGTGAGGACTGGGTGCGGGAGAGAGGCCGGTGGGCCGCGCCGAGCACCATGGGAACCGCCAGCGTCTCCATCTGGGCCGTCTGACGCCGGAGCTGCTGCAGCTGCTTCTGTTTCTCCCATAGTAAAAACTGCTGGGGAGACGGGGGGAGGGGTGAGAGAGGGAGGGTGAGAAATGGGGTGGAAAAGGAGAGGATACTGGTTAGGGATAATGAATTAGGGTAGGGGGGCAGGGGAGGTACACAGCTGAGTGTGGAGGCTGTCTCTTAAATAACAAATGCTGTGATGTATCACATCTTCTTTCGTCCATGTGATACTATAATGCCCTCTTGTGGCCATGTAGAGTAGCATGCTAGTGCAGCCATTTGATGGTACGAGATTTCAGTCCCTTCCATTCTCAGCAGATTTACTAGTATTGAAGCTTTTTTGGCTAACCCTAACCCTATTTTTAGCTACCCTGTTCACAGAGATCTATCCAACTGGCCTCTCTCAATACAAAAATGCAATATAATGCACTATAAAATGCAGTTACATTATTAAACCGTGTTTAAATTCACTTTATTTGAGTGATCACGCTTTCCTGAAAATGAGCGTGTGCATGTGCAGTGTAGGAACTGTCTGTTCCATTATGGACTCACCTGATTTTGCATGAGTGTCTGCTGCAGGTTTATCTGCTCCCCCTGGCCCTCCGTTGCAGAGCTAGGCTCCGCCTCCCGCATCGACTCCGCCTCCCGCAGTGACTCTGCCTCCCGCAGTGACTCCGCCTCCCGCAGCGACTCCGCCCGTGCCCTGCCCGGATGGGCATCTCCTGGCGCTGGCCCTGCCTCCTCCGAGTCCATGTCCTCTGACGGAATCTGCTTGAGGACCCGACTTGACTTGGACATCAGCTGAAGGTTTGACAGGGAGACAACAGGCATGTAACATCAAATAACTATAAGCAGTGTACAATGCAAGCTCTAAACACTGCTACCCTGTTGTCTCTGTTACAGAAACAGCGAAACAATAGCCATGTATTCTGAGGCAGTACCTTGCCCAGGTGGGTTTGCTGTTTGAGCCTCTCCAGGAGCTGACTGTTCTGGTGCTGCTGGAGGAGGTGTGGGTGCAGGGTCCGGGTGCTCTGGGGCAGCGGCGCCGACCGAGTTCTGCTCAGGGGCTTGTGGGGGCCTAGCGGGGCCAGGCAGTCCAGAGGAGGGGCAAACTGTATGGGCATAGGCCCAAGACCTGGAACTGTGAGAGAGAGAGAGTTGCTGAATATTAGCGCTTTTAATCAAGTAATATGTGAGCGTAGTATTGTGTGTGTGTGTGTTTGGGTGCGAAATCTCACTTAAAAATGCTTCCATAACTTGGTTCATCCCTAAATATATAAATGGCCTAAAGGCAAGCAACAGGTAATCAGAATCTGGTCAGAACTAACAAAACTATTAAAAACTGTTAAAAAAAGAGGGATCTAAAGCAATGCATGAAATCTAGTATAATTAGACAAGAAGGCTATTTCTGGTGGTATTGGTTCTCGACCAGGGCACAAAATGAAAGCTGTTTGTGTCTAAACGAGCAGAGCTTTTGGCCACCAGGTGGCAGTGTCACCACTCCCCCAGTGCCTGCGTTTCCATACGCATCCATTCCATCACCCAACAGTCCACAGCGCAGACAGCTCGCTGCTTTTGCAGCCGGTCCAACACAAACAAGGTCTATTCTAATGTTAAATAAACCCAGGGGTCTGAGACAATGGCCAGGTTCTACAGCACAAAGACAAACACAGGCATACACGAAAACAACTATAATTAGCCTGTACCCTGGTAAACCTGCTCCAGGTTCTCATCAAAACACAGACCTTGCCTCTCAACAAAAACTGGGAAGCTGGGATACACAAAGGGTTGGTTTGGAAGGCTCTTGGGTATTTTGGAGCGAACTGGATGTTAAGGGTGGAGTAAAGCAAACAGGATTCAAATGAAATGATGATAAAAATATTATACAGCCTCATGTTGTCTATGAATCATGTGTGTGTGTGTGTGTGTGAGTTGTTTCCAAATGCAGAGTTGTTTCCAGTACCGTCAGCTGCCTGTAGCACCATGTTAAATATGTGTAAATACAGCATGCAAATATAGCCTGTGAAACACATGTGTGGACCCTGCCTGTGGATTAGCACTGCGTTGACGCGGTGTCGCGGGGCATCATAGTGCGCGTGTGAGCATTACACGCTGGATGCAACGTGGTGCGCTGCGAGGGTGGGGGGTGGGGGGTTGGGGCCTCACCAGCGACCAGCGGCGAGCGCACAAGGCCGGAGGGCTCCAGGATGAGCACGGGCTGCAGGTGCGGGGACAGGGTGCCGGCCGGCTCCTCCAGGCCCACAGGCAGGTACACCTGTGGAGCCCCGGGCAGCATCGGCACCCTTCCCACCTTCAGGGAGCCCAGGTCAGCATCGCCCTGCAGGGGACACAGGCACAGCTCAGACACCTATCACACACAAACACGGCAGCCTCTACGACGCTACCGCCGTCGCTGCAAAAAGGGCCACAGTAAATAACATCAATGTTAATTTAAACATGTTAACAACCCATCCATTATCATTATCATTTTTGCTTCTCATCCATGCATTCACCTAAATGTAAAATGGGTTTCTATTGTGATGGTGGTGATGGAGTGGGCGTTTCCAGTTCTGCTGGTTTCAGGCCTCTGGTGAGATGACAGGGATAACCTGAGGACTCCTGCCTCATGAGCACCCTCATGTATGCCTATGGTGTTATTCAGTTATACAGAACACACTTCACAAGCCCGACAATCACACTTGTAATCACAGCATTACTTCAATTAGTAATTGATGTGCTTGTTTTCCCTTTACAGATGAAGCTGTGAATGGCTGCGTGAGGCCTTGAGTGCACTTTGGCCACCCCTGCCTGAGGTCAGGCCTTACCTTGGCGTTGGCGGGCAGCCCCAGGGTGATGGTCGGCATGGTGGACGGGCTCTGGACAGTGAAATGGGCCAGGGTGCCATCCTGGAGCAGCAGCCTCTGGGCCTACAGACAGACAGACGGACAGAGTGCCTTTCAGACCCGGTCCATGTTTAACACTCATCCTGCCTCCAGGTGAATTTGAGAGTAACGGTACCTGCAAACAAGTCCTGACGGCTAAGATAGGCAGCACTGAAGTGCTTTGTTTTTGCTCCAATATCTGATGTGTGCATGTGTGGTCGTGATAAGTCTAACTACAGTTCATCAGCACGGCCCGTTTTTAAAAGCATGTCCTCTAGGCTGTCAAAGGGCTCCAGCTGATATTTGTTCTGTTCCACATCTTTTAGTGATGGAGGCTAAACTGTTTGAAACCCTGCACCACGAGAATATCAGAGAATATCAATACAGACAGTGACATCTTTTGGGAGGAAAACCTCGCTCTTTTCTGGTTTCTTACATTGATCTCTGAGCCCCCTGCTGAGTGACCAGAGCTCTCCGCGGTTTGATGTTTGTTTATGAATAGAGAAGACATGACTTACAGAGAAGAGAAGATTTTAATTAGAAATCAAAAGGAGATTTGGTGTCATGGCTACCGCCTGCAGCCGCCCCAGCTGTCCTTCTCCGGTGACGCTGTTTAAAACATTTTATTACGCTGGGCTGCCGGAGTGGGGCTTAGCAGAGCTCCCGGAACGTCCAGGAACATGGAATTTATTGCTCTGATTTCAGCGTTGGCTGACTGGCTTTGGTGGTGGTGGTGGGGGGGGGGGGGGGGGGCTGTTCAATTAAACATCAGAACGTTCAGGCCGTCGTCTGCTCCCCAAACACACGGCCAAGTCAGGGCAGGCTGGCAGCTCGCAATATGGCCGGCACACCGACAAACAAACCTTTGGCTGGCACTCGCACCCCAAAATCCATGAAAGCATGTAAGCGCGAGCTGTGGCTTTGCACGCCTTTACCTGTGGCAGCGCTTTAATAGTGCTATGCTAACACTCACTGCTCTGGCAGTGTTGTTAGCCTGGTGTGACACTGGTGCTCATTCAGCTTGAATGGATACACTTCTGTTCCATTGTGCAGGGAGTCGCTCTGGATAAGAGTGCCTGCTAAATGAATGTAATGTAATGTAATGCAATGCAATGTTCTTCATGCACACACGTGAGTCTGTGATGGCTGGTGGGGGGGGAGGAGGAGGGGCCGGGGGGGAGGTCGGGGGCTCACCTCGTGGGTCAACCCGGCAGCAGGGGGCAGCGCTCCATTTTCAGTGGGCAGACTGTCATTGGGGGAGCTGCAGCCCGACACCGGGGTGCTGCTGCTGCTGGGGGAGGAGTCTGCGAGGGGGAGGGGTTACACGTTAAACCACCAAACCACCAAGAATCACAACACCCATACATCATCTAACTAGGATTTACAGGTACAACAATGTGACAAACTAGTTAGATGGTATAAATTATAACCAGACAGTTGATGGTTAAAATCCCAGCTGGGGATGTTTCATAGCTTTCATCTGAAGTCAGGCACTTATCTTGAATTGAAACTCCAACAAATGGAACAAACTGTACAAAAATAAAAGCCTGTTCCTTGCTGAGGATCCCTTAGAAAATCCTGACATTTTCAAGGGATGGTCTGACATGCCCCTTATTGGCATGTCATAATAACTAAGTTACAGTGTGCATTCTTTCAACATGTGAACCTGCTAAATTTACTTCAGTATGCAAGTCTCTTTGGACAGGACCCTGTGTCCTACAGTAATCCCCCTGAGGGAGCTGGCCAGTACCCAGAGTGTCAGGGACTCGGTGCTTGACGGTGGGCGGTGCACTCTCTTTGCGGGTGAGCGGGCTCTTGCGGGTATTCAGGTGCTTCTTCAGCTTGTGCTTGACCTTCAGGTTGGGCTCCGACGCTGCGAACACGACAGGGAGAAACGCTCACAGCACAGGAAGCCGACGCCGACAGGGCGGCCGTATCGCTGCAGGATGTTGATACACCCCGTGGACTGCAGCCTGAGATAAGAGCTGATTCATTGGGAAACGATAGCGGCAAGCATATGACACAGCAGAGCCACGGCGAATAAATGAGAAGACCAAGCCAGGTAAGGTAGTTCAGGGTTCAGGCATAAACTGAACAGATACTTCAACTAACTGAAAAAAACAAAACAAAAAAAAACAGTCGCTGTCTCCATGTGTGCGCTGAACTTGATCAGCGGAACTCTTCCACTAGGTCTGGGGGTTCTGCTATTTTAAAAACCCAAACCGGTAAAGTCGTTCAGACAGGCGGTGGCGTTTGAAAATGCCCTAATCTGATGTGAGAGGCGGAGCCATTCACTGCGGGCTGGTGGCATTAATCACGGCGAGCGTTACGAAACGCTCTCGCTTGGCATTTTTGCAGCGACGCTCCGGGGCCCGTTTGCGGGGCGGGGCAGCAGAGAGCTCGCGTTTCTGCAAGCGCAGAGAACACCTGGCTGCCGCCGCAGCCGTGGCTTCTGGAAAAAGGAAAAGAAATTCCGCGAGGTCACCTGACCCGTCCATCAGGGCTTTAACAGGTCTGACCCCTTTAGTCTTTTTCAATTGGTTTGTCACAATCAGCCTGTGGTAGCGCATGTTATGGGTCAGGTGACCACCACAGTAGTACCCATAGTGCTTTGCAGCCGATGAGCTTGTGAGGGGTGTGTGTGTGTGTGTGTGTGTGTGCGAGGAGAAGGACGAGGTTGGCGTGGCTCACCTGCTCGTCGCAGAAGGGGCTCCTCGGGGGTGTCGCCAGAGGGCTGTGCAGGGGAAGGAACCATCAATGTCTGGGGAGGCGCGCTGGGGTCTGGAGCCAGCTCCCTGTGAGCGCAAACACACACACACACACACATACACACCGCCACAGTTTACCAGACAGCACAAGATGCAGATCAAGTACACACACCGCCATACAAAGCCATCTGAAACCAGAAATGGCAGCCATTGAACTACATTACACACCCCAACACGTTAGATATGGAGCGCTTCATCTGCACTGGAGCAGAAATTAATTCTGCTGAACCCATGACACCTACTCATACACGCAGGTACTCTGCGTGTGTATAATATACACTCAAAATCGCCAGGCAGCTGGAGGGTTGGGCCTGAGTTTGTTCAGCTCAGCACATTTATTTGGAACTGAGCCAGACAGAAAAGTGGATTAATAACCCCTCTCACCGGTATCCCACAGGTGGTCCACTCAAGGGGTTGGAGTTGGTCTTCTCTAGGGCAGCCTGTTGCTTCTTCAGAATTACTTCCTGGAGTTTCTGCTTCACCAGTGTACTGGCCACAGCACCTGTCAATCAACACGTTGAACCAATCAGAGACCTATGAGCACTCAGTCAAATCCCTCCCCTCCTCATCCCCTTCCCCTTTCCCCTCACCATCATAAGCATAACTGACACTGATTCAGAGGGCACGCACACACGCGGGCCTGGCTAAGCATGACCACATGTTCCGCAAAGGGGAGGGAGTGAAATGTGTTCTGCTCTGTGATTCAGAGAGTGGAGGAGGAAGTGGAAACTCACTCTGGTGGAATTCCCACAAGTCTGGAGGTGAGGAGAGACGCTGTCAAAGCAGGCAGGAGTTTGGAGTGTGTGCCTGTGTGTGTGTATGTGTGTGTCATCGTACAATGAGGACTGCAGGCAAAAGGTGTGTGTGTATGTGTGTGCGATCGTACAATGAGGGCTGCAGGCAAAAGGTGTGTGCGTGTGCATGTGTGTGTGTGCGTGTGTGCGCGTGTGTGCTGACACAATGAGGGCTCCAGGCAAAAGGTGTGTATGTGTGTGTGAATGTATACTTGTACAAAGAGGTCTCTAGGCAAAAAGTGTGAGTGTGTGTGTGTGTTTGTGCTCACACAAAGAGGGCTTGAGATGAATGGTGTGTCTGTGTGTGTGTGTGCTTGTATGATGAGGGCTCCTGATTAATGGCGTGTGTAAGTGAGGTGAGTGAAACTGTATTCATCCGTGAACCCCCTTTATCGACCCTAACCTTATGCTATTCTGAGTTCCTGACTAAGCTGCAGATTACATCAGAACAGTCTACCTCTCTTGATTCCTATTAGGTGACTTATCAGCAGCTCCTTGGTTCTGGTGTTATTTTTTTGTAATTGAGTAAGACATTAAGATGAATAAACACAACTGCAGATGACTAAAAGTGCGGTAAAAAATTAAACAGACGCTATGACTTCACTGCCAAACACAAGTTCCGAGAACTTTTACGGGGCAGAGAGAGAGAGAGGGAGAAGGAAAGGGCAAGAAAAAGGGAGGTAGAGAGAGAGAGAGAGAGAGAAAGGGGGGGGGGGAGAAAGAAAAGGAAAGAGAGAGAAGCCAAAGAGAGACACAACTGGGGCTGGTGACCTCCAAGAGGAAAGCAGAAGGGCCAAGAATGACCGCTTGGGCTGGAAGCAGCCTAGGTGTCTGAGGCTAATGGGCTGGGTGCCTCCTGGCACTTTGAGCCTGTCATCAGGGGGTGAGAGGTGCCCCGGCCTCTCAGGACCCAGAGGATATCCAGACAGAGTGAATGGGCAAAGAGCAGGGAGCATGGCTTCACACAAAAACCCCTCATACAACAGCAAGAACACCAGGCCCCCCACGCTGTTTGGATGCCACTTCAAAGTTTGTTATTGTAGAATAACCGCCTCTCAGACACCTTATCTGATGGTAATCTTTGAGCCCATATCCAAACGGTGCTGTTGTTTCATTAAATGTCTGCTGCAAAGGATGTTGCATTCTTTTACATGCCAGGTGCGTACATTATCAGGGCGCGTGCTAAACCATTAACCAACACTCAAACTCCCCATGACACGGGTGGCTCCGAGTAAAGTGTGGGCGTGGCCGAGAGGGGTGTGGTTTAGGCGGGGCCGACAGGCCTGAGGACCAAGCCTCTCTCTCCTCTAGGCGCAGCCAAAGCAGACTGCCTGCATCTGGAACAAGACGGGAGGGCGCTGTAATTGTTAGGGTCAATATTTACATGACCATTCTATTTGCACAGCAAGCCTATTTTTAACCACTGGGTAAACCGCAACCCGTCTCTACAATTTCCAATCGATTGGTGAGGCCAGCCAATAGACTGCAGGGATTAGGATTAAGACAACTCAGACTCAATGTTAATGCTAATGCTTTGGTCACAATTTTGTTCTCTTACAGGAAAAATATATTATTCTTGGGAGTAAAAACATAAATAGGATATGATGGTCTGGCATCAATGAGTCCAAAAGACTAATAAAGAGGGCTTGCCGTGGCTCAGACAGCTGACAACAAACCATCCACAACAAAGTCAAATGAACATTGCTGCTTTGTGTATGAAGTGACGGCAATAGCCACAATGGCACAGTGAAAACTGACCCTTCCTTATTCAAACTACCTGGAGTGAGAAAGTCCAGATAAGAGGATGAAGTGAAATACAGTAAAAGAGTGGGATGGAATCGCGTCCTGGAACCCTTCCTGCCACTTCCCTGTGCTTCCACAGGGTGTTTTTCTCAGAGTGCACCTTGGTGTATTTTTGGACTTCCTTGGAAGAACTGACTGAGATGAGTAAAGGGGCTGGGTGATTGCTGGGAAATTCCATCCTGACTCGAGCAGACACAATTATCAGCTGCCACCCAAAAAGGCAGCTTTTTTTTTCCTTTTTTTTTTAAACAAAGAGCATTCTTTGGATGTTTGGTGTGAAACTGAATATTGGGTGTTAGGTCTAATTTGGCTGTGAGGGGGAGCTGAGAGCCTTTTGTCTTTGGTGGAAATTTTCCTAGATTCTCCATCCTGAGCGACCCTGACGTGAGCTTAAATTAAGTGCAGGGCGGTGAGGCCGGCTAGCATCATGTCATAAAGCAGAGGAAAGGTCCAGGCTGCTTAAAAAAGCAGTCTATATTGGGGGGGGGGGGATGGTGACTCAGCCTCTGACAGGAAAGGCACTTATTTATTGTGTTTCCCAAAGGCATAGTGTGTCCACAACTTAATGAGAGCTCCAACACTAATACAGGAACAGATGGTGCATATGCTGTCTGCATGCTATACTGTATAGTACCAGCCAAAAGTTTGGACACACCTGATTCAGATAATGGCAAACATGCATTAAAAGACATTTTGATCTAAAGACTTCTGCTCAAATGCTTGAAATTTGTTTCTTAGACAAATATAAATAGTGAAGTTGATCCTTATGCATGGAAAAAATGTAATTTTAAGAATTTTTAAAAGAATCTAAAATATAAGATAGTTTTGATTTGTTTAACACTTTTTGGTCACTGCATAATTCCATTTGTTTTATGATGTCTTATTCTGAAATGTGGAAAATAGTAAAAATAAAGAAAAACCCTTCTGTGAGTAGGTGTGTCCAACCTTCTAACTGGTACCGTATGTATACTGTCTGAATGCAGCACTGTTGTGTGTAAGTTCTCTGTCCGTATGCAGTGCCGCTGTGTGTAAGTTCTCTGTCCGTATGCAGTGCCGCTGTAAGTTTTCTGTCCGTATGCAGTGCCGCTGTGTGTAAGTTTGCTGTCCGTATGCAGTACTCCTGTGTGTAAGTTTGCTGTCCGTACGCAGTGCCGCTGTGTGTAAGTTTGCTGTCCGTATGCAGTACTCCTGTGTGTAAGTTCTCTGTCCGTATGCAGTACTCCTGTGTGTAAGTTCTCTGTCCGTATGCAGTGCCGCTGTGTGTGAGTTTGCTGTCCGTATGCAGTACTCCTGTATGTAAGTTTGCTGTCCGTATGCAATGCCGCTGTGTGCGAGTTTGCTGTCCGTATGCAGTACTCCTGTGTGTAAGTTTGCTGTCCGTACGCAGTGCCGCTGTGTGTAAGTTTGCTGTCCGTATGCAGTACTCCTGTGTGTAAGTTCTCTGTCCGTATGCAGTACTCCTGTGTGTAAGTTTGCTGTCTGTATGCAGTGCCGCTGTGTGTAAGTTTGCTGTCTGTATGCAGTGCCGCTGTGTCTAAGTTCTCTGTCCGTATGCAGTGCCGCTGTGTCTAAGTTTGCTGTCCGTATGCAGTGCCGCTGTGTGTAAGTTCTCTGTCCGTATGCAGTGCTGCTGTGTGTAAGTTTGCTGTCCGTATGCAGTGCCACTGTGTGTAAGTTCTCTGTCCGTATGCAGTGCCGCTGTGTGTAAGTTTGCTGTCCGTATGCAGTGCCGCTGTGTGTAAGTTCTCTGTCCGTATGCAGTGCCGCTGTGTGTAAGTTTGCTGTCCGTATGCAGTGCCGCTGTGTGTAAGTTCTCTGTCCGTATGCAGTGCCGCTGTGTGTAAGTTTGCTGTCCGTATGCAGTGCCGCTGTGTGTAAGTTTGCTGTCCGTATGCAGTGCCGCTGTGTGTAAGTTCTCTGTCCGTATGCAGTGCCGCTGTGTGTAAGTTCTCTGTCCGTATGCAGTACTCCTGTGTGTAAGTTTTCTGTCCGTATGCAGTACTCCTGTGTGTAAGTTCTCTGTCCGTATGCAGTACTCCTGTGTGTAAGTTTGCTGTCCGTATGCAGTACTCCTGTGTGTAAGTTTGCTGTCCGTATGCAGTGCCGCTGTGTGTAAGTTTGCTGTTCGTATGCAGTGCCGCCCACAGTCTCTTACTCTGCTGGCTCTTGTCCTTGCGTAGCAGCTGCTGCAGCTCCTGCTGCTTCTCCTGCTCTTGCTCCCGCCGCCTCTGCTCCATGTTGAACTGGAATGAGGCGGAGACACAGTGAGTGAGCGGGGAGCGGAGAGGGCACTGCGGGAGGGGTGGCGGGGGTGGGGGGAGGGGCGTACCCGGATGTGCTGCTGCAGCTGGTGCTGGGAGAGCTGGGCGCAGGGCTGGGGCGAGAACGGGTTGAGGAGGAGGGGGTGGGGCAGGGGCGTGAGCATGGCCGTCTCCGAGCCTGGGCGAACCGGCCGCTGTCCCACACGCAGGTCCATGGGGGCCGACCCCGCAGACGCAGTCACTGAGGCTGCCGTGGGACCGGTTACATCCGCTGTGGGGAGGGAGGATACGGGGGGGGGAGAGAGAAAGGTGGAGTCATTCAACTTTCACAGGCACTTTTGCATACGCTGTTCCCATCCAGTCCCCCTTTCTCTTGAATTTTGCAAAGCAAGTCCCAGATAGATAGGAAACCCTCCCTTTAATATTCCACCCTTTAATATAGACAAAAACAAAACTCATTAAAGTGAGGGAATGAGTGTGTGAGAGAGAAAGAGAGAGAGAGGGAGAGAGAGAGGCACGGCCCACTCAAAAGCTGGAACATCTGTGGCCGGCTGAATGAGAAAGCTAATCCCACACGGCCATTAGAGGCAGAGCTGGACATGAGCAGGGACAATATCCCCTCCGCTCGCCTCCCACTCGCTACCCAGCTCTCTCCCCTTTGTCTTTTGTGTGCTTGCTTTTCTTCTCACAGCACATTCATCCTCTTTCACCCTGCACTTCTTTCCCTTTTTTTCCTTTTTTTTTTTTTGCATGTCTCCTCTGTGCCATTTGCATTGCTCTTGTGGCTCAATGGTAAAGACCGGCTCTTTCTACAGAGAAGTGGGGGTGAGGGGGGAGAGGAGAGGGGGCAGTAGGGTTTTGGGCTCTGGGAACAAACCATGGCCATGAGCAAAACCTAAGCACAATCGATACCCCCCCAACATTCCTCCCCTCAGCATTTCTGACCGGGGGGGGGGGGTGCTGGAGGGTGACTAGCTCTTGGTATGCCCCTGTCCATCCAGGAAATGTGATTGGTTGCAGCACGTCCGTGCAGAGAAAGTGTGGAAATACGAGGGAAGAGCGGGCGTGCGGCTGAGTGACGGATGTTTATCGGTAAAGAAAGCCGACACTGACGTTACTTTTGTTGCCGAGTGTGCTGTGTCTGCGAGAGCGATACGGAGACGAGTAAAGTGGGGGGGTGAGCGGCCTGCGGCCTGAGTAACGAGGCCCCTGAGGCCCCCGGGCCCGCGGCCGTAAACCTGGCGAGAGAGCCTGGTTTATGGGGAGGAAAGAGCGAGAGAGTGGAGGAGAAGGAGAGAGAGAGAGAGAGAGAGAGCTGCGATATGGCCAGGCTGCTCAGGTCAGGAACACCAATCGGTCACTTCCCTGAGCCTGCGAGAAGCACGGCTAAATTTAGCAATGGCCCTGAAACAAAAAGCCACTTTAACAGTGAGGTTTAAAACGGGGAGAGCGTGTGTGTGTGTGGTGGTGGGGGGGTTGTTAGTTCCTACATAACAGTGAACCAATGTATGCATTGTTTGAAGTGAATGCCTCTTCTATACTGACTGGTGTAGCTATGTACTCTCACAACCCCCCACCCTTTCAGAAACAAGGCGTTATGTGATTCATTCATTAGCTATTCATTGAAATCAAAAGGGTGTTTGCACACAGCCTCTGTCCAAGTGAGTACTACAGTTCTCTCTGTGGAAATAACACTGGATAAATATTGTTGGTTAAGGTACTGCTATTTGGCCGAACAAATCCCTTCATATCACTTTAAGGATGAGCAAAATAAGAAAAGCTTCTCTTTGAAGACTCTTCCTGAATTGCATAAGAGTACATTTCTTTGATCTGCAGCAAATGAAGCTCAGCTGAGAATGATGAAATTTTGGGAAGATCGTTTTGACTGTAAGAGCCGGGTCTTTTGTCAGCTGGTTAATGTGGTGCTGACTATGATGGCAGATCAAATGGGTCTTCTGAAGCAACTTTGCATCTCCGCGGCCCTTATTAGGAGAAGCGAGAGCAGGATAAAGACTTGGCAGAGGCTGAGGATACCGCTGCTGTTTGGAATTATTCAAATCCTTCACGACAGGTCAACATGCACTTAAAGCCCAGCGCCGTTGGAGCCCAATTGTTCCCAGAGTGGAGCTGTAATTCAAATCAGAAAACAAAAGGAGCCACTCATGGAATAAGCAAATGCCTCCATTCGCCAAAGCTTCCTGTGACTCACTAAATGTGTGTGATGAAACATTTCCGTGCCTTTTGTTTTTCCCAGAATGAAAATCTGTGAGGCTCTCAGACTGATCGCAGAACGCCCCCTCTGTGGGCCGTGACAGCTGATGACCACACACACCCATCTGCAAATGACCCTGTGTGTGTGTGTGTGTGTGTGAGTTATGACGTGTGTGTGTGTGAATGTGTGCCCATATGCGTGTGTGTGTATGTGAGAATGTGTGACCATATGCAAGTGCGTGTGTGTGTGTGTGTGTGTGTGTGTGAGTTATGATGTGTGTGTGTGTGAATGTGTGCCCATATGCATGCGTGTGTGTGTGTGTGTGTGTGTGTGCATGAGAATGTGTGACCATATGCAAGTGCGTGTGTGTGTGTGCGTGCGTGAGTGTGTGTGTGTGCTTGCGCGTGTGTGAAAGAGCATATCAGCTGTGTCTGGCTGCGAACGCGTCTGATAAATGAGACAGGAATGCATGATGACCAAACCCATTAAAACAACAGACAGACAGATCGGTTCCATCTAGGAAAACACAGCCCTCGGAATGCGCCAGGTGTGGATCAGTCAGAGAGCAGACAGGTGAGAATGCGGTCAGCTTTTCCACCATCACTCTCCGGTTTTGCGCTGTGTCGTCCCTTTCGTACTCCATGAAGTACAGTTCGAAGCAGCGTTTGGCCCAAAGGACGTGTGCAACTGCTGCCGCCAATCCCCCAGGGCTCTTGCAGGGCCATGTGTGTGCAGCAGGCTTGTTGAGTGATTGGTACTGATTGTTGACAACGTGATCTATGACTCCCATCTTTTTCCAGTGGGCAGAATAAGTCATGCCATCATGGCTGGTTTCTGTGGCATCTCGCCTGTCTTCCTGCAAACAGTGCATCTGTTACACCATTTGATTGGTAGAAACTATATCCACGCAATAGGAAATGTACAAACAGTGTACCCTGTATTCATTCAACAGACTCATCAGATAGCTAACAGCATTGAGGGTAACCCACCAAAATAAAATGAAGCAGCTCTTTTTTTCGAGTTGTTCTTTTTCTGTACTAGAGAAACCGCTTGAGCAGTGGTACATTCAGTAACAGGGGCAGCTGGTTCAACCCTAAACGCTTTCACCACTGTGTACAGTAGCTCTGCTCTTGCAACTCTTTCTGGGGTTTCAAGCCCTCCTTCCGGTAAATTCCAAGCATAATACCGAACAGCGCGGTTGTTATGCTGTTCGACTGGTAAAATCTACCACCCCACAACAGGAAATGTAGCTACATATAGTACTTTCAGCGTGTGTCTGACAGAACTGTCACAAAACCACTGCAGGGCGGGTGGGACCAGTGAAACCCACCAAATGAACACGGTTCCTCTCTTCGTTCTGTGCTGTTTGCTGTTTTTGTACGTACCTCCTCAGAGCGCTCAGTCAGTGCTCAGAGAAGGGAAAACAAAAAGCAGCCGGCCAATCGCAGCAAAAGCCCCAGTTGTGCAGGGCTCCCAGTTTTTGCTAGCGGAGCCAATGGCGTCGGAGTTTCCCGGGTCTGGACGCTGGCCCTGGCGCGGTGCCCTCTCCGAGCGGGGCAGCGGGGGTCCGCCGTGGGCAGCTGAGGACAAACCCAACCCCGCCGGAGCCCTACATCGGGGCGCTCCCCCCCGCGCGATAACACCGGCCCCTTCCCGAGCGGAGAGACCCGCACAGGAAGCGCGGGGAATCGGACGCTGGCTCACATCTGCACTCTTGTGCCACGGCCAAAACGCACTTTCCGCTCAGGAGAAGCTCCACATCCTTCGCGCCGTGGAACAGGGGATGCAGAAAACACCCCTTGCCGATTTACAAAAAAGTAAAACGGGGACAATGGAAGTCACCCCTTGGTATAAATCTCAGAGGCTGCCCCCAGACGCATGCAGAGCCAGCCGGTCTAGTTCAAGAGTTTCAAATTAACCGTCTCAAAATACAAACCAGGAAAAACAGGAAGGAGAAACGCAGAGAAACATCTGCCCCTCGTGGGGTGTACCCCCCCCCAGCCCCCACCCCTCAGCTCTACAGGCCCTGCTGCAATTGAAGGAAATGAGGACTTTAATTGGCATTTAGTCCAAGTCTATTTTGGGGCGGGAGGAACACGTTGAGCTCCTCTTTTTTTCCGCCTTTAGTTTTGCCGCTTTCAAAGGCGACTTTTGTTAGACACACTCATCAACACAGTTCCCATCCACTAGCCTAGCGGAAATTCCATGCAAACAATATCCCCAAGTGAGAAAAAGCAGGGGACGAAGAAAGGGACAAGGGAATGTGATTTTTCAAATAAAGCTGACTATGAGATTGTTGGGAAGCATTAACTAGTAGTTTTGAAAGTATATAACTCAAGTATTGACTCATGAGGAGTAAAAATGAAAGCCATTTATTGTCATGGATATCAGTAATTCGATGACAGA
The DNA here is from genome assembly GCF_013368585.1 of Megalops cyprinoides. Taxonomy (NCBI): domain Eukaryota; kingdom Metazoa; phylum Chordata; class Actinopteri; order Elopiformes; family Megalopidae; genus Megalops; species Megalops cyprinoides. Next base: position 32,352,183 of record NC_050589.1, read on the forward strand.
GTGGCATAATTCCCAGTGACCAGCTACTATTTTGCCAGTGCATGATTTCTTATTTTGTGGTGACATGACAGGACTGCTTTGAACTGTTGTGCAAGCTTTTGCAGTACCTGCCTCTTTCTTACGAGCTGCCAACAGTAACATTAAAAGATAAACAACTCCTTACATTTACTTTGATGGTGATTCCAGCACGCTCCTGTACCTGAGTGTGTGTGCGCGCGTACGCGTGTATGTGTGTGTGTGAAAAAGAAAGATGTTTATGCGTTAGTGAGAAAGACAGTGAAAGAAAGATATATGTGTGTATTTGTGCACAGAGACTGTTTGTGTGTGTGTGTGTGTGTGCGCGCATGTGTGTGTGTGAGTGACAAAGAAAGAGAAAGAGAAAGAGTGTGTCCACAGTCCTTCCAGTCCAAGAGAGATCTGTCACTCTCTGCACTCAGAGATTGATGACAGACTCCACAGAGGTACTGGTCTGGGCTTGTTTGCTCTCTGAACAGTGTGTGGAGTGGAGGTGTCAGAGGGGCCTGCTGAAATGCCCTGCACGTGTTTGCTCTCACTCACCGCAGTCACCCCCCCGCCCCCCCCCCAACCCCCCTCAACCCCCCCCCAGCCCTCAGTTTTATCCGGAGTCCCTACCAATGTAGTTAAACACCGTTTGATTTGGCTCAGCACTTAACTGTAAGTGAGGAGTGAATTGAGAGAGCAAACCAAACTCCTTCTCCTTCCAAAACCCGGAGAGTGGGTGAACGCAGCGCCTACAGGGAGCCTCAGCCGAATCTCTGGAAAAAACAGACTTACAAAAAATAGGGATTGGGGGGGGGGGGTGCTGGGAAAACCTGACACCCCTGAGAAAGTTACCCTGAGCCCTTAAGCCACTGGTGAAATATGTCAAACGTCCCAGCCAGAGGGGAAGGGGAGGGGGCGGGTGGGTTCAGGGGGGTGGCGAGATGCCACAGTCATTATTATGATCGGATGTCTGCCTGTTGCTCGGAGCTGCAGGTGACTCTTTGACCATGGGCGCACGCGTAACCCGAAACCCCGCTCCCCCCCTCTCCTTTGTTCCTGCGAGCCGACCCCTCGCTCCTTGCCGTCTCGCTGCGGGGCGGGGCTGGGCAGAGGGGCCCGCTCAACCGCGGTGTTTACTGCGCCGCCCGGCCCCCGGCGCACATGACCGCGACCGCAATTTCACCCGACCGTGCCGCCTTTAATCCGACATCCAGCTCTTTCCATTTGGAATCTCGGCATTTTTAAATGTGCTCAGCTCAGCTGTTCCCTTTGACAGTTAGTTAATGCACCAGCCGAGAGGCAGTCTGGTTACTATTATTCCTCTGCTCAGCAGACATGCTCATAAAGGACACCTTACATAGGTTATATTTTTACATATCAGTCATGTATACAGTTGGATATCTAGTGCAGGTACCTGCATTACCTTACCTGGGAATTAAACCTGCAGCTTCCCAGGCACAGGTTCCTATCTTTGACCACTAATCCAAACTGCCACCCTTAAGTACATTGATATATAATTGATAAAAGGTAGGTCACGTGTGCCATGTTAGAGTGATGTAACGGGACACTGGGCCACCTCAGCCTCGGCTGTGCCAGGCTGTGCCTCGGCTTTCTCCACCCTGGCTGGGTGCCTCATCACCTGAGCCCGTTCCACACATAGTTGCGTTTAAAAAGCCTCCCACCTGCGGCGCACAAAACTTTGACTTTGACCTGCTGCTGGACAGTGCGGAGACCACCCTGATAATTCACCTCGTTAGTGCCGTTAATAATCCTCGCCGCGTTGTAAAGCGTATTCTTGTTATTTTAATCCCCGTCGTTACCGCTGAGGAGACTTATGAAAAGTGACAGCACTGAGGGATGAACAGCCATGCACCCAGAGAGGCGCAGCTGGGCTCTGGTTTGCATCTTGTGGTAAAGCGCTAAAGTGCTAAAGCGCTAAAGCTCTTGCTCCAGGCTGCTGCCTGAAGCCTGAAGCCTGTTTTTCCCTTTAAAACCAGAGCAGTTCCTGCTGAGACCAAGAACCGGCGGCCAGGCCAGTCAACAGGACATGGGAGCTGATAAGGGGGATCCTGACAAAACACAGGTCACCGTGTAATGAGGCTTCAGGGTTTTTTTCGGCCGCGTTAAAAATGCTCAGTATTGCAGCTGGAATGTGCAGAAACCCCATCCCCCACTCGCAACAGCTCCAAAACACTGGCCTATGAAGCCTCCAGCATGTCCTGACGTTGAGAGATGAGCTGCCTGAAAGAAAACAGGACAGCGTTCTGTAGCGTTCACGCCCAGAGGGGCGAAGGGCCGTTATGATCGATCATCCACCCCTCTTTCCCCAAAACACACTCTAATAAGACCTCGATGGCTGTTTAAGTCAAGCCTGGGCCAATGCGGAGAGGAAGAGAAGAGTTTGTGTATTGGAGGTCAGGTTTACACCACGTGCATTTTATATGCGGCTCCCTTACTGGGCTGCACTAAGCCTGCTTACACAGCGCATACTTGCAGAGTACTCAATAAAACCGACTTCCACCTTTACAAAAACACAACTGCTTCTACTGTCACATCTACTGATTAACAGCACAGAGTTTCATTCGGTTTCCTTCCTTCAGTGAAGAGATAACCCACACAGAATAAATCCCAGGAGAACATTAAAGAATGATTAAACCAGCATGTAATGTAGAGCCCGACGAGACTCTGTGATTCCACAGCAATGCAAGGCCATGGCATCCATTATAGGCACTGCTGTCCCTCTGTGGCTAATCTGGAAGCACTTTGTTAATAAATAAATACACAGTGCCAAGAGAGGAAAAAGTGAGGTTTCTCTGAATCCGAGAGGCATGTGGAGAAAGGGCCGGCAGGTCCTTCGTGGAGCTCTTTGGCTCACGGGAATGACCACAGTGTAGAAACTGCCATAAACCCAGCTGCACCTCAGGCTGGTCGTGACATAATGGGCGTGGCCACGTCACCACGCTACAGCGTGGAGGGGGGCAGGGGGGAGGATCAGATCGGGGGGGGGAGCTCATTTGTTTCTCTGGAGCGAGTGGGGCGCGGAGGTATTTTTAGCAGCACTGATGGAACGTGTGTGACTGTGATCATTATGGAAATCACAGAAAGCGCAGGTGTGAGGGGCCGACACGAAAACAAACCGGGACTCTATGAGGAACAGGAACAGGAAGTCCCTTTTTTTCCACCGTCCTGCCATCAAACAACCAACGCTCCTGACCCCCCTCTCCGCCATTCCCCGGGAGACAGTATGGATTTCCTCCTCAGAAAAGAAGGGACAGCATTTTAGCAACGTGACCGTTCTCCTGTTAGCATGTTAGCCAGTAAACTGACACATTACTGGGCATTCCAATCACTGGTGTGCGTTCATTCTTGTGTTTTTACAGAGTAATAAACAAGAGACACAAAACCCACTGGGAGCCCCGTTCCCTCTCGCCCATGGTCCCAGCCTTTGTACAACAGCCACAAGGCTCTTTGAGCAGCCAATCAAAAACACACAAGGCTACAGAGAACTACACCTATCAGAGGTGTTTTTGAGTGAAGGGGGCAGAGAGGGGAGGGGTTGGGGGGGGTACGGGGAGTAGGTGAAGGTGCAATTATGCAAACACAGGTATTTTCAGGGCCCTTCTTCCTCATGTTTTGGAGCTGAGCTAATAATAGCAGGCTTTGTTTCCTTTTTACACTCTGATTTCGTTCCAAATGCTTTTAGACGATTGCCTAAGCACACCAATGTAGATCGCTCCCCAATTCACTGAAAATGTTGTGAAACTGTTCTGCATTCTTTCTGTTTGTTTTAAGGTAGACTGGGCTATTGTTGCACCGTGATCTCAGAAGTTTGAGGCTTTGTCTCACCAGGATAGAGAACCATAATTCTGGATTCAACTTATTTTTTAACCAACATCACACATTTTTAGTGTGAGGTTAAGTTGATACGAGAGTACGGCTTCATGCATCCAAAAATAGGATAGGTTATCATGTGTAATTAGTGACCATCACAGATTTTCTATGGAGAATGAGGTCTATCAAAGGTTCATTCCAGTCACTGATTGACAGCAGATGATGGCTCCACCCACTCTCCCATCACTGGGTGAGGCTGCGCATGTGCTGTTTCTACAATACTCCCCTTTCAACTCCAACTGACATCTTCACTTCCAGCCAATCATCAGAGAGATCATCTTAAGCAGGAGGCTGAAGAACCAATCACATGTCCACCTGCATATTTGGCAAGCTCCACTGCAAAGTCCTCAAAGCAGCCAGAATATAGACCTCATAGCCAGCAGAGATTAGGACAATGTGGGAGAGAGACATACACAGAAAGCACAAGATGACAGCATGATAGCGTGTGTTTGTCTGTGAGTGCGTGAGATGGTGTGTGTGTGTGTGTGTGTGTGAGAGAGATAGAGTGAATGCACATGTGTGCGTTTGACAGAGGGTATAGGCATATGAAGGCATGTGTGGGTGTGTGTGTGTGTGTACGGGAATGTGTGTGTGTATGTTCGTGTGTGTGAGCGTGAGTGTGCGTTTTCTCAGCGCGCCTCAGGATGGCACAGTTAGACAGGCTGATGTATTATTTATTGTGCAGTGGGTAAAGTTTCCACTGAGTTATGCCCTCAAGTTTCCAAAGCCGATCAGGTTTCCTCCTGTGAGGTCACCGCTCTCACAGGTAAAACTTTTCCCTAACAAAGCGCCGTGTCTCTGACACCCTGTCCACACTCCGATATGAACCTCAAACAATCATTCACTAACGTTCCCCGACACCAACAGGCAGCTAACGCAAGCAAGGCTGGAAATATTCACGGGCAAGAATTATTTTCTTCACCTGTCAAAAACAATCTTTCATCATAATTTAAGGTGAAATAATAGATGAAAACTTAGCCATTATTTTTTTGTCTGTTTTTCATCAGTATACTGAGGTCTTTCAAAAACCTCAATCACAATAAGAAGGGAAATTTAAGTGAAAATGGAAGACAATATTATTGTTATTGCTGTTGTTGTAATTATTATTGTATTTCATTTCTAACTTGAAGTTTTAACTTATGTTGCTTCAGGCTCTCCCTGCATTATGGTCACAGGTGGAACCTTTCCAAATGTGCTTACCATACAGTCTGTGGGAAACTACGAAAAATCCCTTTTCACTTCATGCTTTATAGCCCTGATATGAAAATGGAGAATTGGTACAGCGTGCCTCACTGAGACAGTTTGAGGGAATTGTTTCATCAAAAAAGGGACTCTCCACTTCTCTAACCGACACTGAATTTAAACTGGCCCCGGGCATGGCATCTGAAATGGACCTCAGTGAACAGCAGGGCCATGCCCATGCACACCAGCAGGCGAAAGAAGCAGACCTTCAACAAACTTAGTTGTTTCAGATTTCCGGATTGCTCCTTTCAGCTGGGTTCTGGAGTGCAGATCCAGCAGGGCTGAAGGCTAAGAGCACCTTAGCCCAGAGCTGGCATCCCTACTTAGAACAGTCTTTTTTCCTGGGGGCTTGTTTTCTTCTCTGGCAATTACTGTATGTACAAGGAGCTCTGCAAGAAAAAAAAAAAAAAAATTCGAGCTCTCTGGAGGGCAGTGAAATAGCAGAGGGAGGATTAATCAACAGAGAAACCCTTGGCCGTTTTAATTAGCCAAAGTCGCCCTCCTTAGAGATCGTTAAGGTAGCACTCCCCATTGTTTGGCTTCCTGTTCGAGCGAAGGAGAGCGTGTGATTAGAGCTCCTACCATCAACAAATCGAAAATAAGAGACCTTAAAAATAGAAGAGATGAAAACTACTGCACTTCTCTCTCCCTCTCCCTCTCTCTCTCTCTCTCTCTCTCTCTCTCTCTCTCTCTCTCTCTCTTTGAACTATAATTAGGTTAAGTGCTTCTCCCCATCGCTTGACTCTGGTCAGCGATAACATCCTCTTTCTTTTCTTTCTTCTTCTTCTTTTCTGTCTGTGTGAGCGTGCTCCCCTGCCCGTCGCCCCTGGTTGCGCTCGGCCATAGCCGCCATCCTATAAACACGCAGGAAGGGGGCCGATCACCAGAGCAACCTCACTAGACAGAAGGAAGCACAGTCTATAAAAAAAAAAAAAAGAGCGAAAAAAAACACACCCCAAAAACAAAAAGGCGCTTCCTGTTGGCAGAGTTTGTCTTGGTCTCCTTTTAGTGACTTCTGCTGGAGAACATTGTTATTTATGTGGCCTATCCGCTCGTGCACAGTGCACACATACATGCGCACACACAAACTAATGTCCCCTTTCACACTGACTCAATGGTACTGCATGCAGTGTTGCTATTTATAACACACATGAACTGCACAGGAAATTATAAACAGATCCAGGCATCAAAAAGGATACACGTCTCTGCCAGCAGCTCAACCTATCGATCCACAGATAGCGAGACGACTACGCACCAAGCACTGCTTACAAAGTTTAGAGTAACACTTCAATGGGTTTTACCTCAGCCACAACACATGAGATATTTGAGTGCCAGCCTTCAAAGTGCAAATCTTGATTTGGTTTGTTATTCATTTATCTTCCCAGCAGTGCTGCCAAAACTTTTAAGGGGATAGCTTAACTTAGGGAGGCTTGGTGCATGACACTTGCTGAGAGAAATACTTTTCTCTGACTTTCTGAGTAAAAACCAAGCTGCAGGAAAAAAATGTTTGACACAGTTTGTTTTCCCAGATACAATAGCTGTTGAGACAAAACGTACATGTACTTTCGGAGCTGAATTTTCTCTTGAAAAACCACCACTCGGCTACCCATTAAACACCGGGGTTAAAGGCCAACCTAGACTTCCATGCGATGGTCTGAGGGGACCGACTGAACGAGCAGACAGCACAAAGACGGGACAGAAACAAAGCGAAAAACCTCCATTCCAAAGAATGCTGAGACCTTTCGGGCTCCTCTCGGGCCTTGATCTGGCGACGGTGACGGAGAGGGCAGCGACCTCCCACTGGTACCCTTCTCCTCGAACACACACAGTTGGGTTTGCGTCCCTGCAGCTGTGTGACACGGTGGCTCGGGGCCACTGGTGTTTTTTGATGTTGCTAAATCAACCTTGTGTAAGACAGGATCTCCAATTATAGCCCCTGCCGACCGCATGCATGCTCGCGCTCTCTCTCCCTCGACTGGAGGAACCCACAGCATGTGTGTGTGCGTCTCAGTGTATTTATAGTGAACTACTTTGTGCATGCATGTAACAGTGGCTGCGTACAACATACTGAATGAGCCTGTTGGTGTGCAAGTACATATACGTGTACCTGTCAATGTGTGTTTCTCTGTGTGTGCCTGTCAGTTTGTGTGTGTGTGTGTGTGTGTGTGTGTGTGTGTGTAATGTGAGCCATACTTAGCAGAACTGTTGCCCTTCCGCTGCTCCAAACTGTAGTCTCAAACCCCTCCCTCCCCTTCAGTCACATCCCAAATTTCAGACATGCAGTCAGTCATCACAGATATGCCGTCTTACTGCTCTTGTGTGCAGTCAGAATTCTCCGAATGTGTGCACTGTAGGCAGACACAGGTATGCCACAGCGATGCAGGAGTTAAACACAAATCTCTCTGAAGGCAGCTCTTGTCACATACTGTAGTGTATATAAACATTCCACCCTCCCCCTCCTTCTGCTGTGTGATTCCCCCTCAAGCTATTTAAGTCTATTTATAGGCCTTATAGCCAAATACAAAAAAAGCAGCCACTACACAAACAGTGATTACTTGAAGGTGTGCCCCCCTGAGCTGGCCCATCCTTCATACCTGTGCAGACTCCACACACACACACACACACACACACGCAACACATGCACATACACACAAACATGCACAAACACAAGCACATGTGCACATGATCCATTTGCACAAAAACAAAACATACAAGCACAAGCAGAGTTTGAAAGTATTTCGAGGCATAAGCCCTCTAAAAGACATTCCATGCTGCGTCCCTCCCTCCTCCTCCCCACGGAGCTACTTGTCATTTCAACAGGCCCCCATAAAGGAACATCCAAACAAACACCTGTTTCTGCACCCTTTCATCTGGTGTAAGAATGCAGACGATGCCTGGCCGTGTGGAATGAGGGAACCACAGTGAAGACCCATCACATGCGTGCACACGCACGCACACACACACACGCACACACACACGCACACGCACACACATGCATACACGCACATAGGCACACCAAACATCCCTCTCTGTTCTTCCTGATTTACTTATTGTCAACAGTAAAAACAAAAATGAGTGACTGGTAGGATTAACAACTCATCAGCCATTCACAACAACCTTCCTGCTCTCTCTGTTGACATTTAAAGGCAACAGTCAGTTGCTGTCAACCCCTGAAGTGCACACAATTTCCCTTAGCGCTTCCAGCTCAGTTTAAAAGCAGTTGTGAAAAAGCTGTGTTCAACAGTCCAACTACACCGTGGCTTATGTGTACTTCCATGCTCAGGCTGAGTGAGTCTTTACTGGATGTGTCTTACTCTACACATCTCCAACAGGTCAACAGCCACTTCAGTCTGGGGTCAAGGGTCGGGGTTTGCCGTGCCATGGGGCGTTCACACCCTGAACGGGTAAAGAGGGGCAAAGAACCCTGTCACTGGCTCACAGGCGCGGGAGGAAGCTGTCTTTCCATGTGTTGGGAACGTGGCGGATTCTGTGCATGAGGGTGGCAGGCACTGCCGTTGTACCCTTGAGCAAAGGTACTAAACCTGATTTGTTTCAGCACCTCCCCAGCCGCATGAATGGATCAGGAGGGAGAACAGGCAAGGAGCCCACGTGACCCTGGAAAAGGGCGTCAGCTAGGCAAATAAAGAGGAACGAAAAAGAGCAGGCACGTGTTGTTGCCCCGGCGAGGGCGAACTGCGGGGCCAGGAGGAACAGGCATGCGCACGCGCTCGGGCCTCAGTTCCTGAAACGGTTAAACACCATTCGCCGCTTACCTCAAACTGCACTTCGGCGGACACAAAAATGCAGATAATGACACCTTTTCCATCCCTCTCCCTCCCTCCCTCAGACTCTTTAAATTTTAACAGCTGTTCTGGGAACAGCGGCGGAGGGGAACATGCGTCATGAATATTCAGAGTCACGGCCTGCCGTTTGAATGCACAACAAAAGAGGAGGCTGACATTAAAACTTAAAAACACATGGGACAGACACACACACACACTCACACACACACACACACACACACAAAACCGACTACCTCTGACATGGATTAAGATAAGAGTAGCTAGGCAGGCTCTGTAACCAGAAACTTAGCCCTGTCAACTGAAATTGACTTTCCGGCTTCCTGAATTAATGGCATCGTTACATTTACTTTAATGGCTTGGTGTGGAGCTGTGGTTGCCATGAGAACCGAGGTGTACCTGCCATGTCATGCAAATACTCCACCTCAGCCAAGGGCAGACCAAGGCCTGTGCTAAAACTGAGAGCAATCCACTTTGTTCCTGAATTTAAGCAGGTGTTATTTAAAGGAAAAGGTGAAAAAAAAGTTAAAAAAATGACTGAAAATAAAAATGGCTGGATGAACCAATATGAGGTCAAAAACAAAGAAAAGTAACACCCGAGTTTGTTGTTGTGTGGTTTTGTGTGGCCATACATGGTCACGGTCATACACAGTCATACACGGTCATACGCAGTGAATAAGCAGCACCAATAGCACATACAGCATGTGATTGCAAATTTAGCAGGGTCCTCACAGCAGTGAACCCAACGGCCAGGCCCCCGTCTCGCCTTTTGTGATGTTGTGATAAAGTTCTAGGCAGCCGAGCTGACTCAGCCTGGGAGGGTTTTGGTGAGAGACACAGTGAGCAGTTCACCACATGACTTACATTATTCAGCGTTTTCAGTAATATCGTTCGCATTAGTGATCAGGGATGAAGCCAGGCATTACGTTATTTGAGTGTTCGATCAATCGGCAATGAGGTCACTAATCGATTACACGGATTAGTATTTGAATGCTTCTTAGTTAGCAACAAAAATGCCAAAAAACAAATGCCAAACATCTGTATTCTTTCTCATCACTATTCACGAAGGAGAGCCTAGGGACTCCGCATAAGATAAGCAAATCCGGTTGATATTATTAAGTTTCCAGGGCGAAAGAGCGAGCAAACGCAGACCTCTTTGTGGCAAGTCATTATTTACAGAGACAGAGTTGGAGTCCAGAGGAAAAAATGCAGGGCTCTATTATTCAGTTGTTTGATCTTAGGAGCCAAAGGATATTTGCATATCATATCGTTCTGAATGCACACCCCTGTAAGTGGTTATGCTTCACCTTAGGGCAGGACTTCTGTGGACCATCAGCCCACGCTAAAGACGTGGCTAGAGGGTGACTGGACTGAAAGAGAGTGGGAAGAGGAAGGTAAGTGCCACTGGAGAGGGAGCAGTTCCCCATTCCTGGAAAGAGGGGAGCTCTTGTAAGATGGCACTCCTCATTACCAGGCCCCTGGGGGTAAAAACAGCCTGTTATTCTGACTATTGCACACCAAAAATGCTTATCTAAGTGCCAACCCCTGCGTGCACCAGGAGCGAAGCCAGATCTGGAGCACAATGACTGTTGTGGAGATGCTTTTCTGTTGTGGACTGCGCAGAGCTCCGGCAATGTGGACAGGGGATGAATGAGGATCGTCTTACCTGCCTGGCAACAGGCAATCTGATCCCGGGCCAGTACAACCAGCGCCCTGTCGTGGGGCTGCATTCCTGTCTGTTTGAGAGTGCACGGCTAGGAGCCAATCATGACTCCTTGTCTTCTGTAACACCCCCCCCCCCCCCAATCTTCTACAACTCATGTATGTCTTGTAGAACTTTGTAAAATCTTCTTGAGGTCCATAGCATCTTACAGAACTCCCTAATGTCTTCTAGAACTTATCTATCGCCTAGAACTCCCCGTTACCATCTAAAACTTTCCTATATTCCAGCACTCTCGAGTAAAGTTGGACCATGCTTCCTTGAGCTGAAAGACCCCAGCAACTGCAAGAATAAAACAGTTCCCCTTATGCAACATCACTGTCGCTGCATGGTCCTCAGGTGTTTATAAATGAATCAGTTTGTATTTGAAAGGGAAGGACAGCCAAAATAGCCCCTGTCTAAATTAACTACTGTGCGCTGGTTCAAGGGAGCCTAAAAAAGATTGAAGGATTGCATCTCTCCTAAAACGGTAAGGGCCATCAGAGTAACATTATGTTCTTTGTATCCAGCCTCCACCACACGGCAGTGACCGGGATTGAAGATGGGTCACGTTCAGGCAATACAATCAAAACGATCGTACAAATTCAGAGTTATCAATATCAGACAGGTCCGATCACCCTTCCTTCTATTCTGCAACTACTGTGAATGGCTTCCTCACCCATCTTAAAATCTTTTGAGTGTAAAAACGCCACTGTGACTTAAAGCACATCCAGAAGGTGTGTTTTCCTTACTGGCAAAAAGGTGACTAAGGACACGCTGGTCTTTCGTGATGGCTGTAATAGATACTGCAGCATCTCACCCAAGCTGCTGTTCAGTAACTTTTCAGTGACAGGGGCAGCCTTGCGTGAAGCAGTTTGTTTACTCTAGCTTACCCATCTCTACTGTGTTGATAACTTTCAGCTTTCAGTTAATGCAGCCAAAGAGAACTGCTATGCATATGCTATTTCTGCCAATACAATTACACTCCAGTGGGTTCACTGACATCTATGGCATGAAATTGGTCACGATGGTTAAGCCTAGAAATATTCAGGATGTGAAGATTATTTTGGACGTACAGTATTTAAACATTATCAAAATCTTCTACAGCTCCTGTAGTGTTCCAGACCACTCTGTTTACTGGAAATGAAGATAGCCTCTGTGGGTCTTGGCACTGGAAGGGATGTTTTCATGGTATCAAAAATCAACTCCCCTCCTCTCATTATACACACACACACACACACACACACACACACCGCACACACACACACACACACACACACACCACACACACACATACACGCTCATATTCACACATACACATATACACACACACACTCATATTCACATAATGACACATAAACAAAGCAACACACATGTACATTCAGGTACAGTGCACAGTTAAGGTACACAAACACACACACACACACACACACATACACACACACACACACACACACACACACACACACAGAGTTAAATTGTGCCTGCAGGGTTTCACAGAAGAAGACATCAACAAGCAGGGAGTAGTCAGCTGACCTGCGTTTCAACAAGGAACAGGAAACGTGATCTTCACTGCTACCCTCCACAAAACAATCTCTCTATTGTTGTGTGCTTATTTCTCCTCTCCTGGTGAATTTGGGGATTTTTCAAACATTATTTGGTTTTGCTTTCCTTGTTCTCAAGCTGAATCTCTGCATTTAGTGAGAACCAGAGCTTCTCAGCACTGAGTCTTCTTAACCTCTCACAAATGCTTGGCCTGTACTTCCCACCACATCTGCCAGAACCAACTGCCATATACATACAGGACACCATTACTAATAGAATCACACATTTTTTTGAAAATACAGAAAAACATCATTCAAAAAAACTAAAGGAATTGTTGTTTGGAAAACAACCTGATAAAAGCAAAACATTTCTGATAGTGATTGAGACTGGGGTTGAGCAATTAAACAGGATGGAGTCACCAAGTAAATAAACTACTGTTTTACCCTCCCTAACATCCTGCTCTCATAACCAATTCAAGATCAGGGGAGAAAGTCAGATAGGCAGAGGGTTTTGCAATGGTGCTCATGGGAAATGAAGTCCACAGCTAGCTGAAGCCTCCCCCACAGCCTTTTGCTCTAAACTTCACCTTCCATTTCCACCACTGTAAAAACACTGCATAAGATCATGCCTATCAAACTCACCTCGAGACATTTGGTGCTGGATTGGGGCATATCTTTTCTGCAGGCCTCTACCTCTCTGAGGACAAAAAACAAGATCCGAGTACGTGCCAAAACTGCATTCCACCACTGCAGCTCAGTACGAGTTTAAGAACTGCCACCGCACTAGCTGTACGGGCTACAACCGTGACCGCTTCTTTCACACAACTATTTAACACAGGGGGAAGCTTCTGACCTCAGACCAGCTTACCAAAATTAACATAGTCATTAAGCGTGCTGCAGATAAGGGCTAATCAAGGCCTGCGCGATGGACTGAAACAGATTACACCGCACAAAGGAGGGCAGTGTCTGTTCCCCTCCCTGACACGCGTGAAACCCAACACTCCCGGCCCCAGCGATGACCTCACCTTGTTTTTCCAGAGAGCCCGGCCTTTGGCGCGGAACATGAGCGTAATTCAAGGGGCTGCGGAGGGCCGGGCTGCGACCTGCGGCCCAGGGGGTCAGAGGCGATGCGGTTTTACGGGCCTGTCTGAACACAGGTGAGGAGACGCGGCCCTACAGGGGGCACCAGACCCTGGGCAAAACCTCATCCCTCCCGGACCGAACCGAACTGGACAATTCCATCATTACTGCGACCGTAACCATTACTGCTACTGTAATCACTGTTGTGTAACAGACATAGCAAAGTACAAAATGAAATGCTACCGTAGCTCTGCAAAAATAAATAAATAAATAAAATTCCATCTGTAAACACTCCATAATTCACCTTTGACCTCAATTTCGCCTCTCACACCAGCCTTGGGTGGCAAATCAAACTGGAGGCTGTGGAATTTCCCAAGAGAAGACTGCAGTAACCTCTCAACAGGAGCCAAAATCCAGTTGTGGGAACTGCCTTGCAGTTCATCTAGGCCAGGTGAAAACTGCCGTGGCAGCCTGGTTCAGAACTGCTCGGCTGATTGAACCTGCAGCCCACAGCCTCGCCGCTGGCGCTGTACAGCTCCTATGTGGCAGACAGTCACGGCTGTGCCCCTCTTGCTCTCCCAACATGACTTGGCAAGGCATTACATCATTTATTTGCTTAAGAGACGCCCTTTTCCCAGCCTGACTTTACATAGCTCGCGTTTGACATATTATCCGTTTATACACCTGGATGTTGACTGAGGCAGTTCGGGTTAAGTGCCTTGCTCAAGTGTTCAAAAACAATCACAATAATAATGCCGCATGCTGGGCTTGATCTTGCTGAAAAAAAATAGATAGTTGGATGCCTCGGGTTTTTGCGTCGCGCTTTTCAGCTCAACCGAATTCACGCTGCTCGGACCAGGAGCCACTTTAAAAAAAACAGACATGTCTCAGATGCGACCGCGCTCCGTCTAACACGATAGTCAATGATGTCATGTGTACTCGGAGCCTGGTGGAAATTCTACACCCCGAACCACAACAATAGCGCTGAAAAAATTGTGACAGCTAATTGTGGCACTGTGTACACTAATCAAATCCATTCTCTCATCCCCTCAACCACCTCACAACCTCCAAAATAACACCAGGTTTATCTCCACAATGAAACAGCTAGGCCTATGTTATACGCAGTGAAGCTATAATACCTACGGAATACAAGCTTACTCCCCATGGTCACTGAAGTGAGTGAACAAATACTCAAAAATGAAGGGGGTCTCTCTCTTTATGGTAGTTTAAAAAACAAACAACAAAAAAAAATCAAAACGAGCAACCAACGACAGTGTCAACAGTAGATTTCACACCACAAAATGTAGCGTTTTAAAGCGCACCACCAATAACAGCAACGTAAAGCTCTTTGGTACATTTTTCTCAAGTATACAAGTATTTTCAGATACAAATATTTTTGTTTCAAATACAAGTATTTTTCCTCAAATGCTGAATAGCAGAGATACACAGTGTTCAGGCAGTGCTATATGTGGACAGTGAACGATAGCTCCACAGAAGTGCACTCCACAGTTTATAGGCACAGAACAAGTAACAAGTTCCTGTTATGGGAATAAACAGCTCGGATGCAGTCACTGGCAAAGACAAGATCGCTGAAGGATATCAGATCGAATCATGGAAAATGTAACATTACTAACCTGTGTATTGTAGGCTAACATTAATAATTGTCATATTTACGCATACTTTTTAACCTTTTAATCTGAGCCAACACAGCGATTGGTTTATTGCGAATATCTGGGAATATGGGTTTAAGGTTAAAAGGCGACCAACTGTACCTGCAGCTCTGGTAAAATGACTGTCCTGTCCGTCAGTGTCTACAGTCTGTCCCGACGCCGTAATTCCATCTGCAGAGGGGACGGCAGCCTATTAGGAAATGGTTCGCCTCTTTCTGTAATAGGACATCAACAATGAGATTACTTCTCTAGTCTCAAGATTCGTATCCATGTCGATATCCAAATTTCACTACCAGCTGGATACATTTCTCAACTAAGCAGAAAAAACACTTTCTGACAGCCAAAATATTATTTGTTGAAAGAGCGCATTCCACGAAGAAATTTCAACTTGAAACCGAAAGAGCATCGTACAGTAACAAGGAAAGGATGCATGCGACAGCATTTTAAAGCGACAAAGACATGTCCTTACTTTAAACTTGTAAGAAAGTAAGTACTTCACGGAACGAATGGTATCTTAGTATCAATGCTAATAAAATCAAAACAAAATTGTGTCCATAAACACAAACCTGTTTATTGTCGCCGTACAGTGTTCGCACACACTTCCTAGACCTTATCCTGATACTTCGGAAGGTTGGTTCATTCTAAAGAAACCGGCAAATCCTTCAAACATCCGAGTCCTTAAAGAACCAAGAAAATGTTCGGTTTTAAAAACTACCGAGAAGTTACTGAGGTAGCGACTTGATCTTTCCACTCGTCACGTAGAAGTAAAAAACTTTTAAAGTTGTTCTTTTCTTGCATCCGAGATCACCGTGCCATCCGAGCTAAGCCACTTCCTTCGCAACCTGCAGGCGCAGCGAAATGAACCGCGATGCAGGTAAAGTTTAAGACATGAAACTCCGACAGGTTTTTGTTTGTTTTAGGAAACAGGCTACATTCAATTTGGAAATACAAACAACCCCAACCTTTGCTTTGATTTCACCATTGTTCTTAAGGAATAAAGCTTCCGTATCTGTTCGGCGCTGCCGTATCTTTTATGAATGAGTCACAAAAGATTGCAACAGGTTGTTCTTTTTTCCTTTTTCTTTTCAACTCCTCTTAGCACCTGCTCCGCAGTTTCTTGTGTAGTCCCGTATGGCTTGTATACAAAAGACCCTCCGTCAAAACGTACAGGCCAAAATACCAGCAGACACAAGTGAAATTCGTCAACAGAGCAAAATGTGTGCGAGAGAAGGGCATCGCAAGCAAATTGAATAGTCCGGCCCCGGAGGAAGACTAAAATAGCAAACTAGGCGGGTACCACCAAAAATAGCCTTGACATCACACGACTTCTTTCTCGTATTGTTTCCCCAGCGGAGCTTCCTATTGGTGAACTCTGCAGCCAATCCGACACTATACTTCTTCTAAAACCTTTTTCACAGTTTCTGCGCCCTTCTCTTTTGCTACTTTGGTCTTCGTGTGGCTCCACCTGCTGAACTGATGCGGATGTTTACTCCAAGCTGCACTTCACTGGAAGACAATTGACATCCGCACCACGGAGGTTCAGGGTCTGGATAACGCCACACAAACCGGGGATTTTTTGCCTGAGCTCTGAGATTTTAATGACTAACGCCTTTGAGGCTGAATACAGAAGTGTAGAATTAAAGCGAAGACTAAGTATAGCACAACCAGAAGCAGTTATCTACGCCAGAAGGCAACACAGAACTGCTGATTACACATACAGTTGAACTACGGGACGCGTGTTTCGTGTAACGAATTCCTCTCTCTCTCCTGCAGTGACATGGATGTGAACGAATGAGGCAACTCTTGTGCGAAGTTCCACAGTGTTGACATCTGTGGAAAAGGGTTAAGTATGTCTATTCAAACAACCAGAAAGCATTACTGAATCCCGTGCAAAGGTCAAAACTAATAATAGCCTACGTTTCATTTGTATAATGCCCATCTGAGACCCAAAGACACTTCACTTAAATTACAATGCTTAAAACAGCAGCACTGGAAATAAAATGCAAGCAGCAATGATAATAGTAGTGAATAGTATGAAATTAGGATAAATAAAATGGCAAAAATGGAATACAATGCACTCAGGTACTAGAAGGGAACAATTAGAGACCCAGGGGCTTAAATAAGATCAGGTATAAAGTTGAGTTTTTAGAGGACAGCTTTTCAGAAGGCCAGAAGACAAGCGGTAGATGAGAACTCTGAGAGCTCAAGATGGTGTGCATGGCTGCCACAGATCAATGATGTAGTCAAGGGTAAGGCCATTAAGAGCTGTAAAAGCAATTAAAAGAAGCTTATACCGTCTACATCACAGGGAGCCAGTGCAGTTGGAACAGGGTAGGGGTGATCAGATTTTTTGGTGTGATTTAATACCCGTGCTGCAGAGTTTCAGGCAATACTGTAGCTTGTTGAGGATTTTGGAGAGGAAACCAATTAGGGGGGCATTACATTAGTCAGGTCACAAGGAATCTTCTAGCAGTACTCAACCTGAAACCTGAAACCCTCATGCACCAAAAATGCAAAAGTCACCCAGGCCTATAGACTATTTATGTCGTTATAGATGAAATAAACACGTGTCCAAGAAAGGAGCTGAGGAAATTACATAAGAAACTTACTGTATTGGATGTGCATGCTGCACTTCCCAGGTGAAAGCTTAAGGTTGCAACACAGGAAACAGTATCAGCTTTGTGATATAATGTATTGCTCATACCAAACTCTTTTATTTTAGGGAGCAAAAACATTTAACTATATTGCTGTCTGACGCAGTGAACATTAGACAATGGTCAGAACAAGGGTATGTTTTTTCACCACAAAATAATTATGCAGACTTTTACACAGGCTATGGGAATGTGCACAGTATTGGTGTATGCGAACTATTTGATAGTTGAAAGTGCTGTAACCAGCAGTCTGATAGTCTCCAACCCTGCTAAAAAAGCTTCAGAATTAAAATGATATTTATTTAATACATTTTTTTACAGTTCACTTTAAATCTTTTGATTGTGAGGAAATCTTGATTATTCTGAAGAAAGCAGTGTGTTTTGCAAAGTAGCATTCTGGTGTTTGAGGTCTTAGGCCTGAATTTCCTGAAAGGCACGTACTTATTCAACCACACAGTGAAAATCAGAAAGATTACTCTTTCTGATCTGTTTGATAAGTTAGTTGTTGACGTAACCTCAGAATTAGCGAAAAACGAACAGAGGGAGGAAGGCAACTTGCTGTGAGTGTGTATTTTTTTGAGGATATGTTTTGTGAATTTTCGACTGGATTAATAATTTGGTAAACTTGCGCCTTCTGTTAAATTCACCTGTAATGGTATTCTGCCAATATTGTAATCTGAGGGTGATCTATATAATCAGTAAGTGATGCCAAATACAGTACATAAGCTGTATTTACCACGCCATAATCAGCCCTGATCTTTGGCTGGATTACACTAGGTGATTGCACAAAGTGATGGAGTCTCAAGATAAGGGCTAATCTGGGCCTGTGGCATTTTTCTTTTGTCTTGTCCGGTTCCAAGTACAATAAAACGGTTGTTTTTTCTGCAGAAACGCTGTGGTTCCGGCTCGGCAGTGCAGCGCACACGCGCGTGTGGCTTGAGCCCTCAGAGCTGTGGGCTTCTGGGAAACGGGCAGATGCGGCTCAGTTCAGCCGGGCGCCTCTGCTGCTTTTCTGACACAGTCGCACACTCTTAACCTCACATGATGCGCCAGAACTTCTCCCCTCCTAGCAGATTTTCTGTTTCCCTAGAAAAGGGGGGGGGGGGGGGGGGTGGTGCTCAGTTCTGCTCTCTGTCTGTTAAGAAGCAAACAAATCCACACCACTGTCAGCTGAGAAGCTGCCTCCAGACGGAAAACAAAACTTCTAGCCACAAATCAGGTCGCCTTAGGTCACCTGAAGGAGCCCTGCGAGGGGGTCCCGACACCTCGATTTACACATGACTGAATTAGAATCTCATGCACGTATCTCATTAGTGAAGGGAGTTTCGTAAAACCACTAATTTCTAGAAACGTCATGCTATCTTCAGTTGAAACAAGACAAACTAACTGTTCAACAATCTGTGGTTATCTGAGATGCCTATCCCAGTCTTTGGGGGCCCGTAGGGTCCTGTGGATTAGATACCAGCAGTATCGCAAAAAAGCGGTGTTATAGCTCTTATCCAGAGTAAATCTAAAGCATTAAAACCACATAACAAGAGGGCAATCCCTGGCACATTCAACAAACAAGATGTTATGAATACGTGAGGTGAGAGAGAAATGAAAGCCCATGGAAGGACGGGAGGACAGCAGGCCTCAGTGATCCCAGCAGATTGCTGTGAGACAGGCCCTAAAATAATCTGGCCAATGTTGTGCGGAAAGGAAGAAAAAAATCATCCTTTTCGATAACTGCTCACATAAAGAAAATTACTGAGACTTGCCGGAAGAGCGAGAGGATTCAGAGATTCACAGTGGAATGCAGCGTTAGCTGTTTTTGACACTATTTGGCTGAAAGCATTTCCATTAGGAAACTCTTGTAGTAGGGAAAAACGCTGTTGCTTGTCTTAGACACTTACAGTAAGTGATACGCTGCTGGTCCTGACCCCACCCTTCAGGGGACTAATACACGGATGCCAATACGAGGACCAAACCCGCAGCGGGATGGGGCGAACTTTAGGGGATGAAAAGCAGAGGTAGGACTGAAGCTTGAGCCTTCCCATCCATTGGACAGTCACCAAGGTGACAAATCGCCAGCTTTGACATGGCCCAAGTTTTTTTTTTTTTTTTGTCTGTGTGTTTGTTCAAATTTCCACTTTGTGCTCGTTTCCATGTTTGATTTGCTAAGTTGTGCGCGAGGTTATTTCCCCAGGTTTGAACGGTATTCGGTGTTCTGAATGTTTCCATTCAGTTACAGCGCTCCCATTTCAAGAGCCGCAGAAAAAAAAAGTGACAAATAAGCACGTACACCAAGAGCGAAACTTAAGAATTGTACAGCGGGGTTTCAGTTGTTACGTATGTCGGGTGTTTGAGCATACCATGGGAGACCCGGTACTCCTGCTTCTGCGTATGTGTGTGTGTGTGTGTGTCCTTGCGTGTGTTCTGCATGCGCATACGCGCGTGTGCATGTGGTTCGCCCTGCCGATTACACAATTCCCTAGTCTGAATCACGTCCGGTGCGAGCTGAAAATAGCGAGACCACACTGTGACACTGAAACGGCACAGCAGTCGAGCGAAGCACAAACAGTCACACTCATCAGCGAGCTGGGACCGCTGCGCTCCTGATTAGCGCAAGAATACAGAAAAAAAATCTGCATTAGCGGGACACATGGCATGCAGGGTGGCAGGCTCCTGGCCTGGCCCCGGCAGCGCTGGCCCTCGAGCTCAGCCAGGTTTTTCTAATCAACGCCACAGGTCACATGACTGTTTTACGCAGATCAAACAGAGGCCTGCTCTTAGACCCAGATCAAGACCTGCCCGGGTTATTGAACTGGTGGAGTGCAGTTGAAAAGATAAAAAAGTACCTTGGATGTGATGCATTCCCCTTCTCTTTTGCAGTTTCTTTTTTTTTCCCCAAAAAAAGACAAGATGCAGATTTTGGTGCTATGTAGGCTTGGGCTACTTTCACTGAGTCTGAAGGGTATTTTGTAATGAGCCACTGGACTAACTGAGGGTGCAGAATGGAAAAATTACTTTCAAATGAAAAGAAGAAAAGAAACACACTTACAATTTTCAGATTCCAGTAAATTTGAAAAAAAAAACACCTAACGTCTCTTTAATAAGCACAGGATGTGGTCAGCTGCTTGTTAAGAACCTCCCACACACAGTTATACACACACACACACACACACACACACACACACACACACACATACATGCATGCACACATGCAGTTACACAGTTATACACACACACAAAGCTATAATCTACACAGACCCAGACATACAATGTACTGTACACACATGTGCACACATATAGTTACGCGCAGAGTTATACACACATTCATATCTACACACACACACAAACACAAACACTGTTCTAGGCACAAATAATTATACAAACAACACGCTGCATCCATATTAACGTACATGCACCAGCATACAGACACGGCTCGTACACTATTCACAGAAATGATACAGGAATATAGTTAACTCTAAATGAAATAAGTCCAGAGTGCAGACAATCCATACAACCCTCAGACGCTGCCTAACTATGGTGCTGGCTTCTGGATTTTGGATGAGAGACACCCCCCACCCCCAGACTGGTGGGGAGGAGAGAGAGGGAAAGAGAGAGAGAGAAGACGGTGGAAGGAGTGAGGAAGAGGAGCGGGGTGGAGAGAGAAAGGACGGGCGATGAAGGCAGGCCATTGTTTGGCACCAGCTTAACCACAGCTGGGCTCCAGGAACGAGGCACCACGTGCGGCACTCTGCACTGTAAACAGCGGCCTGTCACATGGCGCGCACACACGGCCCTGACACTGCCCATGCTGTTCCTCCCAGAGCCCCACTGCCGGCAGGAATACACACACAGTTCGCTCTGTTGGTCTGTCTGTTTGTTCTGTAGCTTTTTTTACCCCTTTTTTTTGCCACAGGCTGTGTGGAATCTTCATTTACAATTACATACAGTTACTCAGTCTACAGAACTGTATATAGGCAAGACGAAAATAGTTCCAATTGTGATATTTTTGTTGATTTTTTCCAAGCACATTAGGGGTGACATAAAAATGCTGAAGGACACGTGATGTAAACACTCACATGTGCATTTCAGTTTTCTTGTGTTCTGTTTCACGCTCTTAGCGTTTTGGTGTGGATGATGTCAAGGGGGAGTCTGAAGATCTGAGTGGCCCAGTCTTTAACCGTATGGAGACTGTGCCTACTGTATGATCTGCCTGCAGCAGGTGGTCACCTACACCTTTGCTGTCATGTTTATAGTCCGTGCGTCAGGTCAGGCGGTTCTTCTCACCCCACAGTGACTCGGAGGACAGCTGCCCTTTAGGAGAATGTGGGCCAGCAGGGCTTTGCGTGCCCAGGAGTAAACTCAAGCAGGGGTTTGGCAGGGCCAGCCAAGACAACAAACAAACAAATGAGATATTGAAGCGCGGAGGGAATCTCATGATATGCGGGACAGAACCACAGCGATGCCACGGAGAGTTCACTGGCCGCAAGCGACACCACTGCTCCTCTATACTCGGCACAGAGGAGCTGGAGTGTGCTGCATGGACACGTTTGTACGCAGAGTTCCCACGTAGCTACACAAGCCCCACCGCACTGCTATACAATTGCTACATGATCCCTGCTAAACTACCACACAATCTCAGTACAACCGATACATACTTGCTATACAACCTCCAACCGCTACATAATTGCTATATAACTTCTACTCAACCTCTACATAATTGTTACCTGACCCCTACTCAACTGCTACACAATCGCTACACGGCCCGTGCTCAACCGCTACCCGTTTTGCTACACAACGGCTATCCAATCGTAACACAATGCTTGCTTGACTGTTGCGCAATTGCTACGGCTGTGGGCGACTGCTATACAACCATCACGTGACCCCTCTGTGCACGGCCCGGCTCAGTCATATGAAGCAAACTGGCTCAGATCAGATCCTCAGCCTCTATACATGCTGTCAGCCACGCCACACTTCCCCACACACACGGCCACAGTTTCTTATGCTGTTAGCTCCAAGTTCCAGTAAAGCTGAGTAGCGAGACGCCGAGTCCCGAAGAGAAGGCAGTGATAATGGCTCTTTAATCCAATTCTCCGCGGTATTTGGTTTGATGGGGACAAAGGTTGGCCAACAGGGACCGCTTATTTTCCGGACAATGTCAGGCTGTTTCCCTGAGAGACGTCTGCGCCGTGGCATTCCCCCGCTCAAGATGTGACCTTTTCATGACTACAGCCAATTTCTGATGTCAAATATCTGTCTCCGTTATTACAGATCAAAATCAAACCAGAAGAAACAAATGACTGGGGTTTTTTCTTATCACAGGATTTTGCATACTGATTCTGAAACCTGGGACTGTGCTTCTGACATCCCTTGAGGTGATGTTACACTGGAAGTGTTGCTATTATCAGTTACAATATCTTAAAATAGATTGTATAAGGTTAGTTATATAGTTCTGTAATTGTGAGGCAGAAAAGTATCTGCTGCTGAAAAAAAAATCCCAAGCTATTGAGAAATGAGTCTTTTTTTGGCCACCAGCAGTGTTTTTTTAATTAGCAATTTCTGACTGCAGAATAGCAATGGCTCTTGGTCAGTGTACTCTACAAATGATATTCACCAGAGAAATGCCGGTGCCTCCCATGTGCTGTAATAAAATACACATGCCCTTCCCAAGAAGCATTATGTGTCAAAATGGGAAATCAAAGTGATAAGGAAGCAATTTAATACCTATCAAAACATATGTCTTATTTCACTTACACTTATATTGGTAAATACTGTATATTAATTAATATGCCCTTTTCCATATCCTGCAGTATGAGTATACAATGACATGATATGATGATGATGATGGTACCGGTATGCATTGGTTTATCAACATATATCTATAGTGTGTGTGTGTGTGTTTATCAGTTTGTGTGTTTGCGTGTGTGTGATTTCCTGTTTTAACACATATCACCACAGAGTACCTTTATACAAGGGCATGTGTCAACAGTGTGCGAGTCTTGTGCGCATGGAGGCATACCTTCAGTGTGCCTGCTTGCGCGTGATCTTTCCTCAGTGCATCTGTGCACATTTTTTTTTTTTTTTAAGGTGAGGCCTCAACTACCCTTCCGCTCCCTGGGCAAATGCGTGCATTGTTTCCTCTCTGCTTCCGCCACTTTTTCAACTTCCTGTCCCTTTTCTGTGCATGCTGTTACAGTGAGTTAATTATACACTCCCATGACTCACTTTGAGGAGAGAATCTCACGATGATTAGCAGCGATAGGGACATGCTGCTGAAAATTCTTACACCCCTCTGTGCAGAGCCTTCATACAGTCAGGCCTGAATATCAGCTAATGAGTTATATGTTGCTGTAATTTTTGCACGCGCAGTGGTAAATCCGTCTCCTTTTCGTGCGTGGCGTTCTTTAACTAGGCTTAATGAGCTGCTATCTTTTTGCATCGCTCCGCTGGTCGCGCATTATTGATCCGATGCATGCTGCATGTCGCCCTCATTCTGTGAGTATGAAGACAGAGGGAAGAAAGGGGGTGAGAGAGAGATGGGGAAGGAGGGGGTGCTGTGATAGACAGATGAGGAGGAGGTTAGGGAGAGTTGGAATGCAGAGACGGAGGAAAGGAGCGAGAGAGATGGTGGGGGGACGGAGTCGGCCCTGGTGCTGTGAGGATGTGGGGTCTCTGCCTGCCAGCAGGGTCTCTCCCTCAGGAAGTCAGCCGGAATGCTAGGAATGCTGGCAGCGCAGTGATGGAAGCAACAGCAGTCAGACAGAGGGAGAGAGGGAAGGAGAGAGGGAATAAGAGAGGGAGGAGAGAGGGAGGAGGAAAGTGTGAGAGAGAGAGAGACGGGTAGAAAGATTGGGGGCAGCAAAGACAGACGGAGAGAAAACAGAGGGAGAGAGTGTGAGGAAGAGACAAAGGAAAGGGAAAGCAAAGTAAGGGAGGGATTGAGGGGGAGGCGAAAGAGGGTGAGAGATGGAGAGAAAGAAAGACGGAGAAGAGAGATAGAGAAGGAGTCAGGGGTAAAAAAGTGTTTAGTGATTCTGTTTTATGATTGATATTTATTTCCCATTTTCAGTTGATAAGCATCGTCTGCACCATATCTCATAGCATTGTTGTTGGATGAAGACGTTGCAGGAATGACTTCCTGTTCGCTGCCTTTCTTTGGCCACGCTGACCTTTGTGCATTCGAGTGTCAACAAAGCATTTACCAAATCTGAATGTGATCTTTTCCGTCTTATTTGAGAGAAAAAGAGGAAGGAGGAGGGCAGGAACAAGAAAGGGAGAGGGAAAAAGAGAGAAGAGGGGAGGGTGTGGACGCAGAGTTCTGACTCACACGCAAAATCAACAGTTGCAAACACTCCACAGCCACTGCGCTCTGCCATGCGTTCTGCAGAACCGACTGCGTTCGTTAGAGCCCCTGACAGTGTCCAAACTCCCGCCAACCCGGTGGCAGCAAACCTCGACCCGCACTCGATCCAAACAGACGCAAAAACACAAGGACCAAGGACTCCTCGGAGCTTTTTTCTGTGACTCGCGCGGCAACTTCCTCAAGTCTACCATCTCAGAATGTGAATCAGTTTGATCTGTAGCGCCACAGAACTGCCCCCCCCCCCCCCCCCCCCCAAACAAATGCATGCTGGCCTGCAAGGCAGCAGCAGCGCCGGAGCGTCCCCCTGGGCTGCAGGCTCCGGCCCGTTTCCTGCAGTGGGCGGAGTGCCGCGTGCGCGCCCCCGAACGAGCGCGTCTGTTTTTAATCAGCCATCTGGACGGAACCGGGGACCGCTCCATGGCGTGAGGAGCCCCACATACCCCAGGGACGGCGCTGACCCAACCCGTCGGAACGACCGTCCCGCAGAAGAAGCAAACACGGCAGAGAAAAATCTGATAGGCCAAGCCCCGGCATTTCCCAGTGTATCCTCACAAGCGGAGACCTGATTATCAAAGCAGCTTAAGAGACTCAGATTCCCTTACAAAGCACTGGAAATGTACTGTTGCTTTATGGCCTGAGCAGCAAATCTTGATTCTGATTTTTAAAGTGATTAATCAGTCCAATTTGTGATGTGATTAATCGGTTTGCACATTTTTTAGGCAAGATCTTTTCACGTATTATCACTGTGCATTCGCAAACTTATTCAGCAAACACTTTCTTAAAAGTCTGCCTTCTGTCAAACTGCATTCACTCCCACATCTTTCGAGTGAGACGCCCCAGCCTTCGTACAATTACTCAAATCCACATACAGAGTGTTGTTTCTGTTGCCCTCACTGATACCGTATCTAAATTTAGATCCTGTGATGGCTTTTTTATGATTCCAGAGTAGTATTAGTTGGCAGTTTCATATGTATGTGTCCCTCACACATGTCTCTCTCTCTTTCTCTCTCTCTCTTCCTTACTGTCTCTCTCACTTACATGTACCTGTAGAAAGCCACACATTTATACATTTGTGAACACACAGTAGTCACATTAATACAGGAACACATACAGACACTCACACACAAACAAGAGAACTCAGACATGTTCCCTTCACAACACCCTCCCCTCCTCTCTTAATGTCACCTCTACCCTATTACCAGTTGCCATACTTTGCATCCCCTACAAACATTTAAATCTCATAATCTCATAACATATTTACTGAACGCAGTCTACCTCATTGTACCTGCCCTAGCGTTATATCATGTAAGCCTCACCTTAAGTATGCTTCCGCTACAATACAATAGAATAGCATACACAACAACAATATCAAAGGACATGACATTCTCATGGCATTCTTCCTTTATGAAAAGTGCTTTCACATGCAAACAAAGTTTCTCCTGAAACTTTAAGCCTCTGGTCTGGTCAACATTCTTGCCATGAGTAATCAAAACGCCCCACAAATCCGAGGGACTGCGTTCAACTTCCCAGCCACCACTCCCCGCTGAAACAATATTGATGAAGTCAGAAATGTGCTCTCAGATGTTGATGAAGCAAAGTATTGTTACGCCGATTGTTGCTCTCCGGGGGGACGGGGCTCTGAAATGGATGTGAGTCAGCAGAGTTCACAGGAAGCCCGTTTTTTTTCTGTGGCGCTCATGGAATTAATACCATCCAAGGGGACAAACTAAATAATCAAACCCTTCTTCTCAGGGTTGGCCTCGCTTTCTGACAGGAAAAAAAGAAACTCACCATCCCAAGCAGATAGGAGACCATCCCTATATTTCTGCAGTTTCACACACACAATATTATTTTACAACAACACATGAAGCCATCAGAATTATGCCATTGTGCCATCATGCCATTATGAAGCACGCCTGTGTTTGAGAAATGAGAATGAGGTGACAGAGGGTGACCTAGCTGTCCCTCTCCGATGGCAGGATCTCCCTCAAAGTTACACCAATCTGCACATTCCCACTCCTTTGGCCAGATCAATTGCAGACGGGCTCCTGAAATGAACGCGAGTGGGGCGGAGCAGCGCGCATTAGGGGCGGGGCATAGCAATGCCCCTCCCCCTGTCAACGAGCAGCAAGGTATGCTGGGACAGCTGCTCTCTGGTAAGTGTGCCACTTGGTGTGTTGCTTCAGTCCCTGCTGTCTCTGGTCAGTTCAAATCAGCTTCATTTGTACTTTTGCGTATCTCTCAAAAACATAGATTGATTCACACAATATTTTTGGAGCCCCTTTCTCTCTCTTTTTCCATTTACCCCCTCTCTCTCTCTCTCCCCCTCATCTTCTTTGTCTAACAAATGACTTGGAGAGTGGAAAATAAATGATAATTTTTGTTTTTCTGGGGTGGATCAAAAAACTCAAACTTTCTTTTACAGTTTACTTTGAAGTAACATACTTATGCGAGTGCCTCCTCAAATGGAAATAGTAATGAGAGCACACAGACATACATGGGTGCTCACACACAGACACACACACGCACACACGCACACACACACACACACACACAAAGAGACATCTTTGTGTAATGTAATCTAATTTCTGTGTCAGTGTGTTGGTTTGAGCGCATGAAATCAAATTGCAGCGGTCACAATCAGCAGTAACAGTGACATGAACCGTCATCCAGCCCAGAGAGCCCAAGCCGAAGCAATGGAGCCGTCTGTAATAGCCTCTCTGACTGGGAGCCTTAACAGCGAACGTGACGCATCCAGTTAAGTCCCCACAACTGGGAGCAGCGGTGCCCTCGTCTCGTGATGGCCACCTGACTCGCTGGAGATTACACTGATGAACCAGACGATTAGAAGGCTTTACGCGCCTGGCCTGGATACAGAGAAACACCGGCCTCAGCTGTATTCCCTCAGAATCACATCGCACTGAATTTCCATATTGATAATGAAAAATAATAAAGTGCCTTAATAAAATGATGTAAAACTATATACATGCAAGTCAGACTTCATGCTGGATGCAAGGATCACTGGACACAACGTGGATTGCTTTTTTGCTGGGGCATACACTGTTCAAAATCTGATGAAAAAAGGTAGATCTGACTGGATGGTAAAATTAAATTTAATTATTAATGAAAGGGAAAGGAGTAGCAACAGCAAACGATCCTGTGCACTAGAGGAGAGTGATCATTTCACTGCAGCAGCTCAGCGGGCACACGTCTATAATACACAAATACACACACATACAAATTCACACACTAATACACTCAAATGCGCTCAGACACAAAAACAAACATGCAAGAATGCACATACAACCGTACGTACACTAATGCAACTGGTTACACACACACACACAAACAGGCACACAAACACACAAACAGACAGAGATTGGCTGGTGTTTTTCCTGTCTCTGCGTCAGCAGGGTGGGCGGGTGTCACTCTTACCCACAACACAGAAGCCCGGGCCTACAGGGCTGGAAAGTGTGCGTTCGAGTGCCCTTCCCCTGCTCCCCTCACCTCGTGTCTCTGCCCGCTTCTGAGGCCTGCTTGGGCTCTCTGCTGCGAGAGCAACTTTCCAAAACAGGAAAAAATCCCTCAAACGCTCTCTGCAGAAAAGCACCCGACCTCCGCCGCTGAAGAAATGACACAGGCCCACGCACGAGAAAGGGGGTTCACTGGCTCTGACAAACGGCGCCGGGGGTGAACGACCTGGTCATCTGACATGTTTTTCTCCAACTTAAAACATAATCAGTCAGCAGGCACTTAGCATGAGTGCTAAACGCCAGAGTGGGTTCATATGCACTCCTTTAAGTTTGACTCCCTCTATTATATTTTCCTGTATCTTAGTTACCCGTTATCTTTTCCTGTATGTTCATTGCGTCTTTAATGATACTTTCCTGTATACTCAATGTTTGTGCTCATGTAAATTCTACTGCTCTCTTGCACACACTGTGGAAAGATTCTCCTCTGAAAGGACAATGCATGCAGCAAATGGAATCTGCCACTCAGCTCATTCGTATGGTTTCAAATGCTGGAAGTATCAGTACAGGTGGTGCTATGGCCAATCTGACTGCCATTTGCTGATACAAAGTGGGGGGGGGAGCCTCATGGTCCATCTGAAATGGCCTGAGGGTCAAAAGGTCAGGGCTGAGCCCCTGTAAGGACAGCCCCCCTCGCGAGATGGACGTGCCCGGAATATTGCGGAGCTTCTAAAGCCCCGCTTCATCTCGCGCGTCCGATGACGTCACCTGCGACGAGAAAGAACTGAACGCGAGCTGACCGAGCACCGGGAAATTCCGAGGGCCTTTCGTGCAGAGACTTCATGTGTCTGAAGACAATAATAAAAACACGCCAAACGCCCACCTCTTTCATCAACAACAAGTCTGAAAAGGTGGGCGGAGGAGAGGGAAAGACAGATTAATAATAGCCCGGGCTGTGGGAGTTGAAAATGTCTCTCGCTCTTGCTCTCGTATCTAAATGCCCTGAGATATGACCTTTTTTCAGGATGGCTGCTGTGTGAGTGAACACGTATGAATCATGATATGTGGTCGGAAGGTTCACAACGGGAGAGGGCATAAGTCACCCACATTGTACTCCTGTGAAATCATTTCATTTTTGCCGCTTTCTTCAAAGCTCATACATATTCTCAACCTGTCAAAGCCGCTGCGCTGGCTAAATTCGCTGGTTGAACCTTAAATATTCTGTCATTCGTTTCATAGATTGTAACCAATAAATGGCAGATTCAGAAGACTGCCATGGTCTTCTGCTATAAAAATCTATACTAATCTTGTAATGGTGAAAATGTGTTTATTTATTAACCTGTTTGTGCTGATTTTCAAGTAAAACCAGAGAGCGGTGGACCAGGCACAGAGACAGCAGAAGTGCTGAACACGGTGTCAGAAATGTGGAAATGTGTGTCACCAGGGCGTGTCACGAAATGGAAGTGTGCCCCGAGCAATGCGCCACTCATCACGTGAGTGGCCGGCGTCTCCCAGGAAGTGGCGCGGTGGTGCCCTGGGTGGCATCGTGGGAAAACAGACAGACAGACAGACAGATGGGCAGACAGTGCGTCACAAGGCCAAGGTGCGCAGCTGAGCGAAGGCACATCTGACTGGCCCTGTTCCCCGAAGCCCCGTCCATACGCAGTGTTTCCACTGAGTCAAAATGCGCAGTTCGGGGGGCCGGGGCACAGAAGTCTCATCTCTGCAGGGCTAGGCGTACAGGCGCGTAAGAGGCCCTCTAACCACAGCCAGAGTGGTGGGCGGGGGGAGGGACCAGAGCTGGCAAAAGAAACCTAAATAGGTCCCTCCTCTCCAACCCCCCAGCATGATTCAATAGGTTCCTGTCAGTGGTCCCCTGGTTTCCCACTTAACTCCTCTGCTAAAAAAAAACGAAAAAAAAAAAGCTGATGGTGACAAAATAACCGCTGGAAGTGGACGTATTCAAAATGTATTACTTTACATCGTTTATTTTCTTAGCGGACGCCCTTAATCCAGGCCGACTTGCAAAGCTTACACACTGCATATCCTCCATTTACACAGCTGGATATTTACTGAGGCAGGGTTCAGGTTAAGTGCAGTACCTTGCGCAAGGACTCAACAGCAGTGTCCTGGCTGGGAATCAAACCTGCAACCTTCTGACGGCAAGGTCAGCTCTCAGCATTCTACAACTCCCTGCTATAGCTCTGTAATGTAGCCCAGGGCAGCTTTGAACATGGAGAACTCAAGAGCCTTCATACTTTTGTTCCATGAGGAGTCTTTTTTATCTGATCAACTGGATCAATTATCAAGCCCGATTGATGGTAATGACTACATGTTGGAGAGGAACAGTATAATACTTTTAAGACGCCTATCGGAAAATGGTAGTGTAATGTAAAAAAAGTAATGTAATGTAAAATGATAGTTACCCTGGTTTATGTTACTGTTTATAACACAGTAGACACCCATATCCTGAGTGACATATATTTCACACATGTTCCGTTTATTCAGATAGATATTAACTGAAGAAATTCGAGGTAAATACCGCCTTCCTGCCCCACCATCCACCCACCCACCTGACTGGGAACTGAACCAGTAATTATGACCAGTATCTGCGTTACAAGACCTGCTCCATACCACTGTTTCAGTTTAATCACTGCACATTACACTCTCAGTAAGAACATGTTTTAAGATACAGTGATGCGGTAATACCTCTCCCTTCCACGATGTAAACGCAGCCTGTGCCCGTGGGACGGGAGGGAGTGACCCTGACGTTAGGAACGCATAGCATCAGGATGATGCAGGGAGAGAGCGCGGCTCGGCCGGCACGCTCGCACCGAGAATTCCACCCGCTCCGCGTGTCATTCTCACCGCTCTCTCCGGCAGAGCCGCCCGTCACTGCAGCCCAAACAGTCAGCACCCCATCAATTATGGAGAGGGGGAGAGGGAGAGAGAGAAAGAGCGCAGGAAGCGTGGGAGGACAGAGGCGCTACGTGCTGCGTGTCTGTAACGTGTCTCCGCTGTTATGCGTTCCTGGTGTGCTTGTCTCAGGCTCGACTTCAGAGAGGAGACGGAGCGTGAGGGCGCTCGAAAAGAAAAGGCTGGATGCAGCACGTCCAGTCAGAGCGCAACATTCAGACCCATTTCCACAGTAAGCGCCGCAACACGACTACGTGTGGTAATATCAAAGAGTACTGATCATACAAGCTGGTGTATAAGTAGCTGCCCAAAAGCAAAGCACCAGAGAACCTCATAGGTGAGCAAGACAATGTTTTCCATTTTAATAGCCTCTGAAAGTGCCTGAGCAACAGCTCCGTACACCAAATTTGGCTTTACACAATGCAAGTCCAAATACAGGGGTGTTGTGTTAATTTTTCTGCATGACAGATTTTTCCATGTCTGCAAGAACAGAGTTGGTACATACAAAACAGGTCTCTTTTCTGTGTTGTAAACTGCAGGTCATGCTAAATTTTTATTCCTACTAAGCGTGCAGCTTTGAAAATGACCAGCTATACCAAGTTTGACATCCACATTTTTTATCCAGGGATCTCAGCTGCACATTTGCATCTCAGATGTATACAGAATGTCATAAATGTATATCGGGTTATGAACTGTGCACTGAACCACATTCCTTGCTTGGTGAGTTACATTGCTGTATAAACACAGTTAAAAATTAGGAACAGAATTAAGGGGCTGAATTAAGCCACTGATCTATTCAATTGAGTTTACTAAACTTAAAGACAGGGAGCCATTGTCAATCACCACACCCAAGGTAGAAAAAATGTCCATACCAACCTTATGTCAAACCTCATAAAAAGTGTTTATTTTAATTTTAATTCTGATTGTTTTGAAATAACCCACCTGTTATCAGTTGAGTCCAATGCATGCAGTAATGGGCTGTTGCCAGAAGAGGGAGCCAACCTCCAGACCACCTCTGGTCATTTTTCTCCCTAGGGCAAAAGCGATCATCTTCTCTGAGGCTCTCATCCACACCACCACCCTCTCCACACCTTTATTCATTATAAATGGCTTCAGGGTCAGTTCTAGATATGTCCACAGGCCAATCAGAAATAATAGGTGTCATGTGTCCGTACATTTGCCAAATTAGCTTAAGCCATGTCTGTGCGTTTCACGGTCAACGACGAACACAGTGAGAGAGGTGGTGAGAGACAGAAAGAGAGGCAGACAGAGAGAGGGAAAGGTTCATTTTCTTAAGCTCTCTCTTGAAAGAAGGCTTGTTTGAAAAGAACAAAACATTTTCAAATTGAGCTGCGGGATGTGCGTACATTGGCATGAGGGAGCTGCATGGCTGAGGCCCGGCCAACGTGGTGGGGTGTTTCGAAATTTTTGGTGGAATCTTAAATCCTCTCTCTCCCTCGCCATGCACCCCACCCCCTGTCCCCCAGACCTTGCCAGCTCGGGTCAATGCCTTGGAATTGGGGCGAGATCCGCTACTCTTCCTGACAGGATATCCTGTCCCGGAGCCCTGCCTCTGGTACCATGTGACCTTTTCACCCTATCACCTCCACTGCCTGAGCCCACAGCGACCAGCCTCCCCGAGGTCACTCACAGCGGCACCGAAACCAAGCTCGGCCGCAGAGTAAGTGAAGGCCATTAAAAGCCACTTACACTGAGCCTGTGAGAAAATCCAACCCAGGGAACGTGTTTAGATTGACTTTCCACCCACACTCTGCATCAATACCCATATGAGGCTCACTAATACATGTTTGGTACGTCCCTAAAAACACTTTACCTGGGTTTTTTTTTACAGAGATATTATATGTGGGATTGA
Organism: Megalops cyprinoides; assembly: GCF_013368585.1. Lineage (NCBI taxonomy): Eukaryota > Metazoa > Chordata > Actinopteri > Elopiformes > Megalopidae > Megalops > Megalops cyprinoides. Next base: position 32,385,373 of record NC_050589.1, read on the forward strand.
TGGCATCTTGAACCAACAAAGCATTTGTAATCAAAGTATTGTAATCTTATAATCATGACTGAAGTTTATGCTTGGTTCAGCAGGCTAAAGACTTTCCCTGAAGCTTTTTTTGTCTCAGGCACCTTTTTTTCCACAGTGTGTGCAAGAGAGCAGTAGAGTTTACATGAGCACCTTTTCCTAAAAGACTTCAAAATAAGGTTCCAATTAAATGGATATGCATAGATTCTATGCAGTATATTTTCACCAGTAATTATAAGGTCATGTGCATTGAGAGAAGAACTACAGGTGCTGTTTAAGTCGCACTGGGAGGGTAATTGCCCTCAAATACTGTTTTTGTTTTCTCAATTCGCCGAAAGCACTCCTCAGTTCCCATGGAAATGTGAAGGTTCTGGGCATGACCCAGGGTGTAATTGGGGTGTAATTATCCAATAACACATCCGTTACACATTACACCATTGTTGTTAATTTGGTCGTCGGGGACGACGGCACACTGCTGGAAGAGTCGAGGCAGTGCCCCTGTTTGGATTAGCTGGCCTGCCATTGGGTGTGGCACGAGTAGCCATGCACAGTAGCGCATCTGCCCTGAAAGCTAAAATACGAGCAACCGTAACCAGAAGGAGAAAATTGATAGAAATCACCTCAATCACCTGTTTTTTTTTGACACGTGTTAGTTTTAAATGGTAGTCTGGCATGTGCACTCAGAGGCAAGCAGCAGTAGCCCAGCAAGACTCCCAGAGGACACAGGGTAGGAGCACCGGGGGGGGGGGGGGGGGACTGGAAATCAACACATCCTGCCTGGACAGGAAGTGCTACCTCCACTGCCCCTTATCGCTAGCTGCAGCAACAGCAATGGGGAGGGAGAGGGAGTGGGAGCAAGCGGGAGAGAAAGACAGAGAGGGTGGGAGAGAAGGATAAAAAGGGGTGGTTTGACTGAGGTTTTCAAACCTAACTGGGACTAATCAGTCTACAGAAGCTATTTCAAACTGAGTGGAAATTAGTGAAAATCAGTGTATTCCACTGACAGTGGGAAGTGTGTTTGTGTTTGTACGGAGAGTTATTAATGCATGCAACAGTTTACCGGCTTGTAGTGGAAGCAGAGACCCTTAGAGTGTTCAAGACCAGTCTTTACATAGCGCTTAAGACAGACTAGACAATAAACAAAATGACAAAAGGTCTCTATGGCCTGAATGGTGTGTTCTCATCATTAAACTCCCTTATAAAGTGACACAGAGAGGCTAGCTAGAGACTGTGGAACATATGTTTTCACCACTTCTCTTGGAAACGATGTGAACAATCATCTCTGCACAGCGATGTAATTAATAACAACTGCTCTCGGTCAGATGGGTACTATAAAGAAGAACACACTGACAAAACGAAATCCACTTGCAACCAAGTAATAAAGAACCTAACACAACTCAGGATAGTGCAGCTGGGAGTTTCACACACATGGCTCACTCAAGTGCCGCGTGAGTTACTTTTTACTTTTTTTGCAACTTTTTCAGATGCACCAGTAGAGAAGATCTTCAGCCAAACCAAACAAATGCGCATCCAAAATCCAAATGACTGTCCCACGATAGAATTAGATGGTAATGATAACAATGTGGCGATCAAACAGAAAAGTCTGAAGATCTAAAATAGTATAAAGAAAATGTGGTGGTACGTTGTTTTAATGTGTCCAAATGAATCAGCAATGAACTGGTAACAATGTATCGCTACATGGTAATTCAGTATGGCAGTTTAGGTATTTCTATGAGAGAAACACAATCTTAAGGTTACGTTAATTGCATTGCCAAGTGATTCTAATAAGCAGTGTTTAAGCGACTGCCAATAACCAGGTAATACACAGAGTCTACAGGATAAAGGAGTAATAATGTAAAAATGTGCTAACTTTACAAAGTCAACCTATTATCAACTTCATGATTTGAGTTATTATCTGGACTTTGTCCAAAGTGTGTGGGTTATTACACAAAGACAAAAATCAAAGTAACTGATAATTTAAAGTAAATTATACTGAAATGAAAAAGTAACGGAGCATGTTAATGTCTATCTTTTTCCAGTTGTATAAGACAAACATACCAAAGAGGTGTCTGTTAGTTCTTTAAAAAACGAAAAAATAAAAATTTACAATTACAATAAGATTGAATTGTCACTTGTCAATAACTAGGTTATTACTTGGTTATTAAGATGCCATCAAGGAACATTGTCAACAGAGGTGGACTGTGTGCTTATTTAAGTCTTATAAGCTAAAACACAATTGCACAGATCAAAACACTTGTAGATTGAGTAAATTGCAATGAAAATGGACTTTACTTACTGTCTCTCTCCTCTCCTTCTCTCAGTATGGAAGGCAACAGCCCCTCTCTACTTGTTTCCTCAATACCAATGACAATAATTGGTCTCTGCCTGTATGTCTCTTTCTGTCAGTACCAATGACAATCACTCATCTCTGTGTGTTCGTCTCTCTTCTCTCACAACCAATGGCAATCCTTCATCTCTTCCTGCCCTGTCTGTTTCTCTCCACTTAGTGCTCATGATTAATCAGACCATCTTAAATCCTCAGAGCTGAAGAATGGAAGCACAAGAATAACAGCCTGGATTACTCACATTTGCAAATGCATAAAAAGATGTATCAAGATAAAAACAATCTCCAGTCATTGTCTCTCTCTGTGCAGAGCCAGGGACATTAAACAGACTGTGAGTATCTCTAGACTCTCCTGGTATCTATCACAGTCTCTCTCCAGTTTTGGTTTAAATCTACCAGAACTTAGCGATGCAGTGATTATACCATAGACGAGATTCTGCTATGTCTCTCTCCATCTCTCTCTCTCTTGTGGATTCCCTGCCCAGAGAACAGACATCATCTGATAAGGTCTTACCTGGTCTCACAGGTGCTCAGAGCGGACACAGGCTCACACAGACGTTTATGGGGTTGTTTCAATGTTCGGACAGCCTTTTATCTGTAGCTACCCCTAAAACAAATCAATCGCTCCTTAAAAAAGGCTTTACCTCCCCGCCCCCCCAGCCCCACCCCGCTCTGAAGAATTTTTTTTCCTGACCAACAAGAAATATTTTTGAACAGTAAGCGATGAGAAATAAGGCCAGGCCAGAGAACAGGGCGTGTGCTGACTCAATGAGGCTCAGAAACTGTGATCTGGGGTCTTCGTTGCAGGCATGCGTGTCTGCAGATCATATGTCCCATTCCAGGGGTACTTACAGTGGAAACCTTAGAAACACACACAGACGTGCTTGATACGCAAGAACCCACTGTACTGCGTTTGGTATGACTTTGTCTCAAACAAAAGTGATAAATATTGTGATCTTTTCAACATAGACATCATCAATTAGTAAGCATAGAGTGCTACGTCAAGATTATGTCAAGATAGCTACAGGTAGTTTGTTAGCTGGCTGAACAGCTCTCTGTTTAACGTTAAGCTAAGAACAGTGGCTACTACTGTGCAGAAAGCAAAATTTAAGAAAATCAATAACTTTTGGTCTCTATTGTAACTGAGAAAGTAAACCCAGAATTAGTTAATGCAGAGTGTTAAACCCAGAATCAGAAATATGACCTCCATAGCCACGTATACAACAAGCCAGGAACTCTGAACAATTGGTGTCCCAGGAACTTTTGGCCTTTACAGCCAGGAGCATAAACAAGGGCCAGACACATTGATCTGCATGGCAGTCCATTGCTCTGCCTGACCAAGCCTGCTGTTCTTAAAGAGCTTCCATCTCAAGCTCCAAAAAGGTTGTGTTTAGATAAAGATATTACCAATTCAAAACTGACCAAAATGTAATGACAATGTCCTCCTAAGTATTTTACCTAAGTTAATATTGCACCCTCACAACTTGATATTAAGTGCAAGTAGAGGAAACTGCAATGCAACCTATTGCAAACTAATGCAACCTAGTAGAATGCTGTTGCTCTAACAGTATTCAACCACATTTTTCACCAAAGTGTATTAGCTGCTACATCAGTAGCAGTTTTGTAGCTTCATAATAGAATCATATTAAGCAGAAGCTCATGGTCACATTTCTCTGTGTGACAGAGCAACAGGGCGCATTAATGGTGAAAAAGGCCACATGCACTGGACACCAGGAAACAGGTCAGTTTTGTTCTTTTTAGTTGCACTGTGTGCACTGGAGTCGCCAGCTGGAAGTCTGGGAGAAAAAGAAAGGCGAAAATGTTGCTCCGCAGAAAGGACCATGCTTGCGCCTGTACATCTGGCGCGGGAACGCTGAGATAGTGCTACAGTCCAAGCCGCTTTATGACAAGCTCTTCACTTTCCAGCCGTTACCGTGGGCGACCGTCAACAGGGACGCTGCAGACCTTAATTTGCGTTTGCCACCCATAACTCAATCCACGGGACACAGGAATGCCATCATTATACGGCGTTGTTGCCAAGGAAAAGGAAATAAAAACGTGATATATATATATATATATCGCAGCTAACGCACAAACAGTCTGCCCCAGGCCAGGGACAAAACAAGGAGACCTGTGGGACTGAGGCACTGGGAAAACTGACTGGAGCACGGATCCAAACCAGCACGCATGCCCGCTAACACGTGCCTGTGTGTGAGAGTGGGGATCTGAAGCAAACATGGCTGTGTGCTCCCGGGATGAAGCCTGCACGCCCCTGTCTGTCCTCACAACAGACTGTTTCCCCCGCCTGCCTGTCTCTGTGTCTGTCTGTCTGTCTATCTGTCTGGGACGCGGAGGCGGCGTCACTCGCGCTGTAATTGTGTCTGCACTCAGCGTGGTTATAATTTTGTGGTGCTCCTTACAATATGCCCAATAAAAACTTCCCGTCCGAAAATGTTCTCGCTTTGGTTTACTCGGTAGTGCTCTGTTCATTTGGAATCTGTGGTTGATCGTGATTGTCAGTGCAAGAATGACACTAAGACCAGAACAGCTAGATAGCTCTCTGAAAGTATCTTCATAGTGTGTACTTTTTAAAGGTGAAACAAAACAATTAACTGTTGAATATGTATCTCATCCACATTAGCTTCGCTAGATGCAAAATCTACATTAGACAACTAGGTTAACTAGGAAATGTTTTCATTTCCCTAAGTGCTGTATTTTCCAACCAGTGGTGTTCCACGCATCACCAACATTGTCCTTTATTATTACATATTTGTAAAAAGTGGCCCTCTTTCAGCAGTGTACCTAGATTAATTTCTGTCAGTTTATTTGACGTAGTTGAGACAAGGACTTTGAGCCAATAACACTAAGACGCCAAGTATTGCACTATTACCCTCCAGCTTGATTGACAATGATTTGACATTTTCTGGAAGCTTATCCAGCTATTAACTTGTTAGGCAAGCTTTTTGGAAGTCAAGATACTGCTAATTTTCTTCTCAATTTTATTTTCAGAATACAGATAACAGGCTTAATTGCTTGTTTAGCACTTGTGTTTGGAGAAGTAACCTTATCTGTAACAAGTATTCAGCTCAGGCCTACTGCCTATCTGTGTGCTTGCCTCTGTGTGTGTGTGCGTGTGTGTGTGTATGCGCACATGTGTTTGTGTCTCTATTTGTCAGGCTGTCAACCTGTCTGTTTCCTTGTCTGTCTGTCTGTCTGGCTGCTATTACTGATGTAGATATATTAGTCTGGCCCCTCAGTGACATGAGATGAGAGAGGGATGAAATATAAAGTACACACTCCACTCAAGCAGACAGACAGAGGGACGTACATAGCGCACACTACCAACACATTCGATTTCTGTGGCCGCTCCATTCCACTAAGGTCACCCCACCCCCAACCCCCCCCTCAGCAAAACAGCATAAACTTTGCGAATGGCAAAACAGGTCACCGAAAACCAGCAAGCCAAAGGGAATTCCCTCTGCCTTCTCTTTTCTTAGCCTTATTTATGTCTCTCAAAATACCTCCTGAGCTGCGTGACCCGCAGAGACACAGACACAAATGCAGACTGCCTGACTGACTGACTGGACCGACTAACAGGGTGGGTGGATCTGTTTCCAATTTTCTCACCCCACCGCCCCGACAAAGTCACCTCCAAAAACAACAAAACAAGGGAGAAAGGGAGAAAGAGAGAAAGCGGTCCCCGCACTGAGAGACACTGGGTGTTTTTTTTTCTTTTTCGCAACAACCCCGTCCCGCTTGCGCGCCGCAGAGCGCTACCCCGCTTTTCTGCTCCCTTCCTGCGGGAGGGCGACCAGGGGCTCCGTGCGTTTCGGAGGGGAGATATCTGTGCGCATGGGACGGAGCCGGCGACGCCAGTGCAAGCCTCACCGATTCCGCGCTGGAGCGGGGCAGAAAGCAGCAGGGGGGGGGGAGTGCCCCACAGGACACCAACTGAGGTGGGTGTCCTCTGTTTAGCACTCGTGGTGGGGAGGCGGAGGGGGTTGCCATTTAGGGTGTGCGTGTGTATAAAAGTGCAATAAACAAACCCTGAAAACAACAGAGAACTGAACCCCTGGAGCTCAAAATCACCTCCAGCTCACGGTGTGGAAAATACTGAGTCCAGTTTCACGGTCATGTTTTGTCCAAAGCGAATAAAGCCAGCTGGATAATTTCCTCTCCTAGCGTCACCTTTTCTATCCGATCCCCCCACCCCAGACACAGATGCACACACACACACACACACACACACACACACACACACACACACACACACACACACAGACACACACACTCACACGCACGCACATGCACACTGTACATTGTAAAGTGTAAATAAACGCGAATGGAAGTAAAAAGCTTCTCTTACCGGCTCGTGTTGTGAACATCCAGTTTGAGGAGCTCAGAGAGGCTCTGTGGTCATGTCAGTCCTGAGGGCGAGCGAGGCGTCCACTCCTGTTTACTGGAGGGGTGGGCAGGGAGTGAGGGTCCGAGAGCGAGACAGAGAGAGAGAGAGAGAGAGAGAGAGAGAGAGATTAAACACGCAGGGCTGGTGGATTCTCCCTCTCTCTCACACACACATGCGCTTGCTCTGTTGGCCGTCCCTTTCGCCGCTCGCTAACTTGTGTCAGAGGAGCCCCAGAGCCTGGACCGGCGAACAGAGGAAAAGAAAGAGAAAAAAAAAAGAGTGAGAGTGAGAGAGAGAAAGAGAGAGCGAGAGAGAGAGAGAGAGAGGGAGAGGGAGGGGGAGGGACCGTCTCCGAAGAGGCCGGAGGTAGACCGAGAGAGACAATACCAGGAAACACTATATCAGGACACAAAATACCAATATAAAAATAATGAAATGGTACAAAAACAATAACAAAGACATTGAAAACAGTTTGCGCACGACACGTAGACCCCCCAATTAAAAAATGTTAATGCTGAAGTTTACACCGACAGGCAATTTTCAACAGAATGTTTTAGCCCCAAAACGAAGTGAAAGTCTGATACCATGGGATGTTGGTTGCAGATTGCATGCTTGCATCAGATCACATGTATATCATATATCATGTCATATATCATACCATAAGAAGCATGGCAGAGAAGGTGATATTTTTTGCCTATTCAGGTTATCGCTTGCTAAAAGTGCTCATGAAGAGAACAAGAACAGCACAGCCTTGGAGGAAGGAAACACACACACACACGCACAGACACACACACACACACACACAGCCTGTGAGATTTTCCTGCTGGTAAATGTCACCCACTGCGCATTGCACTGAACCTGGGGCATGCATGCCATAACGCCAGATGGGAAGTATTGTGGTCTAATGTTTAACTCAACTGGAATTGCAACCAGAATGTTGCTGGCTCAAATCCTAGGCAGGCCCCTGGTGTTCAACGGCCGTTGTACATTCAGGGCCGCCTCAGTAAATATCCGGCTGTATTAATGGCAGCTGTAAAAGTAACCGAATAACATGTAAATTGTAAGCTATGTCAGGCGGTGCGGATGAGGCCTTCTCATATTAGCTAGGCAAATAAACATTACAGCTGACAGTCAGATGGCATTAGGTTTTAGCACTCGGCCGTAAAGCGAGAGCCCGTCAGGACCTTGGGACGAGCCCGGCAGCCAGACCTGTGACCGGTCACTCCACAGAGGCCAGCAGTCCTTGTAGTGACCCCCAGGACGGGAGCTGCCCACAGCTCCTCCGCCAGCACAATGGACAATGGCCGTATTCTTGCCTTGGACTGATTGCACACACAAGGGGAGGCATTTCACCCCTCTAATTCAATTTCCTCCACGGCGGGATACACACGGGGTGAGGGGGGGGGCGTGAGTGGGGGGGGTGTGTTAGGGGGGGTGATGGCCAATGAACCGGCCCCTTGTGGAACAGCTCCGCTCCAGACAAAAAGCGAGATGGCTGATTAAGTAATTCCTCGATAAACTGTTTAGTTAATCAATTGGTAAACGAGGCGGCCTGGTTTTCTAGGCCCCGGGCACCATCCCCATGACCAGCTGTGCACCGACCTCGCCCCGCTGCCGGCCGGCTCGTCCCGCCAGCGACTTCTGTATTCTATCTGCGCGGCTCACTTCCTGTTCCGCTCCGGCCCGAAAGGCACGCGGCGCTGGTCGAGGCGAGCGTTCAGAATGAAAGCGGGAGCCGCCAATGGAAGTGCGGACGGGCCCACGGCGCCTCCGAAACAGACACGCAGCTGAGGGTCCAGGCCCGAGAGTAAACAGCTCAAGGCCGTCGCCTGAGAGGAGACACCTGCAGGCGGCCGGAGGCTATTGTTTGAGAGGCGGGCCGGCGGCGGCGGAGGGGGTGGTGGCCGGATGGCGGCGGACGGGCTTCAGCGCCTCACTCCCGGCAGCATCGCCCGGTGGCGTGTGTCACGCGGGGCCAAACGGCGAGAGCAGGCAATGTGTTAGCAATCAGCGCTGGCTCTGAGGGGACCGGGGAGCCGCCCGCCACGCCGCGCGCCCTGCGCCCCCTCCGACAGGGGGGGGAGAGAGGGGAAGGCCTGGAGACACTCAACGGGACACTTTGCAGTTTTCACTGGGTTTCTCCCTGCCCTGCAGTGCACACGCAAACCTTTTAATGGGAACACCCCGCCCCCGCCCCAGAAACAGAGTTAAGGTCCTGGAGTGTGAGTGTGTGTCTGTGTGTGTGTGTGTGTGTGTGTATGTGTGTGGGGGGGGGGGGTGCAGGATGCATGCGCTGCTGTAAATTGGGAGCAGACTGAACCTGCAGGGGCTGGATGACGCAACCCGGGTGACCCGCCCCACTTCCTGCTGGCCCCTCCCCCATACTCCATCTCACACATATAAACCTCACCCAACACACACTGCAAATTTACTCACACACATACTGACAGAAACACATTCACACATGCATATGCTCTCTCTCTCTCTCACACACACACATAAAAACACACACACGCACACACACACACAGTCTTCTGAAAGAGAGGTGGCAATACACCATGCTATTGTTGGGATAAGAGGGAAAGTATCAGAGACTCCATTGACTTCTCATGAATTCCAACATGTTGTGACAGAAAGCCTTCCCGGCGCAGTGATTCTAAGTGAACCTTCCGTAACTGAAGCCAGTCAAAGACAAGGACAAGGCCTTTGTGGCGGATTCACTGGGTCTGTCTCCTTCCTCGTTCCAGTTTCCAGCCTTCTTTCCATATACATTGCAGCCTGAGGACTTCCTCATGAAGTCCTGACAAAAGCAAAGAGAGGAGCCTGGGCTGGCTCTAACAATAACAGCAGTATTTTGGATGGCTGCGCATCCTATTGCGCATTTGTTTCCCATGTTTAGTTTGTACATAATCTGGCACTTCCTTTTCCGCCCGTTGACGCAAAAGGGCGAACAATGAGAGATGAAAGAAGCGGCGGGGCTCCCAGCTGGCCCCGGTGTCTGTGTGGTCCGCGTCCGCGCGCTCGCCGAGGAGCGGGTCTGAGTCACCCGCTGAGTCATCGCGCGTCCCGAAAACCGCTCCCGGACCCCCCGTTCCCCGCGCCGGAGCGGGACGGATGCTTGGATAGGCTCGGGTTCAAGTCTCCGTGAGCGCTCCGCGCCAAGCGGGACAGGCGGCGTGTCTGGCCAACGGGACGTCGGAGGGCTTTCCGTTCACTGAGTGTAATGGTGACTGGGGGGGGCCCCCGTTAGCGCCAAATGGCCAACCGCTGCCGTTGGCCACACCGCCCGGTGCGCAGAGGTGTGGATCACCACCAGGGACGCCTGCGCACTCTCCGCGCCAGTCCCAGCAAAGGGATGGTCGCAAACTGGGCGGGAAAAGGGCAAAACTGGACCTCCGTTTCGCAAATGAACATCAGGGGAGAGGGAGAGCCTGAGGCGGGGAGGAAGTTGGGCCGCCCCAACGTTGTGAGGCCACGCCTGTCTCAACGTCAGCCAGAAACAGACAGGGCCAACAACAGCCATTAATATACAAATATGAACAGCATACAACAGTTAGGATTTAAAAGAAGACTAAACAAGAAAAAGGTTATAAAATAAAAGGGTGATGATAGGACAGAGATGAGGATTGTGGCTCTCCAGCGTAGGCCTCTACAGCACTACAATATGTGTCTGCATACAGATATACATTCTTGCACGGAGATATACAGTCTTCAACGTTTATATACCACACTATATTTAAATATACATTCTTCTATTATTAACACATTCATGAGAATAAGAACAATAAAAAAGTTTATTATTCATTACATATAGTTCGTTATAATTTCAACAAATTCATACTGTGGACATTATACTTATTACAATTAATAATATCATTTATTTGCTCAACAATGATTCTATCAGATCTGATTGGTGATTTGCACAATTAATCTTCTTCACATTACACAGTAGTACAGCAGGATATTAACTGTACAGAATCAAGCAAAACAGAAATGCTGCACCAGGGCATAGACCCTACAACCTTCTGGTTCCACTACAGCGCTTATCAGATATTTCACCCTCTGACCCGAACAGCACAAAGAGCAAACATAAATGCATACAGAGTCTGAGCCCGGAGGCTGATTTTCCCCTGCCAGACTTTTGCTAACTCAGTTACATAAAATGAGACACATCTGACTGCCGTTAGAAAAAAAAAAAAAGATCAACAATTGGATACACATTTTTATTCTATTATCGGTTGGATTCACAGAGGAGGAATTTGCTGGGAAATAGTTTTCATCCACTCCAATATTTTTTTTTTCTCGGTTGTTGGCAGGAGGAGAATTGGAACGCAAGGGGATTGAAAAAAAAAAAAAAACGAAAATGTGGAGCTGTACGATGGGGCAATCTTAAAGGGGCAGGGCCTCTTTTCTCACAACACCTATTTAAGTCACTGTCTTCGGAAACTCATCACCCAAGGCATTACAGGGGCTGATTCAGGCTGGTTTACTGGATCGGGGTTACTTTTTCACAGTGACAGAGATACCTGGAGCGGGTTTCCTCTTGACCTTGTTCAAGCGGCATGGCCAGTTTCTTTGCTTTTATATTATATTGCTCATCTTTCACAGGCGCCTTGGATTCATTTGGAATGAAGAAAAAAGGCCAAGATTTGGAGTCTGCAGCGTTCGTTAGGGGTCTTCAATGTCCCATATGAAAATAGTGGAGTGGAGAGGGCAGAGTAGAGGCTAGCAGAGTTGGCCATTTTCTTTGGTTGTCAAAGACATCGCTCTCATCATCAACACCAACATTACTGTCATTACCATCATCATCATCATCGATCTATACCTGTATGTATAATATGAACTTTAACATCTTAGTGAAATGACACTAGTCCTCGGGATGAGAGCCCGTTTAAAAAAAAATCTGTTCAGCTGACATTAACATACTGTTTTGCTGTCTTTCAAAAAAACTGAACGAATGTGGAGTCATTGCTGATGTAAATAAAACCACCCTCCCACTTTCGCATCAGCCAAGCTGCTGATGGCAATGACTTGACAGCAATTCCATTATATCTCCATTTGGGCCTATTTAGCACACACCTTAGGTTACAGATCAATTAGGATAGTAACCCCCATAAACTCGGGGCGGGGAGGGGGGTGGGGTGGGGTGGGGGGGAGACTCAATCTGCAAATGGAAGAGCGGTTTTTATTGCTTGATGAATTGCCGGCTTTTGAGTGGTCTCAGGGGTTAAGTACTGTGTTTGACCCCCCCGGGTAAAAAGGCACAGGAGAGGTCGTGCCTTTCTGTTCCTCTCCGAGGAGCATTAAGCTGGACCACATGTGCTCTCTGCCTCGCTCCACTCCTCCTTTCTCCCTCTCTCTTTCCCCCTCTCTCTCTTTCCACACCCACACAACCCTCGTGGCGTCTTTATCAGCTGGGACGAAGCGAAGGAATCGCAAAGACTGCAGCGGCGGTGTGGCCAGAGCTGAGGAGACCTGAGCTGGTAATCTAGAGGCTGCGGGTTCAACTCCCCGGTGGGGCACTGCTATTGCTCACTTGACTACAATACTTAAGTCACAGCTGAAGTGCAGTAAATATCCAGCTGCATAAATGAAAAAAAGAAAAGATGTAAGTTGCTGAATAAGGGCACCTGCCAAGGAAATAAATGATAAAAATAATCACTTAACCCAGAGCAGTCTATGTAATGGAATCGTTATCCACACAAACACGCCACTTACAGAGGTCTATACGATTTAACAGCCACACAGAGACTCAACCCAGCTGTCTATAGGGAAAACCCACGTGAAGACTTGACCCACGGTGATCTATGGGGATAGCCTTTGTCCACACAAAAGGCTCCATCTCTGTTATTTCCTCTTTTGCTTTCTGCTTGCTTCTGTGCACACTTCAGTGTTTTGTTTTTGACCGAACGTCTACTGTGTCAAAACACCTCTCTCTCTCTCTCTCTCGCTCTTTCTCTCTCTCTCTGGAGAGAAACTCAAGATTTCCTGCGATATCGGCCTATTTTAACAAGACAAAACAGCCACAAAAGAGATTAGTTCTTGTCTGCTCGTGCGGATAAGGGGGGGAGCGGGGCCTTTTCCCTTTGTTGGGAATTCCCAGCGCGTAGTGGGAGCCTGTTTCCGGAGAGAGTAGGAGGAAGGAGGAGGGAAAGCTGGCAGGGAGCGCGGAGCGGAGAGAGGGGAGAGGGAAGAGGGGAGAGAGGAGTGGGGAGAGGGGAGAGGGGAAAAAGGAGAGGGGAGAGGGGAGAGGAGAGAGGAGAGAGGGGAGGGGGGAGAGGGGGAGAAGGGGAACATGGAGTGGGGAGTGCAGGGGCCAGTTGCTGCGGGGCTGCGCTGATCATTTCCCCAGGGGCCCGTACTCTCCCTGCCGTCTGGTCGGGCCGGGACTAAAAATAGACCCGAGAGCAGGAAGGTAGAGGGGTGAGAGGTACAGGGAAGGGGGGGAGAGGGGTTCCCGTAATTCAGTGGACACAAAGGCCTAGGGGGGAACCGGGGGCTCTGCTGTGTGCAGCTGCTGTCTGTCTGTCAGAGCCTGTATCCCCCTGTTCGAGCACAGGACATCCCAAATACACACTCTCCCTCTCTCTCACACACACACACATACACACACAGATACATATATAAACACGCATGCACACAAGCAGTGTACATACAGTGCACAGCACAGACACACACAACTCCAACACATGCACACTGTGCTAAAGCCTGCAAGCACAGACACACACAAACTTACACAGACACATACCAGTAGCATGCATTCACGGACCCCAACACACCCAAAACGCATGTCTGCACACATGCACGCAAACAACTTGGTCTCATGCACGTGCGTACTTGCACCCCAGAAATGTGAGTGCACGCGCGCACACGCACACAGGCACACACACACACACACACACACAGACAGAGCTGGAGTGTCTGTTGGAGCCAGAGCCCTGAGGAATGCCACACCATGAAGAGAGGGAACAGCTGTGTGGAGAGAGGGAGAATGAAATTGGAGGGAAAAAGAGGTAGAAGCTGCAAGGGGTGTGTGTGCGTGTTGTTGGGGGGAGGGGGGGGGGGTTGAGTTTCCAAATATCCAAGTGTTTTGGATCAGTGGTTTGAAGGGGCTGGGGATGGGGGAGGGGGGGGGGGGTGTCAGGCCTTCATTGATGAGGAGAGGGCTGGAAGCCTGACTCAGTGCAGCTGGGTGGATTTCATTAGCAGGAGGGCGTTGACGAAGATGACGAATTAAGAAAATAATCGGGGGGAGTGGGCGGGGGGGTGGGGGTGGGGGGGTGTCGGGGGTCTGTCACAGTAGGATATGAGCTCCACGCAGGCCAGGGAGAGCAGAGAGGGGAGACAGAGGCCGTGGGACACAGTAAATCTGCAGAAAAAGGTCGAAAGAAAACTCCCTCTTTTCATGTGAAAGGGGTATCATCCATCTAGCCAGCAGCATTTCCAGAAGAACACACACCCAGCCCCAAGGAATCCAAAAAACAGCCCAAAAAGAACCTGTTGTGCAAGTTCTTACACGTCTGTATTTGTGTACAGGTACGGAAACAGGAAGTCAAGGAATTGAATGCACTTCTGATACAAGTGAAATGGTTAAAAAAGTTGCATGCTGTTTTGATGTACAGTACCTCCCCTGAGAACTGTGGCACCCAGGCAGTGACATCCTAGACCCCCCCGCTCCCACCCCTTCCTCCCCCCCGTCACCCCCCCCCCCCCCCCCCTCCACTCCGCAGTGGCACAGAGTCAGGTGTTCTGAGGGAACGATAGCGATCGCTGAGAACAGGTGCAGTGTGCGTATGTGTAAAACCCCCCGCCCTCACCTAGCCACAATGTGCATTCCTCAGAAGAGCGCATGCACACACACGCGCACACGTACACACACACACACAAACAGCGACAGTCTTTCTCTCTCTCTCTCTCTCTCTCTCTCTCTCTGTCTGAGCTCAGCAGTAAGAGAACAGCACAAGAGCTTCAGGTGGCTGCAGACCCAGCAAACCTGCCACATCTTATTACCCAGCATGCTTCATAACACCCCACGAAGAAGAGATGAAAGAATGAACATCGAGACATCGAACCGTGTTCTCAGGACTTTTTTAAACCTTTAAAAGGAATATATATACTCAAATGTACACAAAGTACACGTGCAGACAGAGAGAGTCAACTACATAATCAATCAGCAAGAATAGAAATGGCACAGGAACCTGTATTCAAGTGGTCCTTTACCAGGAAATACAGATACATTTACCGTACAGACGGCAAACGCAGAATGCTTCATTTTCGGTCATGATAAGATGTAGATATCTGAGAAACAGTAACACGTAGAGGTGACTTTGGCAAACCAGTTCTGTCTCACTCCCACTCAGCAAAAAAGGTTTTTCAAAATGAGTGAAGCGAGCTTTTCACTTATCACCAAAGAGGCCTAACAAGATGGCTTTAATTATGCGTCCCCGACTCCCCAAACTCCCCAACAGCTCGGCAAAAACCCACAAATAAAGCTCCGGTTTGTGCTGATGAGCTGTACTGCACTCACGCAGAACAAACTTTACTTTACATTTTATCTGCAGCCAAGGCACCCAGCGTAATCCCTCAGATATCGGGCTGAATTAGCGGCGTGAACAAACGTGTCCACATGGCCGTGACCACACCGTTCCCATTAAAGCAGGCTTGCTGGAGTCATGCCACAGCTTGGATAGGGGAGAGCGCAGTTGTGTTGTGTGTGATTTGTGACATTAGCGCTGCGGCGGCGGTGCCGCCATGCTAGCGGGGCACGACTGGGCAGGGCCGAGCCGGAGCCCCGCGTTCCGCCCCCAGCGCGCCACACTCCCCGACTCATGCGCCGAGAGGCTGGCGAGTTATCTGGGGATCAGCGCGGTGAGTGAGGTCGGGGGGTGGCGGGTTCTGCTGCAGCACACCTGCACACGGCCGGAAACCAGCGCCCCCCCCACCCCTCTCTCTCTCTCTCTCTCTCTCTCTCTCTCTCTCTCTTTCTCTCTCTCCCTGTCTCCGAGTCACCCTATCACTTTCTCACTGAGAACGCTCCCCTTGCCATGCCCCCCTCTGTCTGTCTCAGATGCGCGATTGATGTCACATTTCTGCAACGTGCCTTCAAGCCCCCGACACACACACACCCATACACACAAACTCTGTCAGCAGAGTTCAAGCAGTTCTCTGAAAACGTGTGTCTCTGCCAGTGCATGCACTTTCAAGGAACTTTCAAGACACAGAAACAAACTCAAACCCACACACACACACACACTCATAAACTCACTCCAGCCTGTGTTCATTTCAGGGTGATATTCTGTTTGGGGGGGGGGGGGGGGGGGGGGGGGGGGGGGGGGGGGGGGGCGTTATTGCGGGGGACGGGGAATGTGGTTGGGGGGGGTAATCAAAACAGGAAATGTTTTATGTTGGTCAAACATTCCATTTTTAAACTCTCACAGGCAAACCAAAATAAATAATGCACTTAAAACTCCAGAAGGAGCCGCCACGGGAAAAAAAGACAAAGCCAGAGCAGTTTTTAAACCCCAATGCCTTGCGAATTCATTTCCTTAAAAACAGAGCTGTGACTCACAGACTTGCATTTGTTTCCAGACTGTAGTCCTTCACAGCAGCATGCGTGCCACGCCCTCGTCAGAGCCTTCTGAGGAAAGCAAGACAGCTTCACTTGCACTTTAAGCTCTGCAGCAGCTATGCTAAGTCTGTGGATGCACTGTTCAGCTCAGCAAAATGTTTAGCAAAAAGCTACACTTCAAAGTTTCTTTACTTAACAGAAGCCCCTACCCAGGGCAACTTGCAAAATGTATATTTTTGCTTTTACATACTGTATTATCCATGTATATATCAGAACATTTAAAGCAGCAACCCACCTGGTTTTCACACTTGCAAACAACAGTTCCCAAACTACTATACCTCACTAATAGCTACACAGTGAATGTACATTAAAGGGTGCACACAAGCAAGGGCATACATACAGACACATACACGTGCACGCACACACACACACACACACACACACACATTCCCACACGCAGCTCCTCTGCATGAAATAGGGCGCCAACTGTGTAAAGCAGCTCCCCTGCTCGTAATCAGTGAGGCAGGCCCTCCACCCCGGAGACACAGGCGGATCTAGTGCGCACTCCATTTTGTGTTTCTCGTTAGTCACAGCTGCGATATCTGTAGCGCTCGGGTGGCTGGGCGGCCGTGGTCCCAAGTCAGTGATTCAGACGGACAGACGGACGGGTCCGATCACAGCCAGCCGGTGACGTCCAGGAGCGTCAGAGGATCCCCTCCGCCAAGCTCCCGGCCGCCGGCCTCCAGCCTCCTCCACTACCTCACCTTTTCCAGTGACACAGCGGTCGCAGGCGCTCAGCGGCCAGCCAGAGAGCGAGGAAAAACCGTCGGTGCTGCAGCCAGGAGGACCCCGCGCCCGCAGCGAGGGTGAGAATGTGCCGGCACCAGCCAGGACGGCACAGGCCAGGCGACTGCGGCGCATCTAACCCGCCTGCCGACGCCTCCTCCCACCACCCACAGCAGGTGCCAAACCTAAAGTGACCCAACACCTCGACGGCGGAGCCAAGGGAGGGCAGCTGGAGGAAGCGTAGCTCATGGAAAACGGTCTAGCCAAGCAGGCTGGCCGGAATGCACAGGTGGACCTGGCGGGCAGGGCATCGGGGTCGCGGACAGCGGCTGGGCGCTTCTCGGACTGAGGGGAGGTTGCCGTGGAGACCAGAGGGCCGCATCGTTAGCGCCGCGCCCTGCTACTGCACAGAGTAGCGATGTGAACCAAGGAAAACCGGGAGGAGATTGTGGCCAATCCCCGTTAGTCCATGCAAGCAATAAAGCGATGCAAAAGAGTGACTAATATTAATGAATATTCCGCCAACGGTTTTTGAATTGCTCTCTGATCTGTTCATTTTAGAGACATTATTAGATTTGTCTCAGGTTTCCCCTAAGCTCTTTATCCCTCTGGAATCAGAAACACTGCCTTTGATTTCAGGACACAAAAGAACTGTCTGCATCAGTCTGCTACTGCTTTCATCACTTGTGTTTGTGTGTTCACTTTTTCACATTGCTCCATTCCATTGCATGCGTAGTGCGTTAGAAGCTTTGTGTGGTGTGTGTGTGTATGTGTGTGTGAATGAGTGACTGAGTAAGTGAGTGTGAGTGTGTGTGTGTGTGTGTGTGTGTGTGTGTGTATGTGAGAGTTAGTGAGTAAGTGAGTGTGTGTATGTGTGTGTGAGTGCGTGAGTGTGTGTATGTGAGAGTTAGTGAGTAAGTGAGTGTGTGTATGTGTGTGTGAGTGCGTGAGTGTGTGTGAGTGCGTGGTAGTGAGTGTGAGTGAGTATGTGTATGTGTATTTGTGAGTGTGAGCGTGTGTATGTGTTGAGAGTGAGTGTATGTGCGTGTGTGCGTGTGTGCATGTGTGCGTGTATGTGTGGTATGTGTGGAAGTGAGTGATTGAGTCGGTGAGTAAATGAGTGTGAGTGTGTGTGTGTGTGTGTGTGTGTGTATGTGGGTATGTTTGAAGGAGTGAGTGACTAAGTGACTGAGTGAGTAAGTGAGTGTGTGTGTGTGTGTGTGTGTGTGTGTGTGTATAACAGCCGCTGTCTTGCAGGCATTCTGAGTGATATGACACTGTTTATTATTTTTGTGCTCAAACTGAGTATCATATTCTTGGGTCTGACAATTATTTCCACACTAGAGGAGCTTAAATGTGAAGCCATAAGCTACTGTGTGGCAAACAGAGGGAGCCATATTTACTGAAAGACTGCATGCGCATTTCACATAGTGAAAGACCACAAAAACATACATGGGGTTTACTAACCAATTGGAACGGGTGAGATTCGCAATCAGGAACTGTTTTTTATGGGATAGCACCACAGTGCGCCAGCACAGCGCTCCTGATACATATGCAATTTCTGTTGCACAACTGGGACGAAAGCACTAAAACTGGGTGGGGGCTGAGGCAGACTGAGGCCATTAAGTTCTGCCAGATTTATTAAAGCCAATATTATACTCAAGCCTCTCATTTAGATTGAAATGTTAATATATTTGAAAGGCAGATGCTAACACTTGTATTTGGGGTGCGATATACGATTGCCTAAATAGGACAACCACAAGACAGAACGCTGGGTTAGTGTGTAGAGATAACATGCTCTGTGTTAGTCCACAGAGATAATGAGCTAGGTGACAGTGTGCACTGGGGTAACGCTCTGTGTGACAGTGTGCACTGGGGTAACGCTCTGTGTGACAGTGTGCACTGGGGTAACGCTCTGTGTGACAGTGTGCACTGGGGTAACGCTCTGTGTGATAGTGTTAGTGCACTGGGGTAACGCTCTGTGTGACAGAGTGCACTGGGGTAACGCTCTGTGTGAGTGTGCACTGGGGTAACGCTCTGTGTGACAGTGTGCACTGGGGTAACGCTCTGTGTGACAGTGTTAGTGCACTGGGGTAACGCTCTGTGTGACAGAGTGCACTGGGGTAACGCTCTGTGTGACAGTGTGCACTGGGGTAACGCTCTGTGTGACAGTGTGCACTGGGGTAACGCTCTGTGTGATAGTGTTAGTGCACTGGGGTAACGCTCTGTGTGACAGAGTGCACTGGGGTAACGCTCTGTGTGAGTGTGCACTGGGGTAACGCTCTGTGTGACAGTGTGCACTGGGGTAACGCTCTGTGTGACAGTGTTAGTGCACTGGGGTAACGCTCTGTGTGACAGAGTGCACTGGGGTAACGCTCTGTGTGAGTGTGCACTGGGGTAACGCTCTGTGTGACAGTGTGCACTGGGGTAACGCTCTGTGTGACAGTGTTAGTGCACTGGGGTAACGCTCTGTGTGACAGAGTGCACTGGGGTAACGCTCTGTGTGAGTGTGCACTGGGGTAACGCTCTGTGTGACAGAGTGCACTGGGGTAACGCTCTGTGTGAGTGTGCACTGGGGTAACGCTCTGTGTGAGTGTGCACTGGGGTAACTGCTCTGTGTGACAGTGTGCACTGGGGTAACGCTCTGTGTGACAGTGTGCACTGGGATAACGCTCTGTGTGACAGTGTGCACTGGGGTAACGCTCTGTGTGACAGTGTGCACTGGGGTAACGCTCTGTGTGACAGAGTGCACTGGGGTAACGCTCTGTGTGACAGTGTGCACTGGGGTAACGCTCTGTGTGACAGTGTGCACTGGGGTAACGTTCTGTGTGACAGTGTGCACTGGGGTAACGCTCTGTGTGACAGTGTTAGTGCACTGGGGTAACGCTCTGTGTGACAGTGTGCACTGGGGTAACGCTCTGTGTGACAGTGTTAGTGCACTGGGGTAACGCTCTGTGTGAGTGTGCACTGGGGTAACGCTCTGTGTGAGTGTGCACTGGGGTAACGCTCTGTGTGATAGTGTGCACTGGGGTAACGCTCTGTGTGACAGTGTGCACTGGGATAACGCTCTGTGTGACAGTGTGCACTGGGGTAACGCTCTGTGTGACAGTGTGCACTGGGGTAACGCTCTGTGTGACAGTGTTAGTGCACTGGGGTAACGTTCTGTGTGACAGTGTGCACTGGGGTAACGCTCTGTGTGACAGTGTTAGTGCACTGGGGTAACGTTCTGTGTGACAGTGTGCACTGGGGTAACGCTCTGTGTGAGTGTGCACTGGGGTAACGCTCTGTGTGACAGTGTTAATGCACTGGGGTAACGCTCTGTGTGACAGTGTGCACTGGGGTAATGCTCTGTGTGACAGTGTTAGTGCACTGGGGTAACGCTCTGTGTGACAGTGTGCACTGGGATAACGCTCTGTGTGAGTGTGCACTGGGGTAACGCTCTGTGTGACAGTGTTAGTGCACTGGGGTAACACTCTGTGTGACAGTGTGCACTGGGGTAACTGCTCTGTGTGACAGTGTGCACTGGGGTAACGCTCTGTGTGACAGTGTGCACTGGGGTAACGCTCTGTGTGACAGTGTGCACTGGGGTAACGCTCTGTGTGACAGTGTTAGTGCACTGGGGTAACGCTCTGTGTGACAGGGTAAGAGCACTGTGGAGCAGGATAGCAGTCTCAGCTGGAGCAGCTTTTTCCTATCCCAGGATTCCTATCTCCCCCCACACACTTCCTCTAGCTCCAGCCGCCAACTAGCCTTCCTCTGGGAGCAGAGAGAGGGAGGAGACAGAGAGCGAGGCCCAGATTGAGAGAGAGACAGAAAGGACGAGGGAGAGACAGAGAAAAGAAGAGAGAAAGAGAAAGAGGGTAAGCAAGAAAAGATAAAACCGTCGTTTAATAATGAAACGAAAACATTAGTAGCCTCCAAAACAAAATTAAAATCTCCGTCTCAAAACTTGTATTTAGGCTTGCACTGTGAAGCACTGAAACAATACAAGAACACACGAAAACAGAAGAATCGCAATGCTAAATCTCTCAGGCATTACAAAATCTTTGGATTAAAACAAATTTTGCAATGATGCCAGTTTGACTCACAAATCTGCACTTTCTTTAGAAAATGGTTTGATTTGGGTGTGATATTTTGGGGACCTTCGTGAAGACAAAACAAATGAACAGAAGAACCAAATGTAAGCACAGAAAAACTCATAATGCTGGAACGATCAATCAAAGACAGCCAAGAAACCACTGACAGACCATAATCACACTCACAATCCATAATCCAGAAATTAACCGAGACTCAGGAATCAGGACATCCCGGCAGTGACTGAAAATTCTAAATTACTGAAATGCTAAAACACAGTGCCTGAATAATAAAAGACATCCTGCTGAAATAATTAAACCTGTTAGTACAAACTGGCTGCTTCCTTCAAAGCTGGAAACTAACTTGTACCCCACATTTATGAGTGGATGTAAATTTGACCCAAATAATTACAGCAGAATCTGTGCAAGCGGTAATCTGGAGAAGGCATTCGGTAGCATTATGAATACAGGAATTATAAACTTCCTTAACAAGCACGCAGTCTGGAGAAGGAGTCAGACTGGCCTTCTTCCAAGCCGACACACTACTGATCACATTTACTTTCCACAGGACACACCCAAGCAGACAAACACGCATCAATAAAAGCAAACATTTTTTGCGTGTTTTACTGACATTAAAAGGCCATCTGACTCTATCTGGCTCAAAGTATTAAATAATAAAGTCCTTAAAAGTTGTGTAGGAGGTTAAGAATACGGTTTAATAGCATCGACGTGCTCAGGAAACAAGAGCCCCCCCCCCCCCCCCCCCCCCCTCCAACCAGCGATCACCAGAGATACAGAATGAAAAAATTCAACATTCACAGCGGCGAGAGAGGGCAGCCGTTCAAGAAACGCACGTTTGAGCGCTGATATCGGATAGACGCGTCTGTTAAAGCTATCGCTATCGCGGTCCGCACGGCCACGAGTTACAGGAAGCGATGAACACCGAACCGCCGCATCCCGGAGGCGAGAGATCCGAAATGCGGCGCGATGGGAATCCAATCAGAAACAGACAAAAATATATCACCAACCCCCAGGGATAAACACAACTCAGACGGCCAGCCTCTAACCCCAGTCCCCGAAAATAGAACTCTTATTTTTAATCGCCATTAGACTCCCCAAAGGGAGAGAGCACGCACATCATCTCTGTTTTGACTCTAAATTGTCTTCCTTCCAGATACAAAAATAAACAAACACATAGAAAAACCACAAGGTTAAATTTGGCAACAGTGCGAAGAGCTTTTTAAAATGTCTCCAACTCTGTGATTGCACGTTTGCAGAGGCACTTGGGAGAGAGAGAGAGAGAGAGAGAGAGAGAGAGAGAAAGTAAGAGTTTGAAACAGAGGTGAAGAAAGACATGAGGAGAGTCAGGGCTGAAAGTGAGTATGAAAGAGTGAATGAGTTAAAAAAAAAAAAAGATTTCTTGATGGAACGGACGCAGAAGGTCTAACATCTTCCTATTTTCATCACAGGCAACAGGAAAAATTTTAAATGAATTTCAGGCCATTTTGCCATTGGAAAAGTCCTCGTGTAAAAGTAACCTAACAAATATATCACAAAATCCCCCGATGAGCTGCCAAATGATGAGGTCACAGCATAACGAAATCTGAGTTAAAGAAAGACTCAAAACAAAAACGGAGAAATACATTACAAAAACATGTCAAATAAAACCATCCAAAAGAAAGCCAAAGTCTAAAAAAGTCTGGGGTCCTCTTCCCAGCTTCATGAATCACAATGCAATGATCCAGGTGGTGCTTTAAGACCGTGCTATCTGCCTGTCACAGGCTTAGCGGTGTCACATCGGTCCTGTTGTCCGCCTTAACAGTGGCACAGGGTGGTGGCAGAGCACTAACGTGTCACCACGTTAATATGTCAAAACTTTGACAGGAGGCCCACTTCTCTTGGCCTAACATGCAGTCACAGGGATTACTCCTGAGTTTACACCCCTGACCCTGAAACAGAGCTCCAATCTCCATTTGACCTACAGCTGAGATCAGGGCACAGGAAGCATGCACCTCGAGGATAGCTATGGCAGTCATCTCTGGTGTTCGGTCCATCTTCCAGTTGAAACCGCACATGACCGTTGGATGGATACAATGTCAGACTGATGCATGCTGGGGTGGTTCACACCTGACACGAAAACCCTGGCAGTCTGCAATTACAGTGCGCAGTCCCAGGTTCAAACAGTCACTCAGTTATGTCATCATAATGCTGGCCTCCCCACTCTGTCCCACTGTCATGCTGTAGGCCTTGGGCACTGATCCATTAGGATGTTACAAAGCCCTCACTGTGTACAAATACCAAGGGAAAAAAACAACAATATTCAAACACAGTATTGAATCATTGATTGTCCACATCATACTGCTTCTCCAGAACAGTGCTACTGTGAAGATTTCTAAGGTGGCACTGGATAGCATCTTATGACTTCTGACAGACAGGCAAGCTAAAACACAGCAGGTGCTATAGGCATTCTTTTGCAAAATGAATCAGAATCAAACGGTCAGAAAATGGACTACCTTGAAATACTGCAAGGGAATGGAAGAAGTCACACGCTATGTTCATTAAAGATTCACAGTTTTTTATTTATACAGATGAGGCCAGAAGACTCAAGCACTTAGTTAACTGAAAAGCAATCGCAACAGCCTCAGTTATCATTAAGGCAATCAAGCAGTTTGTAATTTCATGAGTGCAAATCCACAAAATATTAAATATTTTCAACAAAGGTGCATAGATGAAAAAGGTTTAGAAATTACATTCAGAAAGAAGCTCTTTAAGATGAGGCTAAGAGACTCAAATGTTTCTGCACGCTGCCTTCTCCAGTGTGTGGTGTTATTGTGTTGACAGGCTTTGTATACCTTCCTCTGAATGGCTCCACAGAAACTCTTAATTAGAAAGCACTTGCCAGTGAGAGCCTGTTTTCAATGGGGCTGTAACGACTTCCTAAATCTGGCACCAGAGGAAGACACAGTAAGCAAACGGGACGCTCATATCAATCGTAAATTTGAAAGGAGAGAAACCACTTCCATTTGCGGAATGTGCTCCGTGCGCTGCCTGACTGTCTGGGGAAGAGGATCCGTGCAAACACGTTCTCCCAATCCCAACCAGAGCCCTGCCACCGGAGAGCGGACGGCAGGCCCCGCCTCTTCCTGGGCCGGCAGGAAGCGTGCCGTTATCCGACAGCGAGGCCTGGCCGTGTGGCCTGCCTGGGCCTCCCCTCCACCGCCCCGATAGCAGGGCAGGAGGACCTGGAAAGACCTCAGAAATATCCAGCACCCCAACCCCCACCCCACTGCCCCCCCCTCCACCCACCAGCTAACGCAATCTCCAGAAACAGGGTTCGGTGGAAGCCGATTTCCAGCCGAGGCTACAGAGCCCTGGGGGCGTTGGGGGAGGGGAGAAATGTATCGTTTTCACATGTACTACAGCAGCTTCAAACACAGCGACCTGCGCATGGTGCCGAGGCTGCTAAACAGTGTCCATTCGGGCTGCCTGGCAGGGCTTGCGGGCATGCTATGGGTGACCTTGTTACTATTCTCACTATTCTCAAATCCCCCCCAGTTATAATTAAGTCATTCAGACCTCAGCGTGCACCGTCATGGGGCTGAATTCCCCGGGTCTGCAGAGCGAGCGTGAAGCCGGCGCGGAGCACACGAAAGAGGCGCACAGAGACAGGAACAAGGCGGGGGGGGAGGGGGGGCGCCACCGCGGGAGCGGAAGCCGTCCCCCCGCTCGCAGTGACTTCGCACGGTGCCAAAACTGGGTCAGGGTGACCACAGGCCCGCTCTGCCGCCGTGCGAGCGAGCGCCTCCATCCACAGGTGTCCCGCGCCACAGCTGTGAGAGCGTGAGGGCCCCTGCGGTTTTTATGCAGAAAAGAGCCCCCCCCAGCCAGTTCCCAGAGTGCCACAGGCTCACGCCCGGGCCCTAAGACTTTCCCCTGACCCGTGACACTCAGAAAGCCCATCCGACTGCACCCCTTACAGGAACGCTCCACGTGTCACGCACACCACAACCTCTTTACACACCACTGTCCCCAAAATCTGCCCCCCCCCTCCCCCCAGGTATTTCAGCATGTCCCCCAGTGTGCACCTGATGTGATATTTTCATACTGTAGGTCACAAACTAAAGCTGACTGTCCTATATGCTGGGGGCTGCTTACTTCAGAAGAGAGGGTTATGCAAGACTGGTGGCGAGTGACTCAGACTGGTTCATGCCTGCTACCCCAGGAAGTGCAGGCAACCAAAATTTAGCAGACACTCTTAATCAGAGCAACTTACATAGGTTACAATTTTATCCATTTTATACAGCCATTTTAATACATTTATTGAGGCAATTCTGGGTTAAGAGTACTGCGGGGAATGGAACCAGCAAC
Organism: Megalops cyprinoides; assembly: GCF_013368585.1. Lineage (NCBI taxonomy): Eukaryota > Metazoa > Chordata > Actinopteri > Elopiformes > Megalopidae > Megalops > Megalops cyprinoides. The sequence goes on from NC_050589.1 coordinate 32,410,935, forward strand.
CTTTTGGTTAAGAGCCGTGTGCCTCACCACTGGTCCAGCGTGATCACGGTTTCATAGGTCATAAGTCCCATATTAGCTGCCTACTTCATGTAGAGTGGAGGTCTGCATCATGTAGGGTGCCTCTCCTGCTGCTCTAGGAGAGCTGACCACCCACATTCTCCTTTCAAAAATGTCGCAGGGAAACGATCAAACCCTTGACGGAGCTGAGCCTGTTCAGTTAACTCGCGCAGCCCACCCCGCGCGGGACGGTCAGAGAGGCGACCGCGCCGACGCTCGCTGTTTGGGCACAGGGCTCCTCGTTTTTGTCTGTTTACTTTTTCCAGCTGATTTTATATCAAATGTGCACCCGGCCCCTTGTTAACAGAACCACAATGAGAGCCTGGCACAGCACGCCGAATGATACTTCCTATAGGAAAAAAAAAAAACAACATAGCGAAGCAAATTTAATTTCATCCAGACATGGAAAATCAAGTTACAGGGAATGGGTGAACAGAGCCCGCTTGCAGGGCTGGGGGCAGGGGTGAGCGGATAGGGGAGAGGGGCTGGGTGGGGTGTATCTGTACATGCGGAGAAAGCATGACCCCGTGTTGGAACTGAGGGCCAGCGTTTCTGTTCTGCGCCTCCATTATTTTTTCGGTTCTTCCCTTTTTCTTGCTTCGATCTTCCTGTTTTCTGCACTGGCCAGAGTTACAGAATAAAAACATTATCTGCACCTTGGTCATTTTGGCATGCCCTGAATTCCCCCCTTTTTCCCCCGTTGACAGCAAATT